>NW_026652291.1:16444768-16774729 GCF_009828535.3 Hylobates moloch | reverse complement strand
GCCCACCACCATGCCCAGCTAATTTTTGTATTTTTAGTAGAGATGGGGTTTCACCATGTTGGCCAGGATGGTCTCAATCTCTTGACCTTGTGATCCGCCCACCTTGGCCTCCCAAAGTGCTGGGATTACAGACGTGAGCCACTGCGCCTGGCCATGTTTTCTTTATGTTTGTCTAAGGATACATTCCAGCCTATGGAATTACTTTATAATTTGCTTACCTGACCGAACGATCATCACTTCCAGTCACAGCCAAAGGTTTAGTAGGATGGACAGCAAGTGCCCAAAGTTCACCTTCACAATGCCCTTGCATAATTAGAAAAGGTTTATTTCTTTCTTGCACCACAATTTCAAAAATTTCACTGTCCTGTGTTCCAACTAGAATGTGGTCACCTCGCCAACACACACTCCTTACAGACAAACCTAGTAAAAAGTAAATTGTATTTAATATATAATGCTGTAATAATGATAGCAGCAGGAGGCAGACAAATCCCTACACAGATAGGGGCAAGTCCCGGTGAAATCCAACCTTCAAACCTAAGACAGTTTAAAGCCTGAAAGCCAAGCTACAAGTCTCAGATAAATCCACAGACCAACTGAAAACGTCTCTTCCCATTTGGTGCACTTTCCTCTGATTGATCCCCACCTTTCAGCTACTTTACACATATTTACCCTTCCCTAATTGGTTTTTTATAGTGTTGTGCCCATCTTTGAGTGGTGCCTTTTTAAAGCCTTTTTTGCATACTCACAAACCCATCAGCATGCAATCCTCCATTCTGAACCCATAAAAGCTCCAGACTCAGCCATATTTGGGGACTGCCCACCTTTGGGTGGGGGGTTGGGGGCGGGGGAGACTACCTGACTTCTGCTCATCTCGGGTACCCTCTCCACTGAGAGCTGTTTTGTCACTCAATAAAACTCCGCCTTGCTCACCTGCCAGCTGTCAGTATAACCTCTTTCTTCTTGGATGTGGGACAAGAACTCGGAACTCACCAGTGAGTACAGACAGAGGTGTAACCCTGTAGCACTCCCCTCCTACTCGCCAAGCAACAGGAGAGGGAGCCGCTGGGCAGCATATGCCCCTGTTTATTAGGCAGGACTGAAAGAGCTATTAACATGCTGTAATACCCCCTTTGGGGCTTCAGGGTTGCTGAAGTCCCCAACTTTTTTAGGTGCCACCACATTCCCTTCAACCAGACGCCAATGCCCAAGGCAGAAGCAGGTCACAGCACACCCAGCCCAGCCACAGGCTGAGCATGGATCCTGCAGCAAATGTGGGATCCAGCCAGAGTGTAAGCCAAGCGCAGCCTGCCAGGCCAAGTGGGCAGGGTACCTCCTGGTGAGCCTGGAGCCCAGTGCAGCCCTGGACAGGGGCATTGCCAGCCATGGAGGTCTCCAGCTGGCAAGGTGGCACCCAAAATATCCTGTGTCAACAATTCCAATCTTCCTAAATTGAAGTTAATTTTGTACCTTTTATATTTTAGATGTGAGACAGAAGAAATATGTAAGTCCTTGATCTATACTCACATTTTCTTCAATTGTCCATGTTGTTTTCTACATGAAATATTTGTCTTTTTATGTATCTAGTCCCTACCCATCCTTTAGGACATGTACTCTTCTTCCTTCTCCCTTGTAGACAACTCTAGCCATGTCTACTTGCTCAGCCAGTCTTATAACACTTCAGTCTGCATTGTTCAATAACTACTCAATTAGTAAATTACTTTATAGAATTGTATTCTTTTCCTTCTAATAATCTTTTTACTTGTCTACATTTCTTCAATATACTCATAATATCATTAAAAAGAGAGAATTTTACTTTTTCTGCATACGCCTCAATGTCTTTTGTAATCTTAGCAAAGCTATGTGTTTTTCAGTTTTCTCAAGTGTGTTACATGGCCAATATAAAGACACCGTGTACCTCACAATGTTCTTGTGAGGATCAGATAAGAAAAAGTCTCAAATTATTTTGTAAGCTTTAAAGCACAATAATGTTTAGCAAAACTAATGAAAATAGAATAACAACATTTACATGCTTCTTATGTGCTATCCTTATAAACATTTTAGAAATATCAATTCATTTGATCCTATATCCTAAATAATATATTTATTCTTATTCTCATTTACAGTGAGGGTAAATTATCAGCCCAAGGTCACACAACTTGTAGGTGACTGGAATATCGTTTAAACACAAACCTGTGGGTAGCTTATATAGTAAAAGGTCCTGTTTTATTACATCAATTTTTTTTAATCCCCAAGAGAAAAAAAAATCCCCCAATTGCTGACAAATTTGGATGAAGGAAAAATACATCTATTCACATTCAAATCATCCTGAACAAAAGTTCCCCAACCCTCAACATTTACCCTCAACTGTTTATTTAGGATAGTTTATTTGTTAAATAGTTATATTTAGCATTCTAATAGTGAAATACTTTCAAAATCTAAAGATACCTAAGTGAGTACCTCTCACATCTCTCTATAGGTCCCATTATAATAGACATTAGACTTATGAAAGAATCTTTCTCCTAACAATGAACCTAAACTCTTTACAGGCAAAATTTCTCCTTAATAGAAGAATTTCAATCAAATGCATACAGGGTGAAGAGGCAAATGTAAGTCTTCTTTATATTTACAAAACTTACATTTATACTCACTGAAAGAAAGAGATAATCTTTGGGAAGTTTAGAGTTTGTCTAGTTCTAAGACATTTGTTTTGTTATTACCTTTGTATCCCTGGTCTGTTTCCCTGAGATCAATCACAGTAATTGGTTTAAAAGTTAAATCCCAAAGACGAATACAACCATCTCTGCCACCAGTAGCAAAGCCTTCTTCACAAGCATTCATGCTAAAAATTCCTGCCTAGAAGAGGAAATAAAATAATTTAACAACAAATGTTTTTTAGAACATCTACTATATGAAGGTAGAAACCCTTTTAAACCAATTTAACAATATTTTGGTAGGATATAAGAATAAACAAATACATCCGAAAACACAAAAGAAAATCTAGAAGTAAGTCCATAGGAACTTAATACAGTTGTCCCTTGTGGATTTGAACTTCACTGGCTCACTTATATGGATTTTTTTCAACAAATACAGTCAGCTCTGCATCCACAGTTCCACATCAGCAATGAAACCTAGAACAAAATACAATCTTTGTGGGATGCAAAACCCATAGATAGGGAGGGCTTTACATATGCAGGTTTCCCAGGGCAAGACTTGAGTATGTGCAGATTTTGGTTATCTGTGGTCCTGGAGCCAATCCCCCCAACATATCAAGGCATGATTATATATAACCAAGGTGGTATTTAATTATATGGATATAACATAAAAGAAAATAGATTTAAACCCTATACCACATGTAAAAATGAATTATAGATGAACTTATAACTATTTATAACTAAATATAAAAAATAAAACAGAAATATTAGAAAAAGTCAGAATAACATTTAGATAACTTTGGGCTGTGAGAGACTTTTCTACGCATGGCAGATCACCCACAAGTTTTAAATTTGTTCATATGAGAAAAGATGTAATAAGCAAAGACAAACAGATTGGAGAAATATTTGCAACATGTATGACTGTCAAAAGATTAATAACCCTAACATTCAAATGAATAAAGGAAAGAAAAACAATTCAACAACCACAAAAAAATTAAAAAGTAAAAAAGCAAAGGGTAGGAAAACCCAATTAATAGAAATTTAATGCACTAAGGACTTTTCTACATGAAGATCTTGCTGTTAACAACGTGGTGGCTTTGTGCTATCTAGCTCCCTTTACTTTGTAAGGGGGACCTAACTGCTAAAAAGCTCAAACCAAAAAATGCTAAAAATTTAAACAGATTTCTTTTTCAGTTTAGTAAGTTATTTACACGAAAATTTAATTGCCTCTGGTAAATTAGCCTCAAGAGCACTAGCTTTATTCTGGTGTCGTTAATCTAGAATACTTTTAGATTCAAGTCAACAAGCTTTTTCTCAACACTACTCTTCAGAAAGACACCATACTAAAGCAATAGCTTTAACAAGATACTAATTATACTCATGTAATAAATATCAATGAGTCTAATTGATTTCTTCATTGAAATCTTGAAAACAAATAGATAATTCAGTTAGAAAAGCATTTTCAAGCAACCAAACTGACTAGAAACAATATACTACATTATGCAGTCTGTCATTCTAAGACAAGGTTAAGTAACACACATTAAAGTGTTTAAAATACTTAAATATACTTACAGCATGCGCTCCTTGTATTGTTCGTATAAGATTGATTCCTTTCCAAACATATATATCCCCATTGAGTGCACCAGAATATGTTAATTCATCCCTTGCACAGGCTAGGCACAGTATTGTCTGAAGGTCACCCGTCTTACCAAAGACACCTCGTTTTGGGGTCAGAGCATTTCCACATAAACTCCAGAACTAAAAGGTATATAGTATAATTAAATTACCAAAGAATTCTTAGAAAATAAAGTAAAACATTCCCAATATTTTGATGCTATATTAGAGCAGTGAGCTAAAAATTAACTAAGAAATTGGCTTATGATAAAATAGCATTCAACGTTCAGATTCTCATCCTAGTGTTGTCCAAAGCTACATTATAGCATAGCTATATAGTCACTGGTTTCAATTCTTATCTGTAAGAATAAGGGGTTTGAATCATATTTTTAAAATATGCTATGCTTTCCTTAGGTTTCCGAAAAGAAATCTACCTAAAACTTAGATTAAGCCAGGCACAGTGGCTCATGCCTGTAATCCCAGCACTTTGGGAGGCCAAGGTAGGCAGATCAACTGAGGTCAGGAGTTTAAGACCAGCCTGGCCAATATGGCGAAGTCCCATCTCTACTAAAAAATACAAAAATTAGGCGAGTATGGTGGTGCATGCCTGTAATCCCAGCTACTCGGGAGGCTGAGGCACAAGAATCGCTTGAACTCAGGAGGCAGAGGTTGTAGTGAGGCAAGAGTGCACCACTGCACTCCAGCCTGGGCACAGAGTGAGACTCTGTCTCAAGAAAAAAACAAAAATTGGTTAAAAAGTTGGGAATGGGTTAGCAATGAAAATGAAGATAAGTCATCACAGACTAAGAGGAAAAAGGACCAAATCTAATGTACTCTATCTGACAGAAACATTAAAGACAGGAAAAATGGAGTATGCTACAGCTCACGGTAACTACAGCTCACTGTAACTATAATATTTGATATTTTCAAAGCTGAGCAATTGCTTTGCTTGTAAAGCTTAAAAAAATAAGATAGATGTCCATGTGGAATGATTTGTTCATTCTTGGGAGAAAATAAGAAGTTAAACATGAATCTTCATTACCAGGGTTTTTGTTCTATTAGGTGGAATTATGTAAATTTTTATAGTTCATGGAGAGAAATTTAAAGAAAAAGGAGTTGGGGGGAAGTGGGCACAGTGGCAAATGCCTATAGTCTCAGCAACTTGGGAGGCTGAGGTGGGAGGATGGTTTGAGGCCAGGAGTTTGAGGCTACAGTGAGCTATAAATCACACCTGTGAATAGCTACTGCACTCCAGCATGGGCCACATGGTAGGATCCCATCTCTAAAAAATAAACCAAAAAAATGGGACAGGCAGAGATATATACATTAAATAGTTCTGCATAAAGAAATTAGGCCCAAAGAATAAATTCAACTTTGTAATAAGTAATTAACATTTAAAATAACATAATTTATTATCAAATATTATTATTTTACAATTTGAAGCCTCAAAGAACTAAAAATTATGATCATTATCTATTCAAAGATCTAATGAGTACTTTAAACTTTATAATTTTTAAACTTAAAATCTCCATAATTTCTGGGTATATAAGTGGCTTGTTCTCTTTCAGAATGTCCTAATTTGAATCCATTATTTTCTTCTAGATCAGTGATTCCCAATGTTAGCTTCACATTAGAATCACCTAGGGAAATTATAAAATAGGATGCCTGGACTCCCAACTGAGATGAACTGAGACACAATCTCTGAAGCATGAAGACCAGGTATCCAAGTTATTTTGATGCTCAGCAAGAGTTAAGAACTATTGTTCTAGAATCCAAATCAATATTGACCAATAGAAATTTCAATGATGATGAAAATATTACACACACACACACACGCTTTCCAATACAGTAACCACTACCAGATACATAAGCATATGAAATGTACTGCTAGTATGACTGAGGAAATGAATTTTAAATTTCATTTAACTAATTTATGTTTAAATAGCTACATATGGTTGGACAGTGCAGTTCTAGATCACCTCTGGGAATTAATTTCCTCACACGTATTGCCTGCAAAGAGAACTATGTTACTATTCATTTCTTCTAGCAAAGGGAAAGAAATGTAACTCATTATAAAAATATAGTTTATTTAGTTTGAGAAGATGAGCTTTTTATAAAAACCTGAAAATGGAGCCTTTAGCTTTACTATAATATAAAATAGTAAGATCTCTTTACTCATAATTAATTTGCCAATCACTTATTAAGCACTTAATATATATCAAGTACCATATCAAACATACTGTCCATCAAAGATGAACAAGACAAAAATCTCTACCTTCACAGTGCTTATATCATGTGCCTTAAAGCCCAGCATACAGCCTTTTTGGTATTAAATATTTGTCAAAAAATAAATATTTACTACTATCCATCAATCAAATCAATACCAGAATAACAAACCCAGAATTGCAGCAGCAGTGAAAGATGCACTGGAGAAAACGTGGATGGAGTTAGGCATATTGAAATAAAGAATGTGAACACAGAACCTTAATTCACTAGGAATTAACTGTTACCAGGAACTGTTATATCAGACAGTAGAAGTAAAGCAAGTTAATTCCAATTTGTTCCAATGATTTAAAAGTAACTATAAACATAATAATGAATATCACCACTGACTTTACAGGCTTCAAAATCTGAGCTGTAATTATAAAACAAAACCCAGAGCTTTCATAAGCAAAGTAAATAGTGGCTCTCAAGGCTGAGAGAGGGACAAGGAGAGATTTGTTAAAGGATACAAAATTATAACTAGATGGGAGGAATAAGTTCTACTACTCTATACCACTGTAGAATGAGTATAGGTAATTCGAATATACAGTTTCAAATAGCTAGAAAGAGGATACTGAATGGTCCTAAAACAAATAAATAGCAAATGTTTGGGATGATAGCTAATTACCCTAACCTGATCACTATACATTTTTATGTATCAAAACATCACTATGTACCCATGAATATGTACTATTATTATTTGTCAAATAAAAAAATTTTTAAAGGCTGAGATCAAATCGGGGAGCAAACACAGAAAAAGGAAAAGCAACACTTTCAGAAAGCAGACCACGTGTTAGGCACTGACAAGCACTTGAATATATACTGCTACCTTATTTAATCATCAATTCTTTGAGGATGGTAACAGCAGTCACAGTTTTAAAATGTGAAAAAAAAAGCTCAAAGAGGTTAAATAACTCATACTAGGTTAAACAGCTAATAAATGGCAAAGCCAGGTCTACCTCATGTTGCTTCTCCCACACCATTCTATCTATGTAAATGAAAAACTCTTGTTTCCTATTCTCAACATTTTACTTTGTAAGTGAAACATGAAGAAACAGGATGGACACAGTAAATCCTGCCTCACTAGACTACAAATTTCTTTATGGAATGTGGCTTATTAATTTCCTATTCATACCTATATCCCTTACAATAGTTCAAAGCAAATAATACATATATTTGTTTGACTGAACATAAGAACAATAAAAACATTGCCATTTTAAAAATAAGTACTATCAAAATTCTGAAAGCAGGCTAAATTGTTAACAGTGCGATATATACTTAGCAGCAGAGAACTAAACGTGACTATTATAAAACAAGACCCTTCTAGTACCTTGATATGTTTTACACCACAGCTGACAAGTTTATTTGGCTGGTACAAATCCCAAGAAATATCAAATATCTGTAAACAAATCAGATTCATGATTAAAATACTTATTTCCAGAATCATTTAAAAATCCTGTCCAAAAGACCAAATGGCCCAAACTCCTAATCATAAAATATTCATCAATAAATAATAATCAGAATCCCACACTTCAAAATCTTATGAGAAATAAATTCGAAAATGGTAAGAAATAAAAAGCATTTCTTAGTTTCTATGAACTTCAAACACTACTGGAGTAAAATTTAACACGTCTGTTTATTTTTAGTTTTTAAAACAATTTGGTCCATAAATAACAAGAATGGTTGAACAGAATTAGGGCACAAAGGAAGGTGCTTGCATAATTTCTACAGAAAAGAGATTCAGAATGGAACATGACACTTATACAGCCTAGAAATAAGAAACACCTTTATAGCTTTCTATCACTTAGAATTATTTATGTAAAGAATCCAAACACTGATTTTGCAGTAATTTTTTTCACTGTTTAAAGGCCAAAGTTAACTTATACTTAAATTTTGGGAGTCTCCAGGCTTCATTATTTTCTAAAATTCCATAAATTCTAAACACATGCAAAACATTTTGTTACAAAAGCAAACAAGCAAAAACCCAGGTGAAATAAAATACGAATGAGAAACGTAATTAAACAAATGACAAAAGAAAAACTAACATTTAAAAAATAATTTATTTATTCTGCTTTCTGGTAGTCTTCACGTTTCTTTGACACCTTATCAACCTACCTCTAAAAGTTTTACATTTTTGGTATACTAAAATGTACACTTTACATTTTGGTATACTCTAAAAATTTACAAAGTGATGCTCTTTAGTGATAATGAAGAAAGAATACATATTACAGTTAATATTTAACAACTCACCATAATACAGATTATATGAAAAACATATCAATGCAACTTTGAAATATTCAACCACAATAATACTTTCAAAAACTCCATTGACAGTGTCATATTTTATAATAATGGGTCTATTTATTAGATTCCAAATAGTCATGTGCAAAATGCTTTGATCAAAGCAGGTAAGAACATGCCAGCTGTCTAATAAAATATATCCAACATTTTAATAATGGTCTAAATTGTGTGTTTGTGTGTGTGTGTGTGTGTGTGTGTGTGCGTGTGTAATAGGCCTCTATGTGCAGCTACTAAAAACCAAATGTATTCTCCAAAATGCGAATATACACAAAATTTTCTACCCAACTTTTAGTCATAAATTCCCACCAAATAGAATCATTGGCCATGCCTCTGTGCTGGTTCAGGTTAGGATTTTACTACACATACATACACACAAATTAGACACTTTTAGGAGTTTATAACTTTTTTGATCTACATCCATAAAAATAGTATAATATTTAATTAAAAGTTGGCTATGATGTATTGTTTATATACAACTTGGAATAAGGAATATATATTCTAACAAGTTGTCAGCTAAAAATGTTAGGTCTCTAAAAAATGTAATAGTAATACGTAATTTTAAATCCACACAAGCAACATCATTTTTCACCTTAACCATAATATATATGTAACAAATTAGTGGTAAACCAAACTAAACAGATCCTAGGCTCAAACCATTCAATTTTTAAACTGAGATTTGAATAATGGGTGTCTGCATATGTCAAACCCATCAAACTTCACACCTTAAATATGTGCATCCCTATGTATATCAATTATATTTCAATAACACTGTTTTAAAAAATGGAAATACCTTGTTTTTACTGAAGCAAACACCAGGTTAAAAGTCTTATACCTAATGTAGATGATGGGTTGATGGGTGCAGCAAACCTCCATGGCACGTGTATACCTATGTAACAAACCTGCACGTTCTGCACATGTACCCCAGAACTTAAAGTATAATAAAAAAAAGAAAAAAAGTCTTATGACAATGCTATACATATCAAATCATGTTTCCAAGTCCTACAATACATATGTACTCTAAGACTTTAAGAGTTTTTACATCGGTACAATTATTTACCAATTGTAAAATTTTAATTACATACAAGCTATCTGGCAATAACAAAATACAGAAGAATAAAATCCCCTGAACTCTCTTCTGGTCTTTCCCTTCCAGTACTCATTAGAAATCTCAAAAGAGAATACTTACTCTATCTGTATGACCAGGAGCCATAGACAACATTTTTCCCCTTTTCCAGTCCCAAACACAAACTGCATTCTTTGAATCAAGTCCAACTGAAACCAGGCGCTGAATTATGTCCAAGTCCAGGAAGGAATAAAAAGGTAAACAAATCAAAGAGAAACCAAATTATAAATAGCAAGTAAATTATACTCATGGGTTTTTATAAACATAAAACATACACACCTATATTTTATAGACCTCATAAAGGCTGAATGTATTTCACCTTGTTAGTATTTCCACATATGTATAGATCTTCACATTATGAAACAGAAGAGAGACTTCCATTTCTAACAGTAGGATTGACAAAATATCCTAAATATACCTCCTACCAAAAATTAAAAATACTAGATAAAATGTAAAATCATCTTTTTAAACGGACTGCTGAGCTGTCAAAAAATTAAGAAATCCAAGAACAAAACCAAAGTGATTTCCAGTGGGAAACCTGGAGGGTTAGAAAACACCTACACCTACTGGACTCTAAAGGCATCGGGTGAATACTCGTACCCCTGATTTCTGTGCTGTGGGCTGAGGAAGAATAGGAGACAAAGTCTAGGGCCTACCTAAGGTGGGGATTTGAACTGCCTCTGATTAAAGCAGTAAACTTCTCAGAAGCAACAAATAACCCCTTCCTAAAGAAGCGGAGGCAACTCATGAAGAGGGAGAAACACCTCCCTGAACATTTGTAACCACAAGCATACTTCACATGGTTGCTGGCCTAAATTCACATTAAACATGAATCCTTCAACAAGGAAATCTAATTCAAAGTAGTCTTCAGGGTTGGTTGTGTCTTCAAGCAACTTCAACAATGTGGCCCAAGCAAATATAAACCCTAAATGAAGTACCGCAACTTCGATCCATTCCTCAAAGAATTCCTACATGTAGCAATTCAATAAAAATAAGCTAAAAAAAAAAAAAAAAAAAAAGGCCAGGTGCAGTGGCTCACACTGTAATCCCAGCACTTTGGAAAGCCAAGGCAGGCAGATTGCTTGAGGCCAGGAGATTGAGACCAGCCTAGGCAACACGTTGAAACCCCATCTCTACTAAAATTACAAAAATTAGCCAGGCATGGCGACGCATGCCTGTAATTCCATCTATTCGGGAGGCTGAGGCAGGGGAATCACTTGAACCCAGGAGGTGGAGGTTGCAGAGAGCTGAGGTCGCTCCACTGCACTCTAGCCTGGGAGACACAGCAAGACTCTGTCTCAAAAAATAATAATAATAATGATAATAAGCTAAAAAAATAAACAAACCACCCCACCCACACACACAAACACAACAAAATAAGAAACCATGAGTGAGAATGGGCAAGTCACAACAAACAGCAAAGTTGGCCTTGCAAAAAACATCAGAGATGGAATTATTAGTTAACATAAAATAAGCTTAATGTGAGAAATAAGCTTAATGTGAGAAATAAAATTAAGGATTCAAAATATCTGTATATGAGCGAAGAATATGAAACTATAAAAAGTATCCAAGGAGACTTGAAGAAGCAAACGGAACTTCCGGAAACAAAAAATAAAATAAGTTAAAAATTCAGTGAAAGAGTTAAATACAAGATCAGCAGGAGATAAAAAGACAAAGTTGAAAACAGAAGTGGATAGTGAGATTGAAAGTATGAGAGAGGTTTAAAAACATAAAAGATGGACTTCTAGCCATGAAGGAGTATCAAGGTCTGAATTTACACTCCCCTACCCGTCCCTGCCATAAACAGCTAGAAACTGTACAGAATACATGAAACAAATGTTTTGAGACATTTGCAACAGGAAGTAAAGCACTGTGAACCCTGAAAGAGGAGAAAACAAATTAAGTCCTATAATCACCCCAGCTTCCAACTAGGAGGCAATTTCCAGACTATGGCACAGAAAGTTGGAATCCAAATAGAGCCCAGTAGACTTACTAATTTGGACAAACAGAGCCTGGAGTTCAGAGAGGACAAGATGGCTAGAATTTGCAGATCAGGAAAAGAACTCCAGTAAAACTATCTATAGTAAGATTTGAGAATATTAATCTCTGCACGCATAGGATGAACTCTATGAGGTCATGCAAAGAAGAAATTCTATGAAAAGAACAATTACTAGAGAGCTAAAAGCAAAAAAATTCTCAGTGATCACAAAGGGTCCAGAATCACTCAAATTCTCAATAACCAGAATGAAGATATCTCTTTGAACTCGCTGGGCAGTCATTAGGAATCCTGAGGTCAGGAGGGGAGTGTCATACCTTAATAGTGAAATTATACCAGTAATTCTAGAGCAAAAGCTACTCTAGTGCTGCCTCATAAAAGTTGGAAAGCAAGCTTTTCACAAAGATGAAACTGATTCATGAGGAACTTGACTGTTTGCCAGAACAGTGTCCATATACTTTAAAAGGATATAATAAAATTACTGATAAGTGAAGAAACAGGAAACTGTGACTAATAACCTGGGGGAAAATCACTCAATAGAAATAGACTCAGGAAACCCAGAGATAATTAAAATTAGGAGACATTTGCTGTTAAAATTAACATTTTCAAGACACTCAAGAATTATCTTAAACATACCAAGAATAAAAAAAAAAAGATATAAAAGAACAACATAGAACACTGTTACATTATCTAAAATGAAAATTTACTCCAAAGGATTAACAGCAGCTCAGACAATGATGAAAAGATAAATAAACTTGAAGACAAAGCAATAGAATCCATCCAAAATAAAGTACAGAAAGAAAAAGAAAAGAAGAACTGACAGAGCTTCAATGACCTGTAGGAAAACATCGAGTGGTCTAATATACAGGTAATTATGGCTCCAGAAGGAGAGAAAAGACAGAGGAAAAGAAAAAAAAACTGAAGAAATAATAGTAAAAAGTTTCCTAAATTGATGAAACCATAAATCCACAAATATAAGACGTTCAAGAAATCCCAAGCAGGATGATCATTCACAGGGAAAAAACACACAAGACATATGGCAAACAAATTGCTGAAGCCATCACTAAAGGGCAAATTCTAAACAGCAGCCAGACAAAAGAGGACAACTGCTGTATGGAGGAACAAAGATTTAAAAATTATCCTAGACTGCTCATCCAAGGTGATGCAAGTTAGAAGACAATGGACAAACAGCTTAAAGTGCTGAGGCAGAAAAAAGTCCACACAGAATTGTATACTAAGCAAAAATATCCTTTGAAAATTGAGTCAAAACAGTCTTTTTCAAGCAAACCAAAGCTGAGAAAATGAATCATCGGTAAACCTGCACAAGATATGATCATGAAAGTTTTCTCACGCAGAAGTAAAATGATATCAAATAGAAACGATTTACACATGAGAGTGTCCAAGTGGTAAATACGTAAGATTTTTCTCATTAAAAAAATTTAAACAACTATTTAAGGCAAAATAACAGTTATTACGGGGTTTTCAAAATATGTAGAAGTATTAATAAAATAAATGACAATAGCACCATAAACAGAAGAAAGGAAACAGCAGAATATACTTTTTCACATTCTTTCCAAATATACATGAAATATCATGAAGATCACAAAAATTTGGATTACAAAGTGTCAATACATTTTTAAAAATTAAAATACAGAGTATGTTCTCTGACAAAAACAGAGTAACAGAATGTTATCCAGAAAATCTCCCAAATATTTGGAAATTAACAACATACTTCTAAGGAACCGAAAGGTCAAGGAAGAAATAACAAGAAAAATGTGAGGAAAAACCCACAACACATACTGTGAAAAGTACTGGTTTAGAGCAGGGGTCAGCAAAGTACAACTCTCAAGCCAAATCCTGTCTGTACCTATGTTTTTGCAAATAAAATTTTACTGGACTATAGCCACACTCATTCTTTCATGCATTGTCTATGACTGCTTTCACACTGCACTGCAATGCAGAGCTGAGTAGTTACAGCAAAGACCAAATGGCACACAAAGCTTAAAATATTTACTATTTCACTTATTATAGACAGCTTATCAAACAGTGGTTTGGAGCACAGATTCTGGTAGCAGATTGCCTAGGTTTGAACATCATCTCTTTTTTTTTTTTTTTTTTTTTTTTGAGACGGAGTCTCGCTCTGTCGCCCAGCCTGGAGTGCAGTGGCGCAACCTCGGCTCACTGCAAGCTCCGCCTCCCGGGTTCACGCCATTCTCCTGCCTCAGCCTCTCCGAGTAGCTGGGACTACAGGCGCCCGCCACCACGCCCGGCTAATTTTTTGTATTTTTAGTAGAGACGGGGTTTCACCGTGGTCTCGATCTCCTGACCTCGTGATCCGCCCGCCTCGGCCTCCCAAAGTGCTGGGATTACAAGCGTGAGCCACTGCGCCCGGCTGAACATCATCTCTTACTAGCAGGGTGACTTTGGACAATTATTTAGCCTCCTGTACCTTACTTTCTTCACCTATTAAATGGAGATATAAAAGTACTTCACAGGGGTCACTATGAGAATCAACATATATACTATTTAAAGGAGTTAGAGTGCCTGATATATGGTTAATGTTATTTAATGTTTGCTTCATATCATTATTATTACTGCTATTAGTTTACTATAACCATAGTTAAATGGGAACAAATAAAAATACCTCACAGGGGTTACTATGAAAATTGACATATATACTACTTAAAGGAGTTAGAGTGCCTGGTATATGACTGATGTTACATAAATGTTTGCATCATATTATTATTATATTAGTTTACCATATAATTAGCTTTAAGAACCTACGCCCTCTAACTGTCCAAATGAGAAATGCCATCTAGTACCCAATTACAGTTTCTGAAAAGAAGGTTTTACTATTTAAACTCCAAAATTGGTGGAATGAATAATTTATATAAAAAGATACAGAATACAGTTTGTCATGACTCTCCATCAAATCAAGCTAGCAGAAAGCCCAGAGAACAAGACGAGATGATTTGTACCTCCTGAGAGTATTTACTATTTGGGAACCAAAGGGCATCAGCAAAAATCTAGCTAGAACAAAGATATCTACCTCTTGCTATCAGAATACTATGTAGAGGTTAAAATTTCACAAGACAAGTATATTAAGTGAGGAATAGCCAGAGGGGCACTTCTGTTCTTTCTACTGATGTCTCCTCTGTCTGGCATAGCTCATCAAATACACACAGCAAAACACAATTGACCAAAAACTTTAAAATTCCATGTATCCAAATAGAGCCTCAATACATCTAGTTCTGTACAGGCAATAACAAACTAGACTTGAGAGCACTTTCTCTGTAGGCTTGATAAACATATCATGGCCCAAACTAACATCCCTATGCATAGGTTATGCAACAACAGACAGGACGAGGTAGAAATGACACAGCAAATACTACCTCCTCTTCTGGCTTTTTATCATTTTTTACTTTATCATTTCTTTTAACCCAGACTTGGTAGGTGAGAAAGAGAATAAAGAAAGTTTTCAAGCAAAAGTAATGCTTAATCCATATCTTGGAAAAGAGAGTCAGAGACAGTCTGTAGAAAAGTAATAGAAAGTACATTTCAGAACAAAGGACCTCAAGATTAGAGAGATCATGGTGCTTTCAAGAGAGTGCCAGTAGTTCAATCCAGGGGAGGGAAGGAGTGCTAAATGGAAAGCGGCAAGAGACAAGGCTGGAGAGGTAGGGCACAAGCCAAGAGGAAGAGTTTTGTTTGTTTGTTTGTTTTTTTTGATAGAGTTTGAATAAAGAGAGAATTCAGTTTTAAATGTAGAAAATGGAATATCTACAGAACATTCAAGTGAGATATTTAGAGTTGAGAAGCCAGAGCCACTGTTAGCTGATGTGGAAGTTAAGTCATGGGCCTATATACTCACCCAGAGAACATAAGTAAAGTGAAAAGAAAAGGCTACAGACTCCTGAAGAACACTGATATTTAAGAAGCAGACAAGGAAAGACTCCTTTAAAGATAAGAAGTAATAATCAGAGAGGGAGAAAGAAAACCAGATAAAGAAGCCTCTATCCATCTTCCCAAATTCCTCCCTGATCCTATTCCCAGATAAAATCTTATTTGTGTCCATTAACTGAATTGGAAGTATCTACAAAAAATTTTAGCACACCAAATATTTAAATAAGAAAGAGATAATAATAGCATCTATTCCAAAGGGTTGTTGGGAGGATTAAATGAGATAATGCAGGCTTAGCATAATGCCTGGCACTTGGTATATGTGCTCAACACCTTTAGCTATTATGTTTTCATGAACTTAAAATTTTAAGTAATATGTTCTCATGAAGATCTGTGATAATGAAATACATGTACCCAAGACTTTTCTTTTAAGTTGCTCAAAATAAGTGAAATTGAACACTTTCAACTAGTAAAAGCTATGGGCATGATTTCTCCTTGGATATATAAAAGAAATTCCTCAGCAATGCAATATATTACATTTAGAAAGGGGAAATTTAAAGCTATGAAGAAAATATCTATATTTAATGTTATAGATGCTTATAATTAAAATGGCTTGAATTTCATAACACCTTAAATAAGTGATTTTTTAAAATAACTTTGTAGGTTTGTTTTATAACATTTTATGCTCCTATGAAATAGGCATTATTATTTCCTTTAAAAAATAAAATGAAATTCTGACAGAACATTAAGACTTGAAAAATAATAGCAAAAATGGGACATGAATTAAGTTTATGCAATTGCCAAACACTGCTATGTGGTGATATAAACCTAGAAGCACATTTTTTTCCAAATAAGAGATTCCAATTAAGTCTTTATAGATCCATTACCAGAAAGTCATCTCTTACTAATATGAACAGGAGGCAGGGAAATACTGGGTGGAAGAGGGTGGAGTCCCTGGCAAGGGTTCTACCCTCAAGCCTGGACCCCTGGCCCTAAATGAAAACATGCATTCCTGTTTTCCTGCCCGAATGTTGCCTTTGCCAAAATCACTCTGACCCACCACAACCCCAACCCTGTACCCATAAAAACCCCAAACTCCACTGGCAGAGGAGCAAAACAGCACTGCAGAGAAGGAGAGAAGAGAAGTGTCTGCACATCAAGAGGAGTTTGGCCAGGGATGGTCAGGAGAAGATTATCTTCCCACTCCATCTCCTTTCCAGTTCCCCATCCCACTGAGAGCCACTTCCATTGCTCAATAAAATCCTCCATATACACCACCCTTCAATCTGTTCGTGTAACCTGGTTCTTCCTGGACGCTGGACAATCCAGGATGCACTGGGTGCAGGAACCCAAAAAGGCTGTCACACTGACTCTTCACTGAGTTGTTTAACACTTAAGCTGCCGGTGTTAAAGAGTATTGTTTGTAACACACACCCTCTGGGGCTCCAGAGGTTGTGGGTAACCCCTAGATGCTGCCACAGGCAAGCCAGCACCCAAAGGCACTCACCCCGGCTCTCCTGCAACCTCTCACCTGCGTGCCCCACTCCCACAAGGGATTTGAGCTAGGCAGCCAAGTAAACGAGCCACACCCCTGTTACAAGTCCTGCAAAGGGGACAAGGGAACTCTCTCATCTCATTACCAGAAAATCATATTAACCTACTGGCTATCATGTTCAAGGGGATAGAACACACTGTAATTTGTTTCTGTAAAATTGAGATCTATAAAACTAATTTTATGAATTAAAAAGCAGATAACTAAAATTGTTCTAAAATTTAAAATGATTTTAAAGTCTAATTATAACATAAAACTTTTCAAGATTATAAATAAACAACCTGCAAGATCCAACTTTTTACTGGTAACTTTAAAAGTATTTTTAGGTATAACAATTTCCATAAAAGCACCACAAAAAAAGCCCTTGACTTGTTTAACTTTTTAAAATCATTGACTAGAAGTAGATGATAATTTAGAAACTGATTAGTCAGTTGAGTGATAATTATATCCTTTGTTGTGAACTTTGATTTTGTATAAAAAATAACTCATAGGAATTGTTCCATTATATTCAATAAAAATATAATTTTAATAGACAACCTTTAAGGTAACTGAAAATTGAAATACAGGCTGGGTGCAGTGGCTCAAGCCTGTAATTCCAGCACGTTGGGAGGTCAACAACACCAGAGGATAGCTTAAGGCCAGAAGTTTGAGACCAGCCTGGGCACCACAATGAGATCCCATCTCTACAAAAAAAAAAAAATTAGCCAGGCATGATGGTATGTGCCTGTAGTCCTAGCTGCTCAGGAGGGTGAGGCAAGAGGATTGCTTGAAACCAAGAGTATGAGGCTGCAGTGAGCTATGATCATGTCACTGCACTCCAGCCTGGGCAGCAGAGTGTGACCCTGTCTCTAAAAATAAAAAATAAAAAAAAATTAAAATTAAATATATACAGCTGAGAAAATTTTCCTAAGATATCATCCATCTGTCCTATCAAAATATCCTATCTGGAAAAGAGTTATATAGAAAAATCTCTATAATAATCAGGTAATAGTCCACTGAATCAAAATCACTTTGGCTTTCAAGGTAGTAATTAATTCAATTGAGAAAGTTCTTGACATGATGAAATAAAAACCCCATTGTTATATATCAACCACCCACCCCACCTACCTACCTCCACCTTTGGACAAATACTTTTCATCAAGTGTCCAATTTCATATTTATAGATTTATAATCATTTTCTATAATATACCTTAACATACAATTTAGAAAAAAATGAAAAACTGTCACATACCTGTCCATCTAAGTCAAACGCCAAGCAAGCTATACCATGTGTATGAACATCCTTTAAAACTGATATGGTCTGCACAGTGTATGAATCCCAAATACAAATATAAGGCTCTTTCCCAACTTGTCCTGTTGCTACCAACACTCGTTCAGGGTGCAATGCAAGGCTGTAAAATAAGGAAATAAATAAGTAGTATTATTAAAAATTGCTTATACAGATTTTATAGTATTTGGTAGATGTAAAACACATATACCAGTGTGAACATTAGACTTTATCCACTTTAGACAATTTGGATTTTTTAAAAATTATTTTTGTTGAGGCAGTCTCGTTCTGTCAGCTAGGCTGGAGTGCAGTGGTGTGATCTCAGCTCACTGCAACCTCCATCTCGCCAAGTTCAAATGATTCTCGTGTCTCAGACTCCTGAGTAGCTGGGATTACAGGCACCCGCCACCATGCCCGGCTAATTTTTGTATTTTTAGTAGAGATGGGGTTTCGCCACATTGGCCAGGCTAGTCTTGAACTCCTGACCTCAGATTCATAAAGCAAGTTCTAAGAAACTTACAAAGAGACAGGCCATACATAGTGGCTCACACCTGTAATCCCAGCACTTTGGGAGGCCGAGGCGGGTGGATCACCTGAGGTCAGGAGTTCGAGACCAGCCTGACCAACATGGAGAAACCCCGTCTCTACTAAAAATAAAAAATTAGCCAGTCATGGTGGCACACGCCTATAATCCCAGCTACTCGGGAGGCTGAGGCAGGAGAATAGCTTGAACCCGGGAGGCAGAGGTTGCAGTGAGCCGAGATCATGCCATTGCACTCCAGCCTAGGCAACAAGAGTGAAACTCCATCTTGGAAAAAAACAAAAAAAAGAAACTTACAAAGAGATTTAGACTCCCATACAGTAATAGTGGAAGACTTTAATACCC
Source organism: Hylobates moloch (assembly GCF_009828535.3). Lineage (NCBI taxonomy): Eukaryota > Metazoa > Chordata > Mammalia > Primates > Hylobatidae > Hylobates > Hylobates moloch. The sequence goes on along the minus strand of NW_026652291.1, from coordinate 16,755,177 downwards.
CACTGTCAATATTAGATCAATGAGACAGAAAATCAACAAGGATATTCAGGACTTGAACTCAGCTCTGGACCAAGCAGACCTAACAGACATCAACAGAACTCTCCACCCCAAATCAACAGAATATACATTCTTCTTAGCACCACATAATTGGAAGTAAAACACTCCTCAGCAAATGTAAAATAATGGAAATCATAACGAACAGTCTTTCAGACCACAGTGCAATCAAGTTAGAACTCAGGATTAAGAAATTCACTCAAAACCACACAACTACATGGAAACTGAACAACCTGCTCCTGAGTGACTACTGGGTAAATAATGAAATTAAGGCAGAAATAAGTTCTTTGAAACCAGTGAGAACAAAGACACAACATACCAGACTCTCTGGGACACAGCTAAAGCAGTGTTTAGAGAGAAATTTATAGCACTAAATGCCCACAGGTGAAAGTGGGAAAGATCTAAAATTGACGCCCTAACATCACAATTAAAAGACCTAGAGAAACGAGCAAACAAATTCAAAAGCTAGCAGAAGACAACAAATAACTAACATCAGAGCAGAACTGAAGGAGAGAGAGAGAGAAAACCCTTTCAAAAAATCAATGAATCAGGACCTGTTTTTTTGAAAAGATAACAAAATAGACCATTAGCCAGACTTATAAGAAGAGAGAGAAGAATCAAATAGACACAATAAAAAATGATAAAGAGGATATCACCACTGATCCAACAGAAATACAAACTACCATCAGTGAATACTATAAACTCTATGCAAATAAACTAGAAAATCTAGAAGAACTGGATAAATTCCTAGACACACACAACCCTCCCAAGACTAAACCAAGAAGAAGTCGAATCCCTGAATAGACCAATAACAAGTTCTAAAATTGAGGCAGTAATTAATAGCCTACCAACCAAAAAAAAGCCCAGGACCAGACAGATTCACAGTCGAATTCTATCAAAGGTACAAAGAGGAGCTGGTACCACTCCTTCTAAAATGCTTCCAAACAATAGAAAAAGAGGGAATCCTCCCTAACTCACTTTATGAGGCTGGCATCATCCTGATACCAAAACATGGCAGATACAAAACAAAAAAAGAAAATTTCAGGCCAGTATCCCTGATGAACATCGATGCAAAAATCCTCAGTAAAATAGCAGGATGTTTAATTAGAAGTGGCAAGAATAGACACTCTGGTCTTTTTCCTGATTTTACAAGGAAAACATTCAGTCTCTCACCATTAGGCATAAACTTAGCTGTAGGTTTTTTACAGATGCTTTTATAGTCGGGTTAAAGAAGTGCCTTCTAGTCCTAGTCTGCTCAGCATTTTAAAAATATGAATAAATATTAAATTCTGTCAAATGTTTTTCCTGTATCTACTGAGATAGTCACCTGGTTTTTCTTCTTTAGTGATTATATAGCAAATTACACTAATTAATTTTCAAATGTTGAACCAGCCTTGTATTCCTGGAATGAACCCTACCTGGTCATGATACATTATCCTACTGATGGATTTTATTTGCTTATTAGCTTATTTTGTTGAGAATTTTATACATCTATATTAATGAGGGACAGTTAGTTGTCTGTAGTTTCCTTTTCTTCAAATGTTTGTCTGGATTTTGTATTAGAGCGATGCCAGCCTCATAAACACAGTTGAGAAGTAGTCCCTCCTCTTCTATTTTCTATAAGCAATTGTGTGGAATTGGAATCATTTATTTTTGTGAGTTTGATAGTTTATATCTTTCAAGGGAATAGTTCATTTCATCTCAGTTGTCAAATGTATAAGTTGTTTATAGTAATCCCTTATTCTCCTTTTAACGTCTTTAAGTCAGTAGTGATATCCTGATGAATACTGGTAATTTTTGTCTTCTCCTTTTTATTCTTGGTCAGCCTAGCTAGAAATTTATCAATCTGATCCTTTTCAAAGAACCAGCTTTAGGTTTTTCTCTATTGTTTCACTGTTTGCACTAACTGTCTTCATTATTTCCTACTTTGCTTTTGAGTTTGCTCTTCCATTTCTATTTTCTTAAGTCAGACTCTTAGATTACTGACCTGAGATGATTATTCTTTTCAAAAATATGCATTTAATGCTCCAAATTTCCCTTGAAACACTGCTTTGGCTGAATTTCACAAATTTTGATACGTTGTATTTTCATTTTCTTCTGGGTCATAATATTTTCTACTTTCCCTTCTGTTCTGTGTTACTGATTTTTATTTTGATTCCATTATGGTCAGAGAACATACTCTATATGATTTCAATTCTTTTAACTTTGTTGAGGTTTTATAATATATAGCCTATTTTGGTTATCGTTTTGGCACTTGAAAAGGATGTGCATTCTGCCATGACTAGCTCATGCTGCTTTCTATGCCATGAATAATAAAGTCCTTTGTCTCTAACCTAGGAATTTCATGTCTTTGCCAGCATCCAAAAAAAAAAGTAACATAGTAGTTTGTAACAAGGGTACTATATTAGCTTTCTATGCTGATGTGACAAATTACCATAAATTTAGCATCTTAAAGCAATACAAGCTTATTATCTCCCAGTTCTGCAGGGCAGAAATCTGGTTACAGTGTGGCTCAGCTAAGTCCTGTGCATACAGTCTCACAAGGCCAAAAGTCAAGGTGTTAACACAATTAAATTACTCTCTAGAGTCTCTGGGGATGAGTCAGCTTCCAGTTCATTCAGAACATTAGCTGAATTCAATTCCTTGTGGTAAAGGGACTGAGGCTTTCACTCCCCTGCGGGCTGTCAAGGAGGAACTGCTCACCTCCTCAAGGCCAACTGCATGCCTCATCGTGTTACCACCTCCATCTTCCAATCAGCAATGGCACATTGAGTTCTTCTCAAGCTTTGAATCTTTCTGACTTCTGCTGCATGTTTCCTCATGCCAGCTAAAGAAAATTATTTGCTTTTAAGGGCTCACATAATTAGACTAGGTCCATCTAGATAATTCAAGATACTCTCAATATCTTAAGGTCCATCCCTACCTTAATTATATCTGCAAAGTCCTGTGTGCCATGTTTAACATAAAAAATTCACAGGTTCCACTATGGATATCTTTGGGGCCAGTCTGGCTACCATGCAGACTCAGAAATTGAGTCCACTGGAGAATTATTTATATTTTTATATTTTCAGTTCTAAGTATTCCATTTTTCTACAACTTCTATTTCTTTGCTGAGAACTTCCAACATTCTATTTGTCTTAAGACTAGTTACTTCATGGCATACTGTTGTGGGAAGTCAGGGACCCCGAACAGAGGGACCCGCTGAAGCCATGGCAGAAGAACATAAATTGTGAAGATTTCATGGACATTTATTAGTTCCCCAAATTAATACTTTTATAATTTCTTACGCCTGTCTTTACTGCAATCTCTGAACATAAATTGTGAAGATTTAATGGACATTTATCACTTCCCCAATCAATACTCTTGTGATTTCCTATGCCTGTCTTTACTTTAATCTCTTAATCCCGTCATCTTTGTAAGCTGAGGATGTATGTCACCTCAGGACCCTGTGATGATTGCATTAACTGTACAAATTGTTTAAACAATATGAAATCTGAGCACCTTGAAAAAAGAACAGGATAACAGCGATGTTCAGGGAACAAGGGAGATAACCATTAGGTCTGGCTGCCTGAGAGCCAGGCGGAACAGAGCCATATTTCTCTTCTTTCAAAAGCAAATAGGAGAAATATCGCTGAATTCTTTTTCTCAGCAAGGAACATCCCTGAGAAAGAGAATGCATTCCCAAGGGGAGGTCTCTAAAATGGCCGCCTTGGGAATGTCTGTCTTTTATGGTTGTAGATAAGGGATGAAATACGCCCCAGTCTCCCGTAGCGCTGCCAGGCTTATTAGGATGAGGAAATTCCCGCCTAATAAATTTTGGTCAGACCAGTTGTCTGCTCTCAACCCATCTCCTGAAAAGTTACCAATGACAATGCGTGCCTGAAACTTCATTTGCAATTTTAATTTCGCCCCAGTCCTGTGATCTCGCCCTGCCTCCATTTGCCTTGTGATATTTTATTACCTTGTGAAGCATGTGATCTCTGTGACCCACACCCTATTCGTACTCTCTCCCCTTTTGAAAATTACTAATAAAAACTTGTTGGTTTTGCAGCTTGAGGGGCATCACAGAACCTGCCAACATGTGATGTCTCCCCCAGACACCCAGCTTTAAAATTTCTCTCTTTTGTACTCTTTCCCTTTATTTCTCAGACCGGCCGACACTTAGGGAAAATAGAAAAGGACCCACGTTGAATATTGGGGGCTGGTTTCCCCCAATAGCATACAGTTATAACAAATGTTTTACATTCTTTCATAAATTCAACACCTAGGTCATCCTGGGGCTGACAACTATTGTCTTTTCTTGTATAAATTGTTGAGATTTTAGTAATTTTTATACGCTAATTTTGAGTTATATCCTGAGCATTTTGAATATTATGTTATAAACTCTGGATCCTCTTAAAATTTTCCAGAGAATGCTGATATTTTTGTTTATTTCAGCAGGCAAGCAATCCAATTAGGTTCAAGGTATATATCCCAGCCCTCCTTCTGGGGTCCCAATATTAGTTCAGTTTTAAAGTCTTTGCATGCTACCACATGTACACACACCAAAGGGGAAAATCTGAAACCTGGATGATTGTAGGTCAGCTCTCAAAGCGTCTGATATGCAGGCAGTTCCTGCATATGCAGCACAGAAGTGAGTCAACTATACCCTTATGAAGATGCCCTTCTTGAGCTCCATACCCCCTACAATTTCCCCCATAATTTCCAGCTCCCAGAGGTCCCTTTTCATTATACTGGAGCTAAGAGTCTAGGATGTTAGCCTCTGCATACTATCATGTACTTCCCACAACTGGGCCTGCCTCTGGAAAAAAAAAGCATTTTTCCTATTTTTAAATTGGTTATTTGTCACAATATTGTTACATTGTAAGAGTTCTTAATATATTCTTGGTACAATTCTTTTCTCAAGTGTATTTTTTTGCATATGTGTGTCTGCTTGTTGCCTGCTCTTTAATTTTCTTAATGGTATATTTAAAAGAGCAAAAGATTTTAATTTTTTTAAGAAGTGTTTTATTTTGGACTAATTTGAGACTTATAAAAATGTTACAAAATAGTACAGTTTTCTTGTGTCCCTCATCACACTTCATTATAATATAAACATTTTACATAACTATATTATAATAATCGAGAAGAAGAAAGAAATTAACATTAGTACAATATCATTAGCTAAACTAAAAACCTTATTCAAAATTCACCATCTTTTCCCACTAATGTCTCTTTTCTGTTCCAAGATCCTATCCAGGATCCCATGCTGCATTTTAACGGTTATTCCTCCTTAGCAACTTCCAGTCTCTATAAAACTTTCTTAGACTTTCCTTTCCTAACCTGGAAACTTTTGAAGAGTATTAACCAGTTATTTTTGAGAATGTCTCCAAATTTGGATTTGTCATGGTTTCTCATGATTAAAGTGGGGTTAAGAATTTTGGGCAAAAATACCACAAAAATTACATCTGTCCTTCTTTGCACATCGTATCAGAAGGTTTAGGGTGTCAATATGTATTATTACTGATGATGTTTACCTCGATCCCTTGGTTAAACAGTACATGTCACTGTAAAGATACTACAAAGCTTTTCTTTGTAGTCACTAAGTATGCTAGGGGAGATACTGTGAGACTATGCAAATCCTATTTCTCTCCTCAAACTTTTACCCACTAATTTTAGCATCTATTGGCAGATTCTGTCAATAACATTTACTACTAAAATATTTCCGTAATGTGATTTTTTTTTTTTTTTGAGACAGTGTTTCACTCTGTCACCCAGGCTGGAGTGCAATGGCGCAATCTCAGCTCACTGCAAATTCTGCTTCCAGGGTTCAAGTGATTCTCCTGCCTCAGCCTCCTGAGTAGCTGGAATTACAGGTGTCCACCTCCATGCCTGGCTAATTTTTTGTATTTTTAGTAGAGACGGGGTTCCACCATGTTGGTCAGGCTGGTCTTGAACTCCTGACCTCAGGTGACCCACCTGCCTGGGCCTCCTAAAGTGCTGGGATTACACGCATGAGACATCGCACCTGGCCTATAATGTGATTCTTTTTCCCTCTTTTCTTCAAGATTTATTAATTAGAATTCTACTACAAGGAAGTTATATTTTCTATTTATTTAACCCATCTATTTATATCAGCTTGAACTCAAGAATATTTTATTTCAAAAGTTAGCAAACTTTTTCTGGAAAGGGCTAGAGAGTAAATGTTTTATGCTCTGTGGGCCATACAGTTTCTGTCACAACTGCTCAACTGGGCTATTATAACACTAAATCAGCCACAGGTAATATGTAAACCATGCATTCCGATTGGGAGCAACATCATCTCTGAAGGGGCAAAAATTAGTTCTTACATGCATACAGGTCTGATTGCATAAAGCACAGAAATACATTCAATACAGGAACTGATATACAGCATATCTGTGCTATTAAAATTTTGTAATAGGTGAGGGTGTTGATATAGTTGGATCTGTGTCCCCAACCAAATCTCATGTTGAAATGTAATCCCCAATGCTGGAGGTGGAGCCTGATAGGAGGTAACTGGATCATGGGGTAGTTTCTCATGAATGGTTTATACCATCCTCTGGGTGCTGTTCTCATGACAGTGAGTTCTCGAGATCTCCCCACCCTGCTTCCTTCTACTCTACCCATGTGAAATGCCTTGCTTCCCTTTTGCCTTCTGTCGTGACTGGAAGCTTCCTGAGGCCTCCCCAGAAGCAGAAACTGCTATGCTTCCTATACAGCCTACAGAACTGTGAGCCAGCTAAACCTCTTTTCTTTATAAATTACCCAGTCGCAGGTATTTTTTATAGCAGTGTGAGAATGAACTAATACAGGTGTTTAGAGAAAAGACAATTATCTAAAAGGGCTCCTTAAGGGGCAGTAATAAAAATGCAGTTGTAAAATACTGAGGTAACAAATAGTCATATCTGGATTCCAATAAAACCTTATTTACAAAAAATAGGTGGCAGGCCAGATTAGCCTGTAGTCTGTTGTTTGATGACCCCTGTTTTTTTCTATGAGTTAAAATTCAATACTATCATTATTTATTTTGTAGCTCAAATTGTTCCATCTTTGGCCTTCAGAAGATCTTGAGGTCAGCTTCCATATTCCTTTAGTAAGCCATCATCTCTTTTTGAGCACTTACTTTCTTGTACCACAAAATATTCCACTATTTTTTCCTGCCCTAGCTCTATAATCAACTACTTCTCTAGGAAGCCCTAGTTCCTTTTATTGAACACCGGTGTTTAGAGAACAAAATCTGGGTGCTAGAAGTGATCATTGTTATTGGAAGATTGGTGCTTTTGGGCTGTCTCAACTAGGAAATACAGTTATGTATAGTAACCCATGCATACATTCTATAGTCTGTATACATAGATACATTCTGTTTCTAAGTATTTAAAAATCATGAATTCGTATCAACACTTCAGATTCTAATCTGAAACCACAGGGCTCATTTAAGACTTCTCCCTTTATTTATAACTTCTTACTCCAAGAGTGAGAAACTAGGCTCTCATAATCTATGGTCTATTTACTTTAGTAGACACAAAGACAGTTCAGAATTGGTAGCCCTGTGGAGAACAATTTTACTAACTAGACTATAGCATTATGTGCAGTTTTTTTTTTTTTTTGGTCTTTATCCTTACAGTTAAGATACTGTTAAGACACCGTTTTTCAGTTATTTAGGTTCTTCATTCACAACAAAGCTCAGCAGCAGAGGAGAGGAAAGAGCGCTTGTGAAACGGCAGCTGAAATTTGTTTCTTTTTCTCTTTTTACTTACAGTCATTTTGCAGTTTTGGTATTCCCTGTTTCAGTAATGCTGGGGCTATGGTTTGCACAGAAAATCTGGAGAAGAGATTTTGGGAGGTTACTTACTACATACCTGCCGTTGTCTTCAGTTACCTGGAGGTCTGATAAGTTATTTTAATGAGGTTCAATTTATAATTTTACTTTTTATAATTCATGCTTTTTATGTTCTATTTCCTATGCTTTTTCTAGAAATTTTATAGTTTTACTTCTCACCTTTTAAATTTTATATATGGTGAGGTATATGCTGGGGTTCATTTTTTCCTCATAATAGATATTCAGCTGTTTTTCACATTATTTGTTGACAAGAGACCATTCAGTACAGAGAAAAAATGCTGATGTAGGTTAAGGTAAGAACGTTTCTGAAACAGGGAAAAAAGAGTGGGATCTAGTATACAAGCAGCAGGATTAATATTGGATAGGAGCTGAATGTATTGCTTTTGGACAGTTGGAATCTGAAGATTCTCTTCCGATTGGTCCAATTTTCTTAATGAGAATAAAAGCATGAGTGTTGTTCAGGTATCCTCAGGTCAACTTAATATCTTATAGTTAAGTTTTATCCACATAATGCCTAGTATATTGCTGAACATATAGTGAAAACTCAACATTTATGGATTAATTTGGGAGACAAATGACAGATGTAATCATCTGAAGGTATATTCCCATTCTAAAACATTTAACAAGATTATTACCCATCCATATTGTGACACTATCATCTGAAATATATGGAAAGAACAGATTTTTAAAAGTTCTTCTTCCTATTAATATTGCTGAACAATGGAAATTAATTAGATATAAGCACTGTCACCAAATCCCACAATTACATATTAAGTTGCTTTAAGTATTTAATCTCTAAATTTATCATAACTATAAGGAAATAACACATTAAACAAACATAAAGTGAGCTATCATCTTCTTCATAAATCTCCGTTCTTACCTGCAAATATATCAATGCTCCTTTACATTTATCTCACACATCTCAAATGAGCACTGTACACTAGTAGACAACTCTATTAAACACTCAGCTGATAAATGTGCACCCCTCTCTCAACCTCCAAACTCCCACATGAGTACAGTTCCTCACTATCAACCTCTGCCTTGCAGCAGATAAGCCTGTCTTGTACTTAATGATTAATATAGCTGGAATTAAAGGAGATACTTCATTCCCATGAAATTCACTAATCTAACTGTACTTGCAGACTCTGACTTCCCTTTACATCTATATTCCTTGAACTCTCAGCTTGGTTCTAGGTCCCATTCTCCTTAGTTTCAAGGACTTTACTCCTAGAACTATGCTTTCTGGAATTATTGCTTCCTCACTACTGAGTCATTCCTATTACCATTCAAATATACCCATTAAAAAACAATTCCCTTGACCAATTACCCATTATCCCATTTCTCTGCTCCTCATTCAAAGCAAAACTTCTCAAAAGAGGTATCTCATCTTTTTCACTCCCTTTATTGTGTCAACATACTTCAAGTAGGCATTCATCTCTTCTCCTTTACTGAAACAGTTTTTTCCAGCTCATGTATGACATTGCCAAACCTAACGATAAACTGTATGTCCTCATTCCCCTCCACTTTTCAGTAGTATTTGACATAACCACTTACGTTTTTGAAAGACTTTCCTCTCTAGGCTTCCCCGACTTCACAGTTTATCAGCCCTTCCTTCTCCATCTCCGTTAGTAGGCACTATCTCCTGCACCCCACCTCTGAATGTTAAAGTGTATGAGGGCTTTGTCTTGGCTGTTTTCCCTTCCTTTCCCAGGTGATTTCATCCAATCCCACAGCTTTAAATGCATATAGACCGTGATAACTCCCAACCCTATATTTCTAGGTCAGCGCAATGGATACATTCCTCAAATTTAATACAACCTAAAGAGAATCTGATTTCCTCCTTACCTTTCCAATCTGCTCCTCCTTGGCTTAGTAAATGGTATCACCATCCATTCAATTGCTCAGACCAAGAAGCTAAATTTCATCCTCACTACTTAACCTTTTCCTCACTCATCTCATGCATTCTATTAGCCTGTCCTACTGGCTCTGTCATCACCGTCACTTCTGCTACAATCTTAATCTGAATCAGCATTCATCTTACATCACAACTACTTCAGTAGCCTTCTGGCTACCTACCATTATTCCTCTATTGCTTAGCTTCAGAGCTTGCTCAACATAGCCAGAGTGATCTTTTAAAAATAACATAAATCTGATCTCATCATTTACCTCGGTAAAAACCAAATAGCTTCCTACTGAATTAGAATGAAACCTGAACTATCTAAGATGGCACTTTCAACACTTTGTAAGATATACCTTCGGCCAGACGTGGTGGCTCATGCCTGTAACAGCACTTTGGGAGGCTGAGGCAGGCAGATCACGAGGTCAGGAGTTCAAGACCAGACTGGCCAACATGGTGAAACCCGTCTCTACTAAAGACACAAAAAATTAGCCGGGCGTGGTGGTGTGTGCCTGTAATCCCAGTTACTGGGGAGGCTGAGGCAGAAGAGTTGCTTGAATCCAGGAGGTGGAGGTCGCAGTGAGCCGAGACCATGCCATTGCATCCCAGCCTGGGCAACAGGGCAAGACTCCATCTCAAAAAAAAAAAAAAAAAAGATATACCCTCACCTACTTCTCAAACCTTAGCTCCTACCATTTTTCCTCTTGTTCACTACACTCCAGCCACACTAGCCTTTCTGTCCCTTAAAATGGCCAAGCTCATTATGCTATCAAAGTCTTTGTCTGGAATGACCGCCCAAATCTTTGCCACATTCATATTATTCATGCTTTGGAGCAAATGTAACTTGCTCAGAGAAGCTTTCCCTAACTACCCCTAGTCATCCCAACATATTCTGTCCATTACTCTAATTATTTCATGTTTCCCTTCATGCTTACTCCTTCGGAGGTATCTGCATGCCAGTGTTACAAGGCAGGCACTATGTTTCACTTGATCTTTTAACAATCCAATTTGCCTTTAAATTCAGCCAAACCCACTGCAGCTACTCCACGAGTCTGCTGAAATCATCACCTGAGGCACTGGGCCACAGTACACCTCACTTGATATCATACAGGATGCATGTAATTATGACCTTCCAGGTTCCCTGCGAGTGAGCATTTTTCTGGACTGATAATGCAGGATATCTGTCTTTCAGTGTTTTCAGCTCATGATGACACTGAGCAGATTCACCAATAGAAGACAAAAACTTTGCTTGGTAATAAATCTCCAAACAGGGAATATCCAGCGTGGGAGGGCCTTAGGCAGGAAGCCCAAAGTATTTAAGGAGGTCCCGGTACTTACCCACATTGTTATATAACGCATAATAGTAAATGAATAGATTTGGCTAGGTCCTAAGGTTTTTTCAGGTTGACTCCTAGCCCAGCACCTGAACGTGGATTACTATTAAATCCAGAGCAGTTGTTTTCAACCCTGCCTGTATATTACAATCATTTGGGAAGCTTAAAAATTAAAAACAGAAGCAAACAACAAATGATACCTGGACCCCAACCTAAATGAATTAAATCACAATTTCTTTGGGTAAGGCTTGGCCATTGGTGGTTTTATTTTGTTTGTTTTCTTTTAACTTTCTATTAAGCAGCCAGGGTTGAGAATCAGGAATCTGGAGCAGTGTTCTCAAACTTTAGACTATACTAACATCACCTGGAGGTGATAAAAACTTATTACTGGGGCCAGACATGGTGGCTCATGCCTGTAATCCTAGCATTTTGGGAGGCCGAGGCGGGCAGATCACCAGAGGTCAGGAGTTCAAGACCAGCCTGGCCAACATGGTAAAACCCCATCTCTACTAAAAATACAAAAATTAGCTGGGCATGGTGGCGGGTGCCTGTAGTCCCAGCTACTTGAGAGGCTGAGGCAAGATAATCGCCTGAACCCAGGAGGCGAAGGTTGCAGAGAGCCGAGTTCATGCCACCGCACTCCAGCCTGGGCGACGAGAGCGAGACTCTGTCTCAAAAAAAAAAAAAACCAAAAAACAGAAAACAAAAAACGAAAAACAAAACCACACAACTGATTACTGGGCTCCACACCTAGAGTTTCTAATTTGGTAGATCTGGAGTAAGCCCAGAGAATTCGTATTTTTTAATAACTTTCCAGGTGATGCTGTTGCTAGTCTGAAGACCATACTTTTCAGAAGCAACAATCCAGGGCTGCCAGCTATGTGTCATTTTTTAATAACCAAGTAAAGTAGAAACTGCTGGAATAAATCTGTTTTTAAGAAATGTTATGAATACATAATAGTTATACATTGGAACGAATCTTGAAAGAGGCTAGTTTTGTGTACCAATAATGACATGACTCATTTTCTCATCATCTTCCTGCTCTTCCTTTTCCCCTGGGCATACACAGTCTTTGGGGGAGTCTTATGATTACAACAGAATTATGGCAAAACTTCGCTAAGGTGAAGCAGTCCTCATCTTATTTGACACAGCTGATTACTCCTTTCTCCCTGAAATACTCTCTTCACTTGACTTTGTGTGTTTATATGGGTTCAGAGTGGCAACCTTTTAAGCTCTGGTAGGAATTACTGGAAACCTACTTGTAGTCTACTTAATGCTTCTAGATACATGTTCATCATTTCCCAAACCTGGCTTATCTTCAAAATAGTTTGAAGAGCTTTTCACCAGTTTCTAGCCTTTTGCTCAAACGCACGAAGTCAGAATCTTCTAGGGTTGGAGCCCAGGAATCTATTTTTTAAAAAGTGCCTCAGATTATTCTGTTTGGGAAACACATTGCCCCCACCATGCCTAGAATTCTTAACACAAGCCGTTTGAGAAATGGGCACAAACCCTCTCCTCAAACCTGATACCAGAATTTTCTTAAGCACTGTGCAATATGTAGAAGTAGTGCTTCAAAAAGTATTAGAAAACATATTTAATAAAATGTCCCTGTGCTTAACTAGAATTAGATGGACTTAACATTTATTTATAGACCATGTAACAATTATATTTGGTAAGATTTCATTTTATGTGTTGCAATATCAAAATATTTATGGTTTTTTAAATATTGCATAACTTAAGGGATAAAATTAAGAGATGTTTTCCAGGAAAAGTAGGAATTAACTAGCATAATAGTTGAAATTATAATAAATGTGTATTAAGTATATATTCTTTAGGGATAAGCCACACTATTAGATTTACATTTAATTATTTTCCTTTATTATTTTATAATGTCTTATGTGCAAATATGCAGACAGTCAATAAAACATGTTTTGGATATACATTAAGGAAAAGCAAGAGCAAACCAAACCCAAAATTAGTAGAAAGAAATAAGATCAGGGCAGAAATAAATGAAATTGACGTTTTAAAAAACCAATACAAAATTTCAATGAAACACAAAGTTGTTTTTTTAAAAAAGTTAAACAAGATTGACAAACCTTTAGCCAGATTAAGAAAAAAAAAAAGAAGATACAAATAAAATTGGAAATGAAAAAGGAGACATTACAACTGATACTGCAGAAATTCAAAGGATCATTAGTGGCTACTATGACCAACTCTATGCCACTAAATTTGAAAATCTAGAAGAAATGAACAAATTCCTAGACATATACAACCTACCAAGATTGAACCAGGAAGAAATCCAAAACCTGAACAGACCAATAACAAATAACAAGATCAAAGCCAAAATAAAAATTCCAAATCAAAACTACAATGGGATATCATCTCATCCCAGTTAAAATGACTTATATCCAAAAGACAGGCAGTAACAAATGCTGGAAAGGATGTGGAGAATGTAAATTCGTACAACCACTACGGAGAACAGTTTGGAGGTTCCTCGAAAAACTAAAAACAGTGCTACCAATATGATCCAGCAATCTCACTGCAGGGCACATACCCAGAAGAAAGGAAATCAGGATATCAAGGAGATATCTACACTCCAATGTTTGTTGCAGCACTGTTCACAATAGCTAAGATTCGGAAGCAACCTAAGAGTCTATCAACAGATGAATAGATAAAGAAAACGTGGTATATATACACAGTGGAGTAGTAGTCAGCCATAAAAAAATGAGATCCTGTCATTGCAACATCATGGATGGGACTGGAGATTGTTAAGTGAAATAAGCCAGGCAAAGAAAGACAAATATCGCATCTTCCCACATATTTGTGGGATCTAAAAATCAAAACAACTGAACTAATGGACATAGAGAGTAGAAGGATGGTTACCAGAAGCTGGAAAGGGAAGTGGAGGACTCAGGGGGAAGTGGGGATGGTTAACGGGTACAAAAAAAAGAGTTAGAATGAATAAGATCATTTGATAGCACAACAGGGTGACTATAGTCAGTAATAATTTAATTGTACATTTTAGAATAACTAAAAGGTTGCAACTGGATTCTTTGTAATACAAAGGATAAAGCCTTGAGGGGAAGGATACCCAATTCTTGATGTGATTATTTCACACTGCTTGCCTGTATCAAAACATCTCATGTACCCCATAAATAGATACACTCACTGTGTACCCACAAAAATTTAAAATAAAAAAATTTAATAAAATAAAACAGAGCTGTTGATCTTTCCTTCTGTCCAAAATATAAAACTTGCTCTTCCAACACTGTTTCCCAATTAGTAGCCAGCAACTCCATTCTTCCAATTGTTCTGACCAAAAATTCTGTGATCATCACTGACCTTTCTTTTCTCTCACAATTTATATGTGATCCATTAGTAAATCATGCTACCTCTATCTTCGAAATACATACAAATTTGCTCTTTTCTCACTACTTTCACTGTTACCACCCCAGTCCAAGCCACCAATACTTCCTGACTGGATTACTGCAACAGTCTCCTAAGTGGTCTCCCTGCTTCCATCCTGCCCCTCCCTCTCTTCAGTCTGTTCTCAACATAGGAGCCAGAGTGACTCTGTTAAACCGTAAGCCAAATTATATCACTATTTTGATTAAATAGTTCCAATAACTTCCATTCTCAGATGGGAAAGTGAAAATCCTCTCAATAGCCTATAAAATCTGTCCCCACCACCATAGCTCATCAGACCTCATTTCTTACTACTTTCCTTCAAGTTCACTCTGCTTCAGCCACACTAACATTCTTACTATTCCTCAAAAATACTGGCATTCTGCTTCAGGGCATTTGCATTTGATAGTCCCTTTACTTAACATGTCCTTTCCTCAGATATCCACATAGCACATTACCTCACCTCCTAGTCTCTACTTAAGTGTCACCTTTACAGTGAGGTCTTCCTGGCCACCCTATCTAAATACCTATCTAAACTCTTCCCAATAGTTTCTATCGCATTTTCTCACCTTGTTTTCCTTAGCCCTTACAAACTATACATATATACATGCATATATAAAAATTTACACACATATATAAAATTTACCTTCTTTATTCTGTGTCTCCCCACCCAGTAGATAAAAGCTCCATAAGGGTGGGCAATTTTATCTGTTTGGTTCACTGCCAAATCTCTAGTGATAAGAATAGTCTTTGGCAAATAATAGGTGTTCAGTAAATATTTGCTGAAAGAACAAGTAAACCAAGAAATAGATACGTCCCAAATGCCACTTAAGAAAGGGTCTTAAGAAGGTGTGAGTAACCAACTGATAAGGTTTGGCTCTGTGTCCCCACCCAAATCTCATCTCGAATTGTACTCCCATAATTCCCATGTGTTGTGGTAGGGACCCAGTGGGAGATAATTTGAATCATGGGGGCAGTTTCCCCCACACTGTTCTCATGGTAGTGAGTAAGTCTCACGAGATCTGATGGTTTCATCAGGGGTTTCCACTTTTGCATCTTCCTCATTTTCTCTTGCTGCCGCCATGTAAGAACTGCCTTTCACTTCCCACCATGATTCTGAGGCCTCCCCAGCCATGTGGAACTGTCAGTCCAATTAAACCTCTTTTTCTTCCCAGTCTCGGGTATCTCTTTATCAGCAGCGTGAAAACGGACTAATGAACCAACTATGCCAAATCATGATGAAAAATCAAATAAGATGAGAATTGATAACCACTGGATTTGGCAATGCAGAGGTCACTGGTAACCTAAACAAGAACTGCTATGGTGAAACAGAACAAAGCCAAGAGTAAATGGGAGAAAAGGAACTGAAGACAGTATAAGCAAATTTTTCAAATATTCTCTCATAACACAAAACCACTGCACACAATGTTACCTCTTCCCAGAATGCTATACCTTCTTTCATTTCTTCTGATGACCTTTTCTCCCTATTGTCCTCAAAGACTTAGCTTAGGTATTATATTCTATAAGAAACATCATTGTGAACTTTTTATATCCCCATGTACATACCATATCACAGGTACATTAGTGCTATTCCTAGTACACATATTCTCATTGAGTATCTGATTGTGTCTAAACTCTGAGTATCTTAAGGCAGGGATTCTTGCACAAAACAGAAGCTCAACAAATATTTCTTGGATGAGAAAACTTTGAAATAAAAGTTCTTAATAGCTTCTAATAGTTTATTATTCCACATGTTTTCCTTAATGTATATCCAAAACATGTTTTATTGATTGTCTGCATATTTGCACATAAGACATTATAAAATAATAAAGGAAAATAATTAAATGTAAATCTAATAATCTGGCTTATCCCTAAAGAATATATACTTAATACACATCTATTACAATTTCAACTATTATTCTAGTTAATTCCTACTTTTCCTGGAAAACATCTCTTAATTTTATCCCTTGAATTATGCAATATCTAAAAAACCATAAATATTTTGATATTGCAACACATAAAATGAAATCTTACCAAATATAATTGTTACATGGTCTATAAATAAATGTTAAGTCCATCTAATTCTAGTTACTTAAGCACAGGGACATTTTATTAAATATGTTTTCTAATACTTTTTGAAGCACTACTTCTACATATTGCACAGTGCTTAAGAAAATTCTGGTATCAGGTTTGAGGAGAGGGTTTGTGCCCATTTCTCAAATGGCTTGTGTTAAGAATTCTAGGCATGGTGGGGGCAATGTGTTTCCCAAACAGAATAATCTGAGGCACTTTTTAAAAAATAGATTCCTGGGCTCCAACCCTAGAAGATTCTGACTTCGTGCGTTTGAGCAAAAGGCTAGAAACTGGTGAAAAGCTCTTCAAACTATTTTGAAGATAAGCCAGGTTTGGGAAATGATGAACATGTATCTAGAAGCATTAAGTAGACTACAAGTAGGTTTCCAGTAATTCCTACCAGAGCTTAAAAGGTTGCCACTCTGAACCCATATAAACACACAAACAAATCTATCTACCATGCAAATGTCATTCTGAATCACTTTTCCAATTACAATTTTGACTTGTGTTGAATAAATTAAGTTTCTATACCATAAATACTCAGCTGTCAAAAACCACTTTTACTAAATTACAATAAGGCTTGGTCAGTATTTTTTCTTAAGAACACGATTTACCACAAATAAAGAAAATAGCTTCTACACCTTTCATTTTGTCTTTTAAAAAAGCCATACATAGAAGCAATGAACAGTTATTATTTTAATCTGCAACCATATAGTGTGGTATACTTTTCAAAATATTTCAGATGCATCGTTATTTGGGCTCATCACCAACTCGTGAGACCCTTTCACTGTTAAAAAAAAAAAAAAAAGTACTCTAAATTCTATACCTACATAATACATAAACAATGGGCCCTGACTCCCATAAGGAAAGCAGAGTCAAATAACAAAATGCCCCAAGTTAATTATATTCCATCAATGGTCTTCACTGGTACAGATGATTTGTAAACTGTCAATAATATCCTTAAGAACAATCTAGCAAAAATTTGCTTATGGGAAGTACCTAGAATAATAAATTTGAAAAGATATTGCACTCTGGCTGCACACGGTGGCTCACACCTGTAATCCCAACACTTTGGGAGGTGGAAGTGGGAGGATCACTTGGGCCCAGGAGTCCAGCACCAGCCTGGGCAACATACAGAGACCCCATCTCTACCGAAAAAAAAAAAAAAACAGCCCAGCATCATGGCCCACATCTGTGGTCTCAGCCACTTGGGAGGCTGAGGTGGGATGATCACTTGAGCCCAAGATTTCAAAGCTACAGTGAGCAGTGATTGCACCATTGCACTATAGCCTGTGTGACGCAGAGCAAGAGCCTGTCTCAGTTTAAAAAAAAAAAAAAAAAAAGCTATCGCATTCTTTTAACAACTGGCAAAAGTTTCAAAATACAGACGAAGGTCTAGATATACATCTTACGCTGAAACTGGTAGTAGCTTATTTTATAACTTACTCTTAAATCTAGACTAGAGATTTTTATATAGATTTTATAGATTTATAGATTTTATATTGATAAAATAACTAGAGAATTTTATCAATATAACTTGAGAAAAAGAACAAAAAAGTGACCCCAAAAGCCCTACATTATTTCTGACATTGAAACTAATTGCTATATAAATCAGTTACTGAGATAAACATAACTAAAAGATAAATGACTAGAGAAGTATACACAAGTAGATGGCAAAAAGAAGATGGAGAACTACAAGCAGCACTGAGAAAATGATGAAATGTCATGTGGCACCACCACTGGCAATCCTAGGTGATAATAAAATGGTCAAAGAACCAGTAAGCAAATGATACACTAGTCATGATTCAGCCTTTACCACCAACATTGCACTCACATTTTCAAAACCTGAGGACAATGATCTGCTCATTCTGGAACAGTTCTATCCTCAGACTAAGTAATATTTGACCAGTAAGTTTTACATAAGTTTCAGGCAAAGGTGGAAACAAAACAGATGATGAAAACAGCACTGACTTTTTATTACTAAAGCTAAGGTTACAGCAACATTGGTTTTCACTATGCATCACATTTGTGAACATTACATTTTCTGCTGTGGCATAATTTAAAAATTACTAGAGTTGTTTCTATACTCACAAGTCAAACACTGAATTGAAAAAATATTCAGAGGTTTTAATATTTGCTCAATATATTTCACAAACATGAATGATCTGTCATTAGTATTTGAAATAAAATGTCCAGAGCCCTTTCACTGATTCCTAAATTATATTCTCAGTATCATATTAAATTTGTGCCACCAATTTCTATTTCAAGATGCTGTATGATTCAGATTTTACTACCTCATTGAAACTTTTCAGGAAACTTATTTTCATTGTTATACATTAAAGATGTGTCATTTGGATAAAATCATAAGCATGTATTCAACTACGAGAAATTCGAGTATGTTTGTTGTTTTGTATGAGTTGTGCAACTATGCCAAAAGAAAGTCAAAGCACTACCTTCCTTAGTTTACTGAAACACAATTATGAAATTTAAGTGGTGTGACATATAATACAGCTTCTAATTACTGCTAGAATAACAAGATGTAATTTACCTCACCAAATAAATCACATCTAGTTTCCGAAGACCTTAGTGCTATACTGCTCTCATAACCCCCAAGGAGTAAAAACAATACAAGTGTACCACGAGAAGACCTCAAAATCCTTCACATTTACTCCACCAGCTGAATTCAACCTAACAGACTAAACTATCTGGAGCAGGGCTTCAGTTAAGGCTGCTCCAATTAGGTAAAGCTACTATGCCTGGTACTTTGGGAGACCTAACATACGGAAAAGAAGAGAGACTTGAAAGGATTAGGGAAAAAGACAAGACACTAGGGTAAACTTTACTCTTGGGATAAATAAGAAGATAGATAATTACTACGGGTTTAGTTTAGTTTTGTTTTTCCATCAGAAATTTGGGCATTATAATAGGTCTGTAACCCTAATCACCACTATACAGAGTCCCAGCTTGAGAAAAACGAAATGACTTATCAGTTACCTTTTCAAAGTAATACATTAAATACAATCTGAAAAAGCACTCTGGTGTCCAAAAAAAAAAAAAAAAAAAAAAAACCAACTGAATACATAGCACCACCTCATTCCTTATTCTGCAATCTCAATTTTGTCTTTTCTTATCTTTACTCCATCTTGCCCTACCTTTTTCCTAGGCATCCTTTCCCTGTTATATATTATAGATGTACAGAGACGCAAAACAGAAGAACAACTTTATTTGTGGAATTTAAGTACCAGGGCTTCTTGCCTACAAGACTTCAAACCAAGATACCGTATTTGAAATGCCCAATTTAAATCCTGTACAACATACATGAGGGAATAACATTTTGTAACCAAACCCAAATCATAGAATCTTTGATAAAACCCCAAGAGCACCACACAAACACATTCTCAATTGCTTTTAATATATTTTCCTCTGTAAAGGACAAAAAATGCTGTGCTTGAGGCAATAATCAGTGGCCTAGAATGATTTCTGAAGCTCTTGACTTTACCATAAAAGTTGTACTAAGACACTGATTGAAAATTACATTTCAAATATACCGCTCACTAAGGAAATGTCAACAAGCACTGGGACCAACTTTGAGTTACTGTCCAAGGAAGACTAAAAATAGCCCCCCATCGCGATTTAAGAAAATACAAAAGTAGCTTATTTAGGAGTATTTTAATGAAGATGAAAAGAACTGGAAATCAGTGAAGTTATTTTCAGCAGCCTCTTCAGATAAGACCTACCTTAAATTGCCTTCAGGTGTGCACATTTTAACATCCAATGAATTGCCTGGAGGTTGCCCGGGGTTTCTGCTGATAATAGCAGGCGGCGAAACCTGAACTAATAATTACGGCCAGGAGGTGAGAGCCCTTCAGGACGCCACCCTGGGCGCGCTCCCCGGGAGCAGCCCACGGCTTGCTGTGCTTCCATCAGTCCTTTATTAGGTAAAGGATTTCCTCCCACCCCGGGTGCTTTAAGAATGCGTTTAATAAGAAATTTCTTACAGGATCTAACGGAATAAGGTGCCACCAAAATAACCTTTCCGCAGTTTTCGTAATTTTAATGGAGTGGGAAAGGGGACAAAGCCGTCAACCCAGGTGCCCGGTGGATCCGCGGACCTGATCTTCCTGCACGGATCCGAGAGAGAGTCCCTAGACGAGGAAGAGGGGAAAGGCGTTTGCAGGGTGTTAACTGGTGGACTCGGGACCAGAGAGACAGCTGCGGATTCCCCTCAGGGTGATGCTCCGTGCAGGAGCGGTCACGGCGTCCAGAGGGACCCGCGGGTGCAAACTCCGGGAGCGGCTCGCAGGGTGACGGCGACGGCCCCCGCTCCCCGGTACCTGATGATGTCGTCGCTGTGGCCCCGGTAGAACTTCTGCCTGTGCTCCCGCGGGCTGTACACCACGCCGACCCCCGCCACGAAGTATACGATCTCCTTGGCCGCAGTGTAGTAGAGGTTGTTGCGGCACTGGTGGCCCCGGTAGCCGTACACCCACTCGAGCCGCAGGTGGCAGCTCGGGGCGCTCCGGGCCGCCATGTCGGGGCGCCCACCCCGCCGCTCCCACTCGGGCCCGCCGCGGCGGCGGCGGGAGGCGGCGGCGGCCCGGCAACGAAAGCCCTCCCGCTGGCGGCCGGGACTTCCCGCCTGCCGCGTCCTCTAAGCCGCGCCCGTCAGGTGCATCTCGTTTCGGGGGCCGCCGCCGCCGCCGCCTCAGCCCACAGGCGGGAGGAAAACCCTCGCCTCGCGGAACATGCTGAGGGCCGCGAGCGCCGCCGGCTGTCAAATGGATGCCCCGAGCCCTTCGCCCGCCTCGGCTGGCCTCGTCTCCTCAGCCCGTAGCGCCTGGGCCGAAAGCGAGGGCCCGCCTCCAGCTTCTCAGCCGCCGCCCGCGCACGCAGCTCCCAGCCCCGGTCACCTGCGGCGCTCGCGCCCCGCCGCGGCCTGGTAGCCACAGCCTGGCGGACCCGCGCCGCGCACCTCGGAACCGAGCGAGCCGAGCCGAGCCGAGCGGCGGGCGCGCGGCCTTGCGTGGCCCCGCCCCCTCTCGCGCTCACTCCGCCCCTCCCGGAGCAGAGAAGAGGCTGGAGCTCGCGGGGCCACGGTCCGGTTGCGGAGTCGCTGGGACCGCGTCTCTGCACGCGCGCGGGCCGCTGAGCCCTCCCTCGTTGAGCTGCTCAAGCCCAGGCGGACCCTCGGCCACCCCCGGCTCCCGCTGCTTTGCATCCTCAACCGGGAAGCACCTGCCGGTTCCCCACGGTCCCTGCACCCAGTGTAGGCCACGTTTATGCCTGGGAAAATCCACACCGGGATGCTAAATTCTCTTTTTTACGCTTGATACCTTGTGTGTATTGCTGCCTCATAGTGCTCTCGGACCTAGACATTGGAATGACGCCGAGCTTCCTAAGTGTGCTTTTAAGTTATTATTTTTGGAAACAGAGCCTTGCTCTGTCGCCCAGGCTGGAGTGGAGTGGCGCAGTCTCGGCTCACTGCAGCCTCCAACTTCTGGGCTCCAGCGATCCTCCCGCCTCAGTCTCCGGAGTAGTAAGGAGTACAGTTGTGTACCACTATGCCCGGCAAATGTTTTGTTTTGTTTTTAAGTTTATTTTTTAGAGGCGGGGGTCTTGCCGTTTTGCCCAGGCTGGTCTCCAACTCCTGACCTTCAGCAGTTCTTCTGCCTCAGGCCTCCCAAAGCGCTGGATTACGGGCCGGAGCCACTGCGCCTGGTCCTAAGTGTATGTTTTCTTGAGTGACCGCAAAGCTGAAGGTAGACTTTAGATCGTAAATTGACATGTGAGATCTGATTTCCGAATAGCAAAAAAAAAAAAAATTGTACTTAGTTTTTTTTTTTTAAATGACTGTTTGGGACATCACCAACAGTTACTCTTAACTAAATAACTTCAACTGTGATCCTGTAGAAAAATTCTGTAATAAAAGTATTGGGAGCAATCAATTCCTGACTATGTCATTTCCCCTCCTACTCAGTTGTGTCCTCTTCTCACAGGAATATGAACAAGATTTATCAATACCTATAAAAATAATTGGAAATCCACAATTTAAAAGGTGTTAAGTTCAAGATAGCCACAGATTTACAACAAAAAAATACGAATTCAGGATATACCAGTATGAACCCTTATTGTCTAAAAATTACTGTTTTATTTCCATAGGAAATACCAAGACAGAAATCTGACAAAAGCTAAAATAAACTACCATTGTTTCAAGAAATATGACTCCAAAAGGGGTTGACTCCTGTGTGGTACAGATATATTGGAATAGATGTTATCCAATGTCTACTTCCTCAAAGATGCCAATTACTAACTTGAGACAGGATTACCGTTTTGGCTTTGATTATGACTTCTAATCTACACGCAGTTTACATGCAGGAAATAAAGGCCATCTGAAAGGAATTTACATAAATGTAATGAAAAGTAAACTCTGAAAGAGTTTCCATTCTGGGCAGAATCTGAAAAAGAGGAATGCAGGATAGCTTTCTGGTAGCTGCTGCAAAGAAACGAAATCAGGCCTGAGAAGTGGCTCTGAGGCCCATGTAGGGTACCCTGGGCAAAAGCACACACGGTTTCTCTTTGTCACCAGGAAGGCGTTTTTTATTTTTTAATAAGAATATGTTCTAATTCACTAGTGAGTTCCTTGAAATCCCTAGGAGAAAAAGAAAAATTGTTGATTATTTAAATTCAAGCAGTGAACTTAGAAAAGATTAAATATTTTGTTGCTATATATTTGTGATATATTAATTACTGGTTACATGTAAATTTTATGAGATAAGGAGATGGAAGAATATACTTTTTTCTGTGTTTCAGATTTTTCAGCACAATATCTTATGGATCCCACGATATACACTTAAGTACTCAGATTAATAAGAGATTTAAGTAATTTATTTTCCCATTATCATATTTTCCATTACGATTTTAATGACCCAAGGGTAGAGTGCGAAGCAAAAACATTCTTAATTAAACCATCCTCAACTGGCGACTCAAGACCAAAAGAGACAGCCAAGGCACAAAGGTGGCTAGAAAATGAACCATTCATGAATACTAGAGGAAGAAAAAAACAAACCTGATCAGTTCTTACCCTCACAACTTTATATAATCCAGTATTACCAATGTCACATTAGGAAGCTTAATGAAACTTTTATTGCTAGGTGATATTCCATCATTTGTATGCTGTGAAACTGATGCAAATAAGGACATGGGAGAAAGAAACAAAAAATCATACACATCAACAAATGGACACTTGTTAAGCATTCCAAACGAAGGCTACAATACCCCCTGTATTCGTCCGTTCTCAGGCTGCTAATAAAGACATACCCGAGACTGGGTAATTTATAAAGAAAAGAGGTTTAATTGACTCACAGTTCTGCATTGCTAAGGAGGCCTCACAATCATGGTGGAAGGCAAAGAGGAGCAAAGTCACACATGGCAGCAGACAAGAAGAATTTGTGCAGGGGAGCTCCATTTATAAAACCATCAGATCTCATGAGACTTATTCACTATCACTAAAACAGTATGCGGGAAACCACCCCCGTGATTCAATTATCTCCACCTGGCACCACCCTTGACATGTGGGGATTATTACAATTCAAGGTGATATTTGGGTGGGATACAGCCAAACCATATCAGCCCCTTTGGTAATCTAGTTCCTGAAACTTGAGTTCCTAGTATGGAATTTGAGATATTTGAAATATTTCTAAAATTCAGGTAAATAAATCATGTGCTGACTACTGATTAGGCACCTTTAGGTTTATAAAGAAATCTAAGGCAAAATGTAGAAAACATAAAAACCAAAATTCCCCAGCCTGGCCAATATGGCGAAACCCCATCTCTACTAAAAATACAAAAAAAGTAGCCGGATGTGGTGGCGCAGGCCACCATCTCAGGAAAAAAAAAAAAAAAAAAAAATCATGCAATTACTTCTAGCTAGCATGGTGGCTCACACCTCTAATCCTGGCACTTTTGGAGGCCGAAGCGGGTGGTCAGGAGTTTGAGACTAGCCTGGCCAACATGGTGAAACCCCATCTCTACTAAAAATACAAAAATTAGCCGGGTGTGGTGGCAGGCACCTGTAATCCCAGCTACTCGGGAGGCTGAGACAGGAGAATCACTTGAATCCGGGAGGTGGAGGTTGCAGTGAGCTGAGAGCGCACCACCGCACTCCAGCCTGGGCAACAAAAAGTGAAACTCCGTCTCAAACAAACAAACAAAAAGTATCTATATCTGTAGTCTTACCTTTGATTAGCCTATTGTACATGCAGAGCCTACCACAGTGCCTGGTACTACAATAGCTGTTCCTTACATGTTAATTAATTAGAAAATTAATTAGAAAAGAAAATGTGCACAACCATTAATTAGGAAAGAAAATGTTGCGCACAATCCTATTGTGCACAGTAGGATTCCTCTTAGTTTTATCTTGAATACTTGAAATCTTTGAAAACTTGAAACTTCTTTCTTTCCTTCTTTTTTTTTTTTTTTTTTTTTTTTTTTTGACACAAGGGTCTTGCTCTGTCACCCAGGCTGGAGTACAGTGGTGTGATCACAGCTCACTGCAGCCTTGACCTCCCGGGCTCAATTGATCCTCCTACCTCAGTCTCCCAAGTACCTGAGGCTGCAGGCATGTGATCACCACACTCAGCTAATTTTTTATTTTTTAGTAGAGGTGAGGTCTCACTGTGTTGCCCAATCTGGCCTCAAACTCCTGGGCTTGAGCAATCCTCCTGCCTCAACCTCCCAAAGTGCTAGGATTACAGGTGTAAGCCAGCGTTAGCCACTATGTCCAGCCTTGAACCTTATTTGATATCCAATACTGGCTTAATCAGGACTTCTTTGGTTGTATGTGACAGAAACCCACTCAAATGGCTTAAGACAAAAACGGAATTTTAATGCCTCATAAGACTGAAAAGCTCTAGAACTGGCATCAATGCACTTGAATCCTAGGGCTCAAGTGATGTCATCAGAAACAGGTCATCAGGCTAGGCGCAGTGGCTCATACCTATAATCCCAACATCTTGGGAGGCTGAGGTGGGTGGATCATTTGAGGTCAGGAGTTGGAGACCAGCCTGACCAACATGGTAAAACCCCACCTCTACTAAAAATACGAAAAAATTAGCCGGGCATGGTGGTGCATGCCTGTAGTCCCACCTACTCGGGAGGCTGAGGCAGGAGAATCTCTTGAATCCGGGAGGCGGGGGTTGCAGTAAGCCGAGATTGCGCCACTGCATTCCAGCCTGGGCAACAGAGCAAGACTCTGTCTCAAAAAAACAAACAAAACAACAACAGCAAAACAAATAAACAGGTCATCAGACTTAACTCAGTTCTACTTTGAGTAGACTCTATTGCCAGACAAGCAAAATAGCTGCCAGCCACTCCAATTCTGTATCTCACCCGCTTAGCAATCACTGTGGAAAGAGCTTTTCTCAGCAGTTCCCCTGGAAACTGTTAGACTTTAGCCTGGTTAACTCTGATTGGCTGACTTATATGCCGCCCTTGGATCCATAGAGTAGTGCCAGGTGCACCAAAACCACAGGAAGGGGGAGTAGGGGTGGAGTGATCCTCTCAAAGAAAATCAAAACGGTATTGCCAGAATAAGAAAGAATGGGGGCCAGCAGGGCTGCACAGGGCTGACTTGGGTGCTGTAGCATTCCCCAGTCTTCATTTACCAAACCAAATACACCTGCAATCTAAATCATAAAATAGATGTTTGATAAATAAATGCAACTATAACACAATACTCCTTCTAACCCGATTGCCACCCAAAGATCCTCCTCAGGAAAAAAAAAAAAAAAAAATCCTGAAGCTATTCCCAGATGCCAGCAGGCAAAACCAGCAGATGTTCCCTACTATTAACTATATTTTCAAATACCTATTAGATTCCACCTAAAGCCTTTAAAAACTGGTACCATATATAATTCAAATAAAAGAAACCGCTAATCAAATTTTCTTGTCCTACACATCTGCACACCTTGCCGTCCTCTCTTTCTGTTTTAATATCAGTATTACCCCAGTGAGGCAGGTTGGAAAGATAGGCAGTTGCCTTTGGTTCCTTACTGTTTCTCACCTCCAATATTTGGTTACCAAGTCCTTTTGGCTCTGTTTTACAAATATAACCAAACCTCATCCCCATCTCTACATCAACACTTTCCCAATCCCCACTGCCACAGTTCAGTTCAAGCTGTAATTATCTTTTCCCTAGATTCTGCCACCTGAGTTCGCTGTAAAAAAATCATTTATCTGATCATGCCAATTCCCCTTTTAACAACATTTGCTATAAGCAATTTAGGAATAGGTATCTTGTGCCTTTAAATATTCTTATCCTTTGACGCACAGATTTCTCATCTAGATACCTGCCACAAGGTAATAACAAAAAATGTAAATCAGGATTCATGTTGAAATTCATGTTCAAATATTTATCAAAAGGCTGGGCACAGTAGCTCACATTAGTAATTCCTGTACTGGGGGAGGCCAAAGGGGGAGAATTGCTCCAGTTCCGGAACAGAGTGAGACCCCATTGCTACAAAAAGAAAAAAAACAATTAACCAGGCATTGTGGCATATGCTTGCAATCCTAGCTACTCAGGAGGCTGAGGGAGGAGGATCGCTTGAGCCCAGGAGTTCAAGGCTGCAATGAACTATGATCATGTCACTGCACTCCAGCCTGAGTGACACGGTGAGACCCTGTCTTTAAAAAAAAAAACCATCACAGCATAACTTAAGACAATAAAAAATATGGAAGCCTAAATGCCCAACCACAGAGAAAACCTTAAGCAAATTGATTCAGCCAATATGACGAAATATTATAAACCATCAAAAATTAGGGGGTTTTTTGCAGATAAATTTTGGCAGCGTTGCAAATTTCCCATAATATAATGTAAATGTTTTATAGCAGGATACAAAAACATATATATAGAATGAGCCCATTTATATAATATAATGAGGACTAGAACAAAAGATACCAAAATGTGAACAGTTTGGTAATATGATGGGTAATTTTTTTTATGATACCTTAAATTCTGGGGTACATGTGCACAACGTGCAGGTTTGTTACATAGGGATACATATTTCACGGTGGTTTGCTGCACCCATCAACCCATCATCTACATTAGGTATTTCTCCTAATGCTATCCGCCCGCAGCACCCCACCCCCCAACAGGCCCGTGTGTGATGTTCCCCTCCCTGTGTTCATGTGTTCTCATTGTTCAACTCCTGCTTATGAGAACATGTGGTGTTTGGTTTTCTGTTCTTGTGTTAGTTTGCTGAGAGTGATGGTTTCCAGCTTCATCCATGTCCCTGCAAAGGACATGAACTCATCCTTTTTTATGGCTGCATAGTATTCCATGGTGTTTATGTGCCACATTTTCTTTATTCAGTCTATCGTTATTAATGGGCATTTGTGTTGGTTCGAAGTCTTTGCTATTGTGAACACTGCCACAATAAATATGCATGTGCATGTGTCTTTATAGTAGAATGATTTATAATCCTTTGGGTATATACCCAGTAATGGGATTCCTGGGTCAAATGGTATTTTAGTTCTAGATCCTTGAGGAATCGCCACACTGTCTTCAACAATGGTTGAACTAATTTACATTCCCACCAATGGTGTAAAAGCATTCCTATTTCTTCACATCTTCTCCAGCATCTGTTGTTTCCTGACTTTTTAATGATCACTATTCTAACTGGCATGAGATGGTATCTCATTGTGGTTTGGATTTGCATTTCTCTAATGACCAGTGATGATGAGCTTTTTTTCATATGTTTGTTGTCGCATAAATGTTTTCTTTTGAGAAGTGTCTGTTCATATCCTTAGCCCACTTTTTGATGGAGTTGTTTGTTTTTCTCTCATAAATTTGTTTAAGTTCTTTGTAGATTCTGGATATTAGCCCTTTGTCAGATGGATAGATTGCAAAAATTTTCTCCCATTCTGTAGGTTGCCTGTTCACTCTGATGATAGTTTCTTTTGCTGTGCAGAAGCTCTTTAGTTTAATTAGACCTATTTGTCTATTTTGGCTTTTGTTGTCATTTCTTTTGGTGTTTTAGTCACGAAGTCTTTGTCCATGCCTGTGTCCTGAATGGTATTGCCTAGGTTTTCTTCTAGGGTTTTTATGGTTTTAGGTCTTATGTTTAAGTCTTTAATCATTATGGGTAATTTTTAGTCTATTCTTGCTATGTTTTCTAAGTTCTTTTTAAATATACGTGTTGGCTGTGCACGGTGGCTCATGTCTGTAATCCAAGTACTTTGGGAGGCCAAGGCAGGCGGATCACCTGAGGTTGGGAGTTCAAGACCAGCCCGAATAACATGGAGAAACCCCATCTCTACGAAAAATACAAAATTAGCCGGGAGTGGTGGCGCATGCCTGTAATCCTAGCTACTCTGGAGGCTGAGGTAGGAGAATTGCTTGAACTCAGGAGGCAGAGGTTGCGGGGAGCCGAGATTGTACCACTGCACTCCAGCCTGGGTAACAAAGCGAGACTCTGTCTCAAAAAACATTATATATGTGTTCGTGTGTGTGTGTGTGTGTGTGTGTGTGTGTGTGTGTGTGTGTGTGTGTTTAGCTGGGTACCGTGGCTCATGCCTGTAATCCCAATGCTTTAGGGGGCTGTGGCAGATGGGTCACTTGATCCCAAGAGTTCAAGACTAGCCTGGGCAACATAGTGAGACCCTGTCTCTACAAAAAAATATAAAAGCAGCTGGGTGTAGTGGCACACACCTATAATCCCAGCTACTAGAGAGGTTGAGGCAAGAATGATCCTTTGAGCCTAGGAGTTCAAGGCTGCAGTGAGCCGACTGTGCCACCGCACTCCAGCCTGGGCGACAGAGTGAGACTCTATCTCAAAATACACACAGACAGACAGACACACACAGACGCTATCTCAAAATACACACACACACACACACACACACACACACACAGATGAGATAATTTTGTTTTTCAGCATTCTGCATGGGAAAAGAATTATGTTTGTATAGAAAAAACAAAATACCTGAATGAGTGCTTGGCATAGAAAATTAGATCCTAAAGGAACTGAATGTGGACAATACTGCTTTGCAGGGAGAATGAGGAAGAATATGTTGCTCCAGGAAGATGAAAGAGGAATGAAAGTAAGAGAGATGGCAAAATTGCAACTCCTGCCATGTAGCTCTCTCCAAAATCTTTCAAATCTTACATAGCATTTCTAAACTCATGAAATATTAGGTGGGTTCTTTCTTAAAATGGAAACGGGAGAAATGGGCTTCTCATGTGAGTTGATGTAGCAGGAAGCAATGCCACAAGAAGAGAAGAATAAAGTCGGTGGGGAGCAGGCAGGGAAGTCCTGTATTCTAACTGGTAAACTTGGAGTTCAAGCCACATTAAACTCTCCAAGCGGTAGTGAAGTCGAAACTGACATCTCAGTTACACACGCCCATTGCTTTTATTGTTAGGGAAAAGTAACAAAAGTAATTTTAAACAAACATTGGGTAGAATCTAATTGCCGTATAAAGTACAAACTCCTCATGTGACATACAATGCCTCCCATCTCTTTTAACAGACTCACCTCCAGCCAATTCCTCCCTGCTCTGAACTAGTCGTTCTGTCTAGACATTCTAGATTGCTGGTAATTCCTAAAATTAACCAGGCCTTTCAAGAACTGCGTATACATTTGCAGCCTCCATGTTGTGCCATACCCTCAATCACTCACTGTCAGCCTGTTAAACTCCTACAGAATCTTTGAGGTCCGGCCCAAATGAACCGCCTTATTATGAGTTGGATTTTGTTCCTCCCAAATTCATAGGTTGAAATCCTAACCCCTAGTACCTTAGAACAGGGGTCCTCAATCCCCCAGCCACGGACTGGTACCCATCTGTAGCCTGTTAGGAACTAGGCTGCACGGCAGGAGGTGAGCAGCAGCAAGCGAGCAAAGCTTCATCTGTATTTACAGCCACTCCCCATTGCTTTCATTACCGCCTGAGCTCTGTCTCCTCTCAGATCAACAGGGGCATTAGATTCTCATGGGAGAGAGCACAACCCCTACTGTGACTAGATTGCACATGCAAGAGGGATCTAGGTTGCACGGTCCTTATGAGAATCTAAAGCCTGATGACCTGTCGCTGTCTCCCATCAACCCCAGATGGGACTGTCTAGTTGCAGGAAAACAAGCTCAGGGCTCCCACTGATTCTACATTATGGTGAGTTGTATAATTATTTCATTAACTATTACAATGTAATAATAAAAGAAATAAAGTGCACCGCAAGTGTAATGCACTTGAATTATCCTGACCCACCCCGTCCGTGGAAAAATTGTCTTCCACAAAACCAGTCCCTGTTGCCAAAAAGGTTGGGGACTGCTGCCTTTGAATGTGACCTGATTTGGAAAATGGCATTCCTTAAATTAAGATGAAATTCATACTGGAGTAAGGTGGGCCCCAATTCAATGTGACAAAGGGGTAATTGGGATAAAGACACCCACACAAGACAAACTCTATGTAAAGATGAAGGCAGAGATTTGCAAGTCAAGGACTGCCAAGGACTGGCACAACCACCAGAAGCTAGGAGAAGGGAATAAAACTGATTCTCCCCCACAACCCTCGGAAGGAACTAATGCTGCCAACACTTTGATCTTGGACTTCTGGCCTCCAGAAATGTGAGACGATAAATTTCTATTGTTGACGCCCCTCAGTTTGTGGTACTTAATTACAGTAGCCCTAGAAATCAAATACACACCTCTCTTCTATAGTTTGCTGTGACATCCCCATACACAACCTCCAGAATTAATCAGTGTTCATTTAAATCCCTAGTACATTTTATTTTTTTGAGACGGAGTCTCAGTCTGTTGCCCAGGCTGGAGTGCAGTAATGCTATCTCGGCTCACTGCAACCTCCACCTTCTGGATTCAAGTGATTCTCCTCCCTCAGCCTCCCGAATAGCTGGGATTACAGGGACCCACCATGGCTGGCTACTTTTTTGTATTTTTTAGTAGAGCAGGAGTTTCACCATGTTGGCCAGGCTGGTCTTGAACCCCTGACCTCAGGTGATCCACCCGCCTTGGCCTCCCAAAGTGCTTGGATTACAGGCATGAGCCACTGCACCCAGCCAGTCCCTAATACATTTTATACAATCATACATACCTTTATAGCAGCGCTTATAGGATTTTAGGAAATTATGCTTCCAGGATATGTGTTCTCAAGAGCATGTGTTTGCCACTTACTCTTTTAGACTCTGTAGTTCTCCTTTACTTAGCTACTACCTTAGCCTGGAGTCTCAAGAAAACAGAGCCTGAGGCAATGATTAAGGCACTGACATTTTAATTGGGAAGAGCAAGCCCAGGGCAGTGAGGTTAAGGAAAAGGAAGTGAGGCAAGGAAAACTGTGAAGCAATGCAAAGTGACATAAAGTGACGTTACTCCCTGGCTACCATCTTATCAGAAGCCAGAAGAGACAGAGCAGGTCACCAGGCAGGCACATCCACTTGGCACACAGGATGTCCCTCAATGTGCTGCAAGGACAAATCATGCCATGGAGTAATCCATGGGAAGGAGGATGGGAATTTATTCATCCAGCTTCCTCTTGTTCCCTCTTTCCCATTGGTTAAAGTTCATCTCTCTAGGAGTTAGAATTAATACCCACACGTCCAGGTTTCATTGTTCAGCTTCTTCTGTGGTTTCTTGGCCACTGGATCCCTGAACCCCAATTCTTACAGGGCAACATGCAGAGGGCCAGGTGATACCTACACACACAGTGAGTTGCTTTACAGGACAGGAATTCCAACGAAGCTTAGGGAACCTAAGTCTTTTGTAATGGGCAGTAAACCTGTCTGACCTTTGCCCTGAAGGAGATGTCATCTTTATTATAGGGACAATAAACAAATCTATCCCTGTTCGAGAGGAGGATCACACTATCTTTATCTTCCATCGTTGTTCACTACACAAATATCCTTGAAAGACAGTCTGGAACCAAGGCAGCAAGTGCCTGTGCTTGCAAGATATGTGAAAGGTGAAAGACCTACAGAACACTGTCCTAACACAGATCCAACACACTTCAGCCAAGTGTTTATTTCTTGACTGGAAATCCTACTAAGTTATGATCAATATGTAAAATTTATTTTTGCGGCAACTGAGAATATTGACTTAGGCAGGTAATGCAACCTAGTAGATAGCCATAGAACAGCTAAACTACCAGTAAGAAATCTATCTTGACATCAGTCTAATAAAGAAAAACAAGAGAAATCTTTGCTCAATAAATTAACATAACACCTTCAGGGACATAAAAGATTCTACTCAAACAGTTATGCAATATTTGAGGATATAGTAACTGTGGATGCTTGCAAAGATACTAAAAGACATTATTATATATTGTAGTGGTGATTATTCTGTAATTACTGCTGACTTGTTTCAAGTTCCTTCATGTTTCTAATTCCTTCAAGTACATTGCCAACAATTCTACTATTTGAAAGCATGTCACAGAAAGTAAAAGGTAAGGATTCACCACCATAGTCATTTTTAAACATAAATTGAGTGCCCACGTGTGAATCATTGGGCTTGGTATTATGGGGGAGTAATTAGAAAAATGAATGCACTATGTTTTGAGAAATTTATGTTCCAAAGATGAAAATGAGATAAAGACATAAGTATCTTTAAACACAAGTGAAAAAAAAATAAACAAATGAAATATATGTAACTACATATACATATTTTAATTCAAGTAAACACCGTATTTTAAAAATTACAAAAGAATTAAAGAGTAAATATGCTCTTATTAAAATATACATTTCTGAATTCTACTCATCATTAAAAGTTACTACATTTTTTAAAAAAATGGATGTAGGAAAGATAGCAAATAAAAGTAGATTTACCATAGGTTGTGAAATAAAAAAGAAACTTAATTGCAAAATATGTATGGAGAGAGAAAAAGCTAATTTTGATGTAGGAGGATATTTCCTGGAGAGGCAAATACAGTTTAATTCTAGATAGTACCTTTCTAGAAAGAGGAGATGTGATAATTGGTGATAAAAGAAGATAAAGTCAGGATGCATAAAAGACAAGGATAGTAGGCTGGGCGTGGTGGCACACACCTGTAATCCCAGCACTTTGGGAGGCTGAGGAGGGCAGATCACAAGGGCAAGAGATTGAGACCATCCTGGCCAACATGGTGAAACCCCATCTCTACTAAAAATATAAAAATTAGCTGGGCATGGTGGCGCATGCCTGTAGTCCCAGCTACTCGGGAGGCTGAGGCAGGAGAATCGCTTGAACCCAGGAGGCAGAGGTTGCAGTGAGCCAATAGTGCACCACTGCCCTCCAGCCTGGTGACAGAGTGAGACTCTGTCTCAAAAAAAAAAAAAAAAGACAATGATAGTAGTGAAATGTCACATATATTTTAAAGTCACAGACTTTACTGGGAAATAAAACTATTGTTTTATTAGTCAACAATTGAAACATTATCTCTAAATGATATCTTTACATTTTGCAATATTTGTTTTTATTTTATTCTCTGTACCCCTATGAGCATTCAATAATACTTGATTTACATATTTTGCCACCATTTAAAAGTAAGTATACTTGTAATAAATGTTTCTGAATATAGACTTGCTCATAATTTAATCTGCAATATAATACAGTGTAATTGGATGGGACCAGATAAATTCATTTAAAATTTCTTCTAAATTATAACTTACAGTATTACAAGTATGGGGTGGTCACCTGCCAATATAAAATATTGGAATATCACCGAGCACTTCAAATGTTACTCCCTTATTTGTGATCCATTCTAGTATACCCTAGTTTATCTTCAAAAATTTTTCTTTAAAAATATGACAAAATTTACATCATTCAAAGGCATTCATATATAAAATACAAACACTGAGAGATCTGAATTATATGTTGCTTAAATATTATTTTTTTCAAATCTAATTGCAATTACATCCCTTTCCCCATCAATCTCAATTTGAAATTCTCCAATGGCTTCCCACTATTTAAGATAAAGACCAAAATTCTTTTTTTATTATTATTATACTTTAAGTTTTAGGGTACATGTGCACAACGTGCAGGTTAGTTACATAACAAGACCAAAATGTCCATGATGGTCTTGCTCCTGTCTCTTTACCCTCAATTTACACCCTCTTTGTACTCACTGGGCCTTCTTATCCTAGGACTTCTTACTTTCTTTCAGTTCCTAGTACTTGCCATGTTACCCTGCCATAGGGACTTTTTTCTTTTTTTTTTGACAGGGTCTTGCTCTGTCACCCAGACAGTGGCACCATAGTAACTTACTGCAGCCTGAAACTCCTGGGCTCAAGCGATCCTCCCGCCTTGGCCTCACAAAGTGTTGAGATTACACGCGTGAGCCACAGTGCCCAGCCTGATGGGGACTTTTTACATGCTGATCCTCAGCTGCTGGAAATGCTCCCCCATTCAGGACACTTCAACTAGTTGACTTGTACCCACCCTACATACGTGAGTCAATTATCACTGAACAGCAAAGTCTTCCCTGACCTTCCTGAAAAGGTCACATTCCCCTCTCACAATCTCATAACAACAGGTTCCTCTTGCTGAATATTGATCAAAATTGTAGCTTTATATTTGCTTGTATAATTCATT
This sequence comes from Hylobates moloch, assembly GCF_009828535.3. Taxonomy (NCBI): domain Eukaryota; kingdom Metazoa; phylum Chordata; class Mammalia; order Primates; family Hylobatidae; genus Hylobates; species Hylobates moloch. The sequence continues at coordinate 16,720,005 of NW_026652291.1, read as the reverse complement.
AATGTCAGTGTTGCCCACCAGCTGTAAGTTCCTTGAGGGCTTTCATCAGAAAGATTAGGGGCAGAGCAGGAAAATGGAGAGAGCCCCCCTTAGTGGAACAAGCATACATGCCTGATTGGCAATCAACTGCCACTGGGGGACAGACGCAAATCTCCACCTACTTTCCTGGACTCTTCTCATAAAGCCTGCCCCAGGCAAATATCCACTGCTTGTAGGGAAGGGGTAGAATAAAAACCAATCAGTCCCTAGAGAGGGGAAAATATCCTATGGGACCCAGGAATCTGCACCAATACAAAGCAGAGGTCTGTTTATTGCTAGGACAGAAGCAGAAACACTCTCCCAAACAAGATCAAACAGATACAAGGTAGCATTTGACTATCATGGGGAGATGGCAGGAACACCAAGAAAGCCCTGTCCCCAGGCCCAGGTTCAAGTTCTGCCTAAGCCTGAGAGGCTGGACCAAAAGAACCAAAAACACCCTCCTGCCCCTACCACAATCTTAGCATGAGTAACAAGAACCAAGAGTCTGCTCTTGGGGAAGGGCAGGAACATAGAGAAAACCTCTCCCTCCCTACTGTGGCATAGTCCCTGCAGAGACTAATGAAAGTGGAGGGTGGAGCAGAAGCGCTGGGAATAATCCTGCAGCACCCCAGACATAATACATGCACAAAGTAACAACAGCTCACTTTTGGAGGAATATGAAGCTTGTGGTGCACTGAAGGTAACAATAGCAACGATAAGGCCCAAAACTAGTTCAACTCCTGACCAGATTAACTGCAGCACCCATAATAACAGCTTGAAAGAGAAGAGGCATACCCATTTCCAGGTATAAACAGTGCTATGTTCCTCGTCCTCTGCTATTCTTCTGCCTACAGTGTTCTGGTATATACTAAAAAATTATAAGACACACAGAAATCAAGGAGGGGTGGGAGGGATATTGTGAAGAGATAAAGCAATCAATAGAACCAGATTCCGAGATGACTAGTTGTTGGAATAATCAAATAGGGACTGTGATGGTTAATTTTATATGTCAACTTGACTGGGCTAAGGGATGCCCAGATAACTGTAAAACACTATTTTTTGTTTTGGTAAACACTAGTGTAAAACATTATTTTGTAAAACACTAGTATAAAACACTATTTTTGCTCTACAGTTATCTGGGCATCCCATAGTCCAGTCAAGTTGACATATAAAATTAATCATCACAGTCCCTATTTGATTATTCCAACAACTTCTGTCTGTAAGAGTGTTTCCAGAAGAGAGAAGCATTTGAATTGGTACACTAAATAAAGAAGATTGCTTTTGTTGTAGAAAACAACCAGATTCTTGTCACATAACCAGGAAAATTTAGACCCACAGACATACTGTAGGGTGAGTAGGGCAGGGTTTATTGGGTGAAAAGAAAAAAGGAAAGAGGAACTCTCAGCAAAGCAAGAGAAAGTCCTGCTAGCAGGTCTCCTGCCTCACAGATTGAATCCCAGGTCATTACCCAGGAACTGAAGAGGCCAGGCTCCTCCCCCCTGCAAATGGCACAAACTTCCTGAGGCTCCACCCTGTCCTCCCAGGGTGCAAATGGGCATTATTCATAGAGAATCAACTGGGAAGGGATGGGCTTCATCTGGCACCAGCAGTCCCGTTTTTCAGCCTTCTGGCTGCTTTAGGCTTGAAGGCGGGATTTCACCAGGGACCCTTGACTGTCTCCTGTCTCTATCACTTTCATCAGTAAAGAAGGGCATCATCCAATCTGTTAAGGGACTGAATAGAACAAAAAGGCAAAGGAAGGGAAAATTTGCTTTCTACTTGAGCCGGAACACCTATTTTCTTCTGCACTTGGACATGGATGCTACTGCTTTGGGGCTTTGGACTCAGACTGGGACTTACATTATCAGCTCCCCTGGATCTCAGGCCTTCAGGTTTGGGCTAGAGTTGCACTGCTTTCCTGGGCCTCCAGCTTGCAGATGGCAGATCATGGGACTTCTCGGCCTACATAATCACATGGGTCAATCCCTCATAATAAATCTCTTAATATATACCTACATACATCCTATTGGTTCCGAGTCTCCGAAGAGTCCTGACTATTATAGAGACTTTAAAATTACTATGACTAGTATGTTAAAGAATCTTTGGGAAAAGGTAGACAATATGCATAAACAATGGGAAATTTCAGCAAAGACAGAAACTATAAAAAAGAATCAAATGGGAACTCTAAAATATAACATATAATATCAGAGATAAAGAATTCCTTCAACAGATTCATCAATATACTGACTGACACTGCTGTGAAAAGAATTAGAGCATTGTCCAAATCAAAAGATAGAGTGGAAAAAAGAAAACAGCACTCAAGAGCTGAGACATCAAATAATCTAACACACATGTAATTGGATTCCTACAGGGAAAAAAGAGAGTGAACAGGCATAAAGACATATTTGAGGATATAATAGCTGATAATTTTCTAAAATTAATTAAGGGTAACAACCACAGATCTGAGAAGTTTAGAAAATCTCGAGAAGGATATATATATAAAACATACACACAAGCAACCCTGGACATATCATGGTCAAACAACTGAAAACCAAAGATTAAAGATAAAATTTTGAAGAAAAAGATTACATTCAGAGGAACCAATATCTGAAACATCCTTAAAGAGTAATTTCAGAAAGTTCACATGTCCACAGTCAATATATAAAAAGTAAATGAAATTTATTAATGGTGTTGTAATTCGAAAACAGTCTGTTAAACATCTTTGATTAGCAACAGCATCAAGAGCAATTTGCAAGCAAATAGTCACCTCCGCAGAGGCATCATTCCTCTGAAGGCTCTGTAAAAGTTCTGGTCACTCTAATTTGGCTGATAATAACAAGGGAGTTAGGGCAGTATTTCTCAATCTGTCCTCTAGTTCATGAGAAGCCTGTGAAAGTAATAATTTTTCAAATGTAGAAAGACAATTGTATGCTCTTCAGCACAAGCTATAAGATTGTTTTGGGATGGATCGTACTATAGATACAGTGGTTAGTTTATTTTGACAAAAAGTTTTTTGCTTTCTTCTAACTTTTTAACTTAGAAACAATTTCAGGCTGAAATAAATGATAAAGAGAATACCTGTATACTTTAATTTTAATCCATATTTCTTGATTCCTTGAAATTAATATTTATTAATTTACCATTCTTCCTCTCCCCCTCCTTCCCTCCCCTTCCATATGCACACACACACACATTCATTTATAAGTTGTAGACATAATGCTCCTTGTTTCTATATTTGTATTGGTAAATAGTTGTATATGTGTGTATATATTGTGCATATGTATATGTATATGTATATGTATATAGTGTGTGTTCTTGAGATGACAGTTTTTTGTAGGGTTTTATGAGAAAGTATAGATATTCTGCTCAATTAAATAATCTATTACTATCAAGTGTTAATATTTATCAAAATGCTAATAGTATTTGGATCTTTAAACTGAAAGTGATTCATAACTTGTATTGAGTATAATATCATTGGAAAGAAAGCCATTTATTCAACAAATGTCTTCTGTGCACACATTATGTGCCAAGTACTATTCTAGGCACTAAAGATGCAGAAAAGACTCTACTCTTCTTGGTGCTTATGTTGTGGGGAAAAGGAAGTTGAGGGCAGAAATCAACAATAATATATACAATTGTCCCTTGGTTTCCATGGAGAATTGGTTCCAGGACCCTGCAAAGATACCTAAATCCATTGATGCTCAAGCTCCTTATCAAAATGGCATACTATTTGCACATAACCTACACACATCCTCCCGTATAATTTAAATCACCTCTAGATTACTTATAATAACAAATACAATGTAAATGTTAGGTAAATAGTTTTATACTCTATTATTTAAAGAATAATTATGAGGCAAAAGTCTGTACATGTTCAGTACAGATGTAACCATCCTTTTTTCCCCAATATTTCCTTCCTTCCTTCCTTCCTTCCTTCCTTCCTTCCTTCCTTCCTTCCTTCCTTCCTTCCTTCCTTCCTCTCTCTCGCTCTCCCTTCCTTTCTCTTTTCTTTTCCTTCTTTTTTCTTTTTTTTTTTTTGAGATGGAGTCTCACCCTGTCGCCCAGGCTGGAGTGCAATGGCGCGATCTCGGCTCACTGCAACCTCTGCCACCCGGATTCAAGCGATTCTCCTGCCTCAGCCTCCTGAGGCAGAGCTGGGATTACAGGCACCTGCCATTGCACCTGACTAATTTTTTGTATTTCTAGTAGAGACAGGGTTTCACCGTGTTGGCCAGGATGGTCTCGATCTCCTGACCTCATGATCCACCCGCCTTGGCCTCCCAAAGTGCTGGGATTACAGGCGTGAGCCACCGCGCTTTTCTTTTCCTTTCTTTTCTCTTCTCTTCTTTCGTCTTTTCTCTTTCTCTTTCTTTCTTTCTTTCTCTTTTTCTTTCTTTTTTCTTTCTTTCTTTCTTTTTCTTTTTCTCCTTCCTTCCTTCCTTCATCTCTCCCTCCCTCCCTCTCTCTTTCCCTCTTTCCCTCTTTCTCTCTTTCTCTCTTTCTTGATAAGGTCTTGCTCTGTATCTCTCCTAGCTTGGGACTACAGGTGCACACCACCACGCCTAGCTAATTTTTTGTATTTTTTGTAGAAGATGGGGTTTCTCTGTCATCTAGGTTGGTTTCAAACTCCTGGGCTCAAGCAATTCACCTGCCTCAGCCTCCCAAAGTGCTAGAATTACAGGCATGAGCCACTGTGAATGGCCTTAAATATTTTCAATCCATGGTTGCTTGAAGCCACAGATGGGGAACTCACAGTTATGGAGGGCCAACTATAAAATCATACTTCTAAAATATGTCTGGTGATATTAAAGAGAACCAGAGCCTGACAGTAGTTAAAGGAGCAAAACTGATTTTCATTCAGGAGCTATTACAATCGGGGAAAACAGATAGTATAGAACTGGGCTCAACTCCAAATACAGCAAGAGCAAGTGGAGATTTATAGCCAAGGAAACAGGTTGCAGAGGGTTGGGAGGTGAGTGGTCGGTGGACAGGAATCACTAAGAGTAGACATCAAGGGAGGGGGAACTCTTGCTGCACTGACTTAACAGGCTAGGGTGATCAGCCATCCCCTGGGGGACAGTGGGAGATGAGGAATTTGATCAGATATCAAGGGTGATCAGCTATTGAGGGTGAAGGATTCCTCTTGACTGACATAGCATAATTCTCAGTAAAACCGGGCTCTGCAAGAATTGGGCACAGAAGTCCAAGTTTGAGGCCAAATCTAGAAAAGGACTCAATGGAGCCTGATTACAGTTTGGTCAAGGAGACAATCTTTGTCTGTGGTAGTAAGTGCTTTGATGGAAATATGTGGAAGGAAAATGAGATGGAGATGGTTTGGAGGGAAGGCCTCTTTAATTAAGTGACACGCTTCAGTGGGTACCTTTATGAAGTGGCAGAGTGAGGCAGGTGCATACCTGGGGGAAGAGTGTAGCTGTCATCGAATAGCAAATGTGAATACCCTGCTAAACCCAGTCAAGGACCAGCAAGAAGACCAGTATCACTTAAGTGGAATCAGCAAGGCTGAGGAGGTAAGATATGGTTGGTGAAGTAGCCAGCAGCTACAAGTGTAGGACCTTTAGATAGCTTGGTAGGGAGTTTGGATGGTGGCGGTAAAGCATTTTGGAACTTAATTTTTCTAAAAAAGAGCATTTTCTGAGTCACAAAGAAATTTTCTGACTCACTGTCCTCCTCTTACATATGTATATAAGTGTCTTTGTGGCAGATCAGAGTAGAAGGCAGGGATGTAAGAATATATTGTATATTGCATTTTTCTTTTCTTTACTTTTTTTGAGACAGTGTGTCGCTCTGTTGCCCAGGCTGGAGTGTAGTGGTGCAATCTCGGCTCATTGCCAACTCTGCCTCCTGGGTTCAAGCGATTCTCCTGCCTCAGCCTCCCAAGTAGTTGGGATTACAGGCACACACCGCCAAGCCTGGCTAATTTTTGTATTTTTAGTAGAGACAGGGTTTCACCATATTGGTCAGGCTGGTTTCAAACCCCTGACCTCAAGTGATCCACCTGCCTCAGCCTCCCAAAGTGCTAGTATTACAGATGTGAGCCACTGCACCCGGCATCTATATTGCATCTTTTCAAATAAGAAGTTTTATATTTTAAAATACTTACATCAGGATTCCCAGTAAAAGTTGGCTGGGCGTGGTGGCTCACACCTATAATCCCAGCACATTAGGAGGCCAAGGCAGGAGAATTGCTTGAGCCCAGGAATTCAGAACCAGCCTGGGCACCAGAGTAAGACCCTTTCTATTAAAAAAAAAAAGAAAAGAAAAGAAAAGAAAAATCAGCTGGGCGTGGCGGTGCATGCCTGTATCCCCGGCTACTCAAGGCAGGAGGATTAATTGAGCCTGGGAGGTAGAGGCCACAGTGAGCCGTGATCTCACCACTGTATTCCAGCCTGGGTGACAGAGTAAGACCCTGTCTCAAAAAGAAATAAAAAACAAAAATAAAAGTTAAAGGTCTTTAACTGTTTTACATATAAATGCTACATGGGAGGTAGATTTTATTTTGATTAAAATGTCATTGTTTCAGCTAAAAAAAGTCTAGGTCTACTTTTCTTTTTAAAAAGTATTTAAAAAGAATCAGCCATGGCTCTTTGCCACTGAATAGGAATAAGGCACTCTTTCATATCATGTTCAATCACATCAGGATAAAATGGCACCAGAGGTGGCTGTCACCTAAATAGAATTTATACCAACAGAGTTCTCAGCCTACTTCAATTGTTGAAAATTAATTTATTTTCAGACTTCAGAACCTGATTTTCAGAGTACAAGAAGCTTGATAGAAAAAGAAATTCAGTGTAATCAGCTCTCTTTATATGCTTAGTTTAAAACTCTTTAGCCTGTCTTATATGATATGAATCAGAGGGAATTGATAAATGTTCCTAAAAACACCTGGATAGATCACCTTAGTGAATGTGTAATTGTCTGTGAAATTCTGACTGTGAAGTTTTCTGTGAAACAAGAAAATTTAGAATCAAAGGAGATGTTTAAAATTTTATTTTCACTTTCTTAAGACCTTTGCCAAAATAACAGGTAATGACGTCACTGGAGAGCTCTAGCAGAAAATAGATCTTGGCAATTGGTCAGTAATTTGAGATTAATGTAATGCAAATCATGAACAAAAATTGAGAAGCATTTTATTTATTTTCAGGGAGGTTGCTAGTTTTATAGTGCTTTTTTGATTTGGAGGTTACTATAGTAGTAGCAGAGTATTACTAAGTGTGTATTTCTCACCAGATGAAGAAAAGTTTTTGCTCAAGTATTTGAAATGCCAATAACATTGGATTGTGACTATTTTATGGCATAAAGTAATTTTTCTATGAATAAAGGCTCTCACAGGCTTAAGACTTGAAAAAAAAGTGAAGACTTGAAAACAAAGCTACAGAAATTAAAACTGCTGTAAAATCATAAATATTAACCTTCATATCAATGGCACTGAAGAGACAAGGCAGAAATAGGATTCAGTATATACTAGAATTAGTAGAGGATGAAGGTAGTATTCTAAATTACTGAATCAAAGTGTCCAATAAATTACAGAATATAAAATAAATATTTTTAAAAACAAGAGATTTCCTATATAACAAAATTTTCTAGAAAGAAAACTATCTGGCTGGGCACGTTGACTCATGCTTGCAATCCCAGCACTTTAGGAGGCCACAGTGGGTAGATCACCTGAGCCCAGGAGTTTGAGACCAGCCTGGGCAACATGGCAAAACCTCAACTCTACAAAAATTAGCTGGGCATGGTGTCCCGGTGCCTGTAGTCCCAGCTATTTGGGAGGCTGAGGTGGGAGGATCACCTGAGCCCAGGAGGCAGAGATTGCAGTGAGCAGAGATTGTGCCATTTCACTCCAGCCTGGGCAACAGAATAAGACCCTGTTTAAAAAAAAAAAAAAAAAGAGTTTTCAAAATTTTTAAGGTTAACTAACTACACTTACAAAGACTAATCTTCAAAGGCTTTGGCATTTTAATAAAAAATGTTATACAGCACCATGTTTTTAAACGGTTAAAATTGGTTCCCTAAGCATTTAAATAGATGCCAAGGTACACATTCAAACATTACAATATTTATTTAAAATATAACTGTCAATTTTGACTTCGTATAAAACTGTAGTATGTATTGAACTTCATTCAACTATTCATTCAACAAACGTCTGTAAAATGATTATTGTCACGTGCCATTTGCTGGATGAATACATTAAAGTCTACTTAGAGAATCAGATATTACAATGTAGCACAGTAAGTTTTATTTTTTTATTTTTATTTATTTATTCATTTATTTGAGATGGAGTCTTGCTCTGTTGCCTGGGCTGGAATGCAGTGGCGCAATCTTGGCTCCCTGCAACCTCTGCCTCCAGGGTTCAAGAGATGCTCCTGCCTCAGCCTCCCAAGTAGCTAGGACTACAACATGTGCCACCACACCCGGCTAATTTTTACACTTTTTGTAGAGATAGGGTTTTGCCATATTGGCCAGGCTGGTCTCGAACTCCTGAGCTCAAGTGATCTGCCTGCCTCAGCCTCCCAAAGTGCTGGGATTACGCCCAAAGATGTGAGCCACCGCTCCTGGCCTAGTTTCATAATAAGAGTATTAATGATATCTTGCAGACAGGCCCTTGGAGCATCCGTAAGGTTCACAGTAGAGTGGGAATTTGGCCTGAATCTATCTACACCAATAAGAAAAAAAGGTATGTGGGGAGGAAATAAGGACACTGCAGATGTTAGACAGCATGTGGGAAGACACTATATGAAGTTCAGATGGAGCAGGGAGAAGTCAAGTGTAGTTAGAAGTGTACAGTTGGTTGAGGGTGCAGGATTTTGACTAAACGTGAGTTCAAATTCTGGTTGTGCTACTCGCTAGCTGGAGGACTTTTTGCAAGTAACTAAACCTAAGTTGCTGTCCTTTCATCTGTAAAATGAGGATAGTAATAATACCTAGCTTGCAGAGTTAATAGGAAGATTTAAGAGCATGTGTGGGACCTAGTATTGTGTCTAACCTACCCAGACTAAGAGCTAAATAAATGGGCCAGACACGGTGGTTTCCTCCTGTAATCCCAGCACTTTGGGAGGCTGAGGTGGGTGGATCACCTGAGGTCAGGAGTTTGAAACCAGCATGGCCAACATGGTGAAACCTTGTCTCTACTAAAAATACAAAAATTAACCGGGCGTGGTGGTGGGTGCCTGTAATCCCAGCTACTTGGGAGGCTGAGACAGAAGAATAGCTTGAACCTCGGAGGTAGAGGTTGCAGTGAGCTGAGATCATACCATTGTACTCCAGACTGGACAACAGAGCAAGACTGTCTCAAAATAAATAAATAAAAATTAAAATAAATAAATAAATGGTAGCCATTTTTTTATTATTTATTACTACTTCATGTAAGTAATATCAAAAAACATTTGGCTATATATTTCTGAGAATTTTTCATTCTATGGCCTTAAAATTCTTTTAGTTTTTAAATTTAATTTATTATTTATTATTATTTTTTGGAGACAGAGTCTTACTATGTTGCTGAGACTAGCCTCAAATTCCTGGGCTCAAGCAATCCTCCCACCTCAGCCTCCCAAATAGCTGGGACTACAGGCACTCACCTGGCCATTCTATGGCTTTTTAAATGACAAGTGAGTGTTAATTGCCAACCTCTTTTAGATATTCTCTAAAAGAAAATGATATTTATTCAGGAATAGGACATTGCAATGGGAATATGTGTGCCATAGTAAACTATATGCATATTAAGGGAGGTAAAAGAAGATAGAGGTTTTAAAAGGAAAAATAAAGAGGATTACAGAATTGTTTTGAAGTGATTCTCCTTCAAAGGATCCATAACAAGGATCTGTAACAAGGGTAGCATCAGTCAAGGTTGGCTGGCAGATGTCCTCACAGAAGTATTTTTTGTGTAAGATTGTGATGATCTTTGTGCAATGTTGTATTTTTTGTAGTCTTTTGTGATAGTTTTTGTTACAAAGCACTCACGCATGAGAACCCTCTCTTCATAGCCTTCCTCAGTTCTATTTGTCAGGATTTTGTTCGTTTTTTTTTTTTGAGACGGAGTCTCGTTCTCGCCCAGGCTGGAGTGCAGTGGCGCGATCTCGGCTCACTGCAAACTCCGCCTCCCGGGTTCAAGCCATTCTCCTGCCTCAGCCTCCCGAGTAGCTGGGACTACAGGCGCCCGCCACCATGCCTGGCTAATTTTTTTTGCATTTTTAGTAGAGACGGAATTTCACCGTGTTAGCCAGGATGGTCTCGATCTCCTGACCTTGTGATCTGCCCGCCTCGGCCTCCCAAAGTGCTGGGATTACAGGCGTGAGCCACTGCGCCCGGCCGATTTTGTTCGTTTTTAACACAAATGCCACCATTTTGATTCTGATGACTTTCATGTAATAATGAGTTCACTTTTTCATAGAGAGCCCAAGAGTATGAAAGTGTCACTTCTTCCTGAGCAAAAATATGGTAAACGAGTTACTTCAGACCACATTCGCTTTAGGGAATAATCTCTACCCCAGAATCAGTGGTTTATGTAACTGCCTGTTATAGAACTTGATAGTCTTAAAAAGCTTTACAGACAGCATCTATTACATGGTAAAATGTCCAAAAAGTAGAAAATTTCTATGAATTCAAGCATATGCATGTGGCTTCGCAAGTATTTTAAAATCATTTGCATGAGTAATTGTCCCTTGAAAGAATAAGCTGCATTCGCATGTCTCTTTCTTTAGGTCTGTTTCTGTCTCAGCCTATTGCACTCAGGTTTCTGTTTCTATTCACTCTTGACTCCCTGAAATGACTCTGACAAATATTGCAAATAGATACCTAATGGCCAAATCAGTGAATTTTTTTAAGCTTTTCGTTTCCATGAATTCTCAGAAGTGAACATGGTTGAACTGCCTCTTCTTTTTGAAATTCTGTCTGTACTTTGGCTTCATGATGCCACACCCACTTGGTTTTCCTCTTACATCTCTGGCCACTCTTTCTCAGTAGGTTTTATTTTTCCTCTTTTCATTACCTGCCCCTGAATGTTGGGAATCTGCAGGCTTTCTGTCTTTGGCTCTCTTCTCATTCTACAAATTCTCCGTGGGATGATTTCATCCTCTTTATTGCTTTCCATGAGCAGATGTATAATAATGAGTCTCAAATTTAATCTCCATCCCTGACCTCGCTCCATTGTTTCTGACTGGCTTCTAACTCTGGTACTAACAGAATATCTCCATCTGGCTGTCCCAGAGACTCTTAAAATCATTATATCCCAAAATGAATTTAATCTCTTTTTTCCCCTAACCTTTTCTGTCTCCTTCACTCTCATCTTGGTGACTGGCTCCCCTATCCATACATGCACAACTCAGAGAGCTGGGAGTTATCCTGGCTTCTTGTCTTTTCTTAGCCGAATGCCCTCCCCATATTCAATCGGTGTCTGAGTCCTGTTGATTCGATTTCTTGAACATATTTTGGCCTCTTCTGTCCATCCCCATTACTCCCAGCAACTCACATCACGACTATTGCAATTGTATCCTAACCGGTCTCCTGGTCTTCACTTTTAGTCAATCAAGTTGTTTTGTTTCACTGGTAAAACTTCTCTGGTGGCTTTTCACTGATTATGTGCTAACACCCAAACTTCCCTCATGGTGTTCCATATTCTTGATGATCTGGCTTCAGCGAATCTTTGTGTCTTGTTTTTTCTCCACCCCTTCTTTTCTGTCCACAGGATTGCATGCTGTTGGGAAGCTTTTCCTCAGCGGCTGACTGTAGAGCTGTTTATGAACCCCACACACAGGTAGAATCACTCAGTCCTGTGCCTGCGTCCATAGCCGCATTCTCTCACAGGTTTCCATCATGGCTCCTATCACCCTTTATTAAACTTATTTGTTTATATGCACATTTCACCCTATTTCTCTGGCATCTCATAGTATTTAAAAGAATTTTTGGCATAAATATCAGTATCAATAGATATACATCAAGCACTTTCTTAAGGAATTCCTCAAGAAACTTCCTCCAAGAACTTCCTCAAGGAACTGGGAAAATGAGAACAACCTCCCATCTCTTTGGTAATTCCTCAAACTGTTCTATCTCTAGCATGTAATAAACATTGTCTTGCTGCGGGGTAATTAAGGAATCAGAGAGACCAAGAGGTGGAGGAGGAATTATTTAATTATTTAGGTGCACTGACCCAGTCAGATTAACATCCAAAGGACTGAGCCTCGAATAAAGAGTCAAGCTACCTTTTAAGCATTTTGTGGGGTGGGGGGAGATCTGTGCAGGGGGAAGCAAATTACAGAAGCGAGAAACAAAGACAGTTATTCAATTAAGACATGCATTACATTATTTCTTACTTTTCAAGGAACAACATGTTTTACGACTTGAGATTATTTGTCTAGTGACCTTGCAACTGCACAGCTAGAGAAACAGAGTCTTCACAATGCCTGGGAAAGGGAGAGATAAGGTCCACTAGCCACAGAAAAACAGGCAGTTAATTTTAAAGGACTCCAGCTCTTTCTCTTCTTCAGGGGGAATTGGGTTTTCTTACATACAACTGAGTTTTTGCTTACACATTCTTTAATTTCTTTTAATTCCTATTTCAGTCTGACTGAAAATAGAGGAGCTACCTGGTTGCACACATTACTGATTCCCACCCAATGTGTTTCTATGTTCTTTGAAAGACAATGTAATTGTGCCTTACTTGAATTAAATTGATGCGATATCCACAATCATCCCATATAATATTCACTATCATTATCACTATCATTATAATCTGGCTCATAGACCAGATTAAGATGGTCAAATAAGTTAGTTTGTTAAACCAATTTAAAACACACAGTCTTAGCTTTGTACAGTGGAAATATGGTAGCCAATGAGGTTTATCCTAGGTTACTGCTAATTGAAAACTTTTTCCAATACCCTGCCATGACAACTTGCAAGATAGTCAGCATTGCCAATTTTTGACAATCACTATGGAGACTGATTTTTTTTAGAAAAAAGTGGGAAGCAAGGGGAAAGAGATGAGTAGGTGAACGCATTTAGATCAGGCAGGTGAAAGGACCACACTACTGTGGGTCACTCGATGTTCATATGTTCTGCCTCTCTCTCTGCCTTATCTGCCTTCTCCAAAGATGGCATAGTTACAAGAACCAGAGTATAGGTAAGAATGTTCAGAGATGGAAGGTTCATGGTGCCAGTCTATGCTTGCTCTATCAAAAAGACCGAGGTTGCTGGGTGCTGTGGCTCACACCTGTAATTCTAACACTTGGGAAGATTGAAGCAGGCAGAGTACTTGAGCCCAGGGGTTCAAGAACAGCCTGGGCAACATGGCAAGACCACGTCTCTACAAAAAATTTAAAAAAGATTAGCTGGGCATGATGGCGCATGCCTGTAGTCCCAACTACCTGGGAGGATGAGGTGGGAGGATGACCTGAGACCTGGAGGTTGAGGCTGCAGTGAGCAGGCAATGAGTCATGATCGTGCCACTGCACTCCAGCCTGGATGACGAGCAAGATCCTGTCCCCAAACAACAAAAATAATAAAAAGATAGAGGTAAGTATGAGCTACACCTATAGCTCAGCAATGACCTAATGAGCAGCAGTATACATTTTAAGCACAAAACAAGTGGGTTAGAATGGATGATACCAATGGGTGGTCAATTTGAGGCAGACAAGACTGATCCATGCTTTATGAATATTTAAGGTTTATTTTGCTTTCCATCTCTGTCTACAAGTAACACTCTTGTTTGTTTTGTCCTTTTAACGTATGTTTAAGAAGTAAATGTCTATTCTATGTATAACATGTTTCATGCATTAATGATGTACTTATTATCTGTACTTAACATATGAGTTGATGTAACATATACTTACAGATAAGTTTCATCTATCCCATTTGTTTTTCGTATTCTTTAGGGCAGAATTGAAAATTCTTAAATAATACAGCAAATGCATGTTACATTACGGATAAAAAATCTGAGGCACAGGCCAATAAGTCCCTTCCACAAAGTCCCCACAACTTTTCCAAGGGCATGAAAAAGTCAGGTTTCAAATATAAAACATCTGGCTCCAGAGCCCTTTTTTTTTTTTTTTTTTTTTATTTTTTTATTTAGTGACAGGATTTTGCTCTGCTGCCAGGCTGGAGTGCAATGGCATGCTCACGGCTCACTGCAGACTTGACTTCCTGGGCTCAAGGCTCAAGTGATCCTCCTTGCCTTTGGCCTCCCAAAGTACTGAGGTTATAGGCCTGAGCCACCATGCCCGGCCTCAAAGCCCACTTCTTAATCACCATCCTAAACTGATTCCTAATTTGCCTGAGAAAACACAGCTGCTAAATCTAACCTTAAGTCCAGTGCTCTTTGTGCTAATTACTCTTTGTGTATAAGTACTCTCCAGCCAGGAGAGCTGTCTTGTTCATCTCTGCATTCTTACCACCAAGCACAGAGCCCGGGCAAATACTTGTTGACTAAGAGAATATCTCATTTTATACCTTTTGTTTTTCTTTTGGGTTAAATGTGTGGAATAATTCCAATTTAACATTTAAGAAAATTTAACCTTTGGCATTTCAAGTTAAATTACCTTAGGTATTTGATTTAAAACTGATTAACCTAAAGAAATATCTAGTTGCTAGAGTAAAAGATAAGGATCTATGAACTGAGATCTAGCATCGATTGTGAAACTGACCCTTTTAAAGGGCTTGTTGCTCTGTGCTTCACTTTCTCTAGAAGGAAAATGGTCCCAGTAACTCTTATCTATTCCCTTCACCAGAAATTGTTACATTGTCTATTCTTCCTATTACTAGCATATCTTTAAAAAAATGGTTTCTGCTTTATCAGTTAGATATTATTAAAAAATGTAAATCTGTCTATAAATTCATAAAATCAAAGAACCATAAACATATTTACATGATATTACAAAGAATATATTTTTATATCCTTTTAAGGACACATTTTATGCTACATTTGGACATGTTTAACATTCTGTAATTTGCTAAATATCCTACAATTTTCCTCATTCATTTGACTTTTGTGAGAGGAAAAAAAATAGCCTTCTGAAAGAAGTTAACATACATTATATGCTAGTAAAATATTTTAATGCCTCATTTGTTCCACATTTATTTGTACGTTTATTGGCATGTTTATTTCCCCACTTACGAAAATAGTGTTTCTCTGTAGGAAGTTGGCAGTAATCTCAATAGATACATGACTAGAACTCAACGTAATGGGTGATTAATCCTGGCTACCCATCAGAATCACCTGGGACACTTGAAAAAACAAAACTGATGCCCCAGTCCTACCTCAAACAATTTAAGTCAGTATTTCTAGGGCTGGAATTGGGACATCTCTATTTTTAAGAACTTCTCAGATATTCTACAAAATACTTGACCAGCACTCTTCAAAACTGTCAAGGTCATCATAAACAAGGAATGTCTAAAAAACTGCCACAGATCAGAGGAGGTAAAGGAGACATGATAACTAAATGTTATGTGGTACCCTAAGTGAGATCCTGGAATAGAGAAATAATATTAGGGGAAAACTACTGAAATCCAAATAAACTGTGGAGTTTAGTTAATAGTAATGTACCATTGTTGGTTCCTTAGTTGTAACAAATGTATCATCTTACACAAAAACAAATGTCAACATCTCACACAATAGAGAAACTGGGTATATGGGAACTGTCTACTATTTTTGTGACTTTTCTGTAAATCGAAAACTATTCTTTAAAAAAGTTTATCTAGAACATCTGACTATATGCTAGAGAGTAAAAGATAAGGATCTATGAACTGAGATCTAGTATCGTTTGTGAAACTGACCCTTTTAAAGGGTTTGTTTGTCTGTGCTTCACTTTCTCTAGTAGGGTTGAAAATCACTTACATAGTAATCTGCTCACAGTGTACCAGAAAACAAAAAGACCCTGTGAAATATTGAGCCCAATTGCCAATTGTCGGCATGTGCGTTCTTAAAAATTTGACAGTCAGAAACCATGGGCTGCTTCATTAGGACCTTTACGGAGGTTACATTTCTACCGGCAGTTCCAGGGGAACACAAATAGACGAATGACAATACACTTAACTGTAACAATGACAATCCTGATAATTACTGGCTTCCAAAATACAACAATTCGAGAAAGACTGCTTAGTAGAGAATAAAAGGTAACAAATTTCTTAGTTTAGAAGTATAAGTTTCATTTGAATATCTATGAAAAATATAAATATGTGGATTAAATAGAATGTCTAATGTTTTCTCAGATCCCAGTGGTTTGAGAAAAGCCTACCTGGATTTAGCCGGTCACATCTCTCTTTTCATAACCATTGCCATTTTAAGCATATTTGTCATCTGTGCAAATTTCTAGAGAAAGGTCAGAATTGTGTTTGAAGAAATCACTGCGCACAAGTAAACACCAAACAGCAAATGCCAGGAGACGATGTTTCACAAAGCTCTTTTTAAAAATTATTATTATTATTATTTTTTGCACACATTATCTAGTTTGGTAAAACTGTCACCAATTTACAATCCGGAATCACCATGTGAGTCGAATTAACAAATGTATTAGCAACTTGTAGTCAACCAGATTGCAGTTCCAGCTCCCTAACTCAATGCAATTTTAATAATTTCTCTTCTCTGAGTCTATCTCAGTTTCTCATCTGTAAAATGAGTAAAAACAAGCCCCTTGCAGTTCAGATGTTGAGATTCGGTGGGAAGGACCTCGAGAAATAGAGCGGAGAATTTCAGGATTTAGGGCTTTAGGTCTTGATGGGTGGATGGTACTGTGGAAGCTGTTTACTTGTTTGTGTTTCTAGAATCGGAAGGTAAAGCGAAAGGGATAAAAACGAGCGAACAGAAGAAGTAGGACAGACACCAGACAGAGATCTACTCCCGGGACTTTTCGGGACCTGCGGGGCGGGCAGAGCATTCGGTTGCTAGGTAGCTGCGCCTCCTGGCTGGAGGACCCCCCCCGCCTCCCCCAGGGGCAGGTGTCTAAGTCACTACCTTTTTGTTTAGCCGCGGTGCCTTCTTTTCAAAATCAATGAAACCTGTAGCCTTTAAAAGTAGACATCTTTTTGCAACCAAGTTTAGGCAAGCCCTGTAGCTGAGTTCTGCTTGTGGTTGTTTTTCTTTTTCCTGTTCTCAGGCGCGCTGCGGGCACCTCTCGGGCAAGGCCCCAGCCTTAGTGGGTTGCCGGGCAGAGCCGGACGCCGCCAGCTCTTCGTTCACGCCCACCGCTTTCCTGGAGCGCTGGGCCTTCGCTGGCCGCACTGGCAGCCATGGGCTCGGAGATGGAGCCGCTGCTCCTGGCCTGGAGCTATTTTAGGCGCAGGAAGTTCCAGCTCTGCGCCGATCTATGCACGCAGATGCTGGAGAAGTCCCCTTATGACCAGGTACCGGCCAGCTCCCGTCAGCCTGTGCATCCTGACGCTGAGGCTGCGGGGTCTGGGGCATATCCCGGCCCCGGGTGGGGAGGCCGGGGAGGAAGGCCCGAGGCGGGGCTGACCGTTCGGCCCTCGGAGGCGCCCGGAGCGAGACCTTGTGGAGCTGTGGCTGGCGGGTCCGCTGTCCGCCACGTCCACGGGGATAGCAAGTTCTGTGCCATGACCGCCCCCTCCTCACAATCTTCAGCCTCCCCTCCCCTATACGTGTCCCAGAGTGAGAGCCCTGAATTTTACTTTGACGAGGAACTTTGATAATTCGTTTATACTTGCATATTGATGGGCTTTAAGCTCTCAGCGTGTGCGTTGTTAATTTCTAAAAAATATGCATAAACAAAGATCTGTGACTCTCCACCTCCTGTTAACATAGCTGCCTTCTTCCTTTTGGATCGAACATGTGATCCTCCCACCTCATCTTTAGACTGTTGTCCAAGAGTGAAGGAGGCCATGAGTTTAGCTTGAGGCAAATATGCAAGTTAGAAGAATGAGAATCTAGGAGGGAGAAAGATACATTCATTATTTTAAAAATTACTTAGGCAAGGGAAGCTATAATTGTAGGAGGGAGAAATGGGAAAGAAAGTCTCCTTACAAGAAGGAATGATGGCATTGATGAAAAGAGAACTTAAATAAACTAGAGAAATGTGTATAGCGAGTGGAAAAGGTGGTATAAAATGTACGTGAGTGGTACAATTCTGGTGGGCAGGTGGCTCCTAGAATAGGCAAAAAAGGAGAAAATGGGAGAACAGAAGTAGCGCTGCGGCAGTTTGTCAGTGCTTTTAGTAAATGCGGAATATACCTACATAGTTCTAGTTCCCTAGCTTTTCCTCTAGTGGTGTTGCCTTGGAGATGTAAGAAAAAATTGAAAATTGAAGGGAGTTACAAAAGCGGAGGCCTGAGTGTGAATGCTGTTACTAGGCTCTGCCTTAGCTCCCAGCAAATGGATGATGGATGATAACCTGCTGAGATGAACATTTTGTCCTTCAGATAGTACATCTCTCTTAGAACAGCCTACGTTAGTGGTAATGCAAAGCTAGGTACTGTTGTTAGTTCACATTAATTAATAGGACTATGTTTCTGTAGACAAGCATTTTTCCAAGTTTTTTTTTTTTTTTTTTTTTTTGAGACGGAGTCTCGCTCTGTCGCCCAGGCTGGAGTGAAGTGGCGCGATCTCGGTTCTCTGCAAGCTCCGTCTCCCGGGTTCAAGCGTTTCTCCTGCCTCAGACTCCCGAGTAGCTGGGACTACGGGTGCGTGCCACCACGCCCGGCTAATTTTTTTTCTATTTTTAGTAGAGACGGGATTTCACCGTGTTAGCCAGGGTGGTCTCGAACTCCTGACTTCGTGATCCGTCCGCCTCGGCCTCCCAAAGTGTTGGGATTACAGGCGTGAGCCACCGCGCCCAGCCCCCAAGTGTTTTTTGGCATAGTAATCTCATAGATATTGCTTAAAAAAATACACAATCAAATATGTTTTGGAATTGTGACAAAATATTGACCCTTTTACATTGGTACAACAGAAGCTTGTTAGGAACCTTTGATGTGGCTGGGCACGGTGGCTTACGCCTGTAATCCCAGCACTTTGGGAGGCCGCGGCGGGCGGATCACGAGGTCAGGAGATTGAGACCATCCTGGCTAACACGGTGAAACCCCATCTCTACTAAAAATACAAAAAATTAGCCAGGCGTGGTGGTGGGCGCCTGTAGTCCCAGTTACTCGGGAGGCTGAGGTAGGAGAATGGCTTGAATCCGGAAGGTGGAGCTTGCAGTGAGCCGAGATCGCGCCACTGCACTCCACACTCCAGACTGGGCGACAGAGCAAGACTCTGTCTCAAAAAGAACCTTTGATGTGCCAGACATTGTTCTAGGCACAATGGTTTGCAGGAACTTTATGTGCCGTTTTCATTTTTCCATTGAGTTACGGTAGTTTTCATTCTGTGTTTCACAAAACAGTAGTCCCAAGAACTGTTCAGTGAGAAGTTTCCTCATTAAATACCTTTGGGAAATGTATGTTCCTTCTTGGAGATTCAGGATGCACCCTAAAGGCTCTGAGTAGTTTTGAAGAAAAGGAAGCTAATTTTGCCTATTTTTGATTAATCCAAATAATTAAATAGTTCTGAAAGTTATTTGACCACCGGATTCCTTTTTTTTTTTTTTTTTTGGCCCAGGGAAAGGGTCAGATATGTTCACTGTTATCCTGGGAAGATGTTGGTACATCGGGAAATGTAGGCGAAGCAGCAGTATTTTTATTAATACTTAAGACCCTCTAATCTTGAGTTCATAGTGACATTCAGTATTGCACCTATGAATTGAGATATCAGGACTTTATATGTATTCATCTCAATGACCTTTCATTGAGTGCTTACTGCAGATTGTGTATCCCTTATCTGAAATGCTTGTGTCCAGACCTGAATAGAAGTTTCAAAAAAAGTTATTGTTTTATTTTTATGAGCAAGGGTTGATATGTTCAGCTCCAATATATATCAGAGTAGGTCTAAGAGAATCAGTACCAGATCTGGAGGAAATTTGATATTCTTTTCCTTTCTAATAATTTTTATTTGTTTTATTTGTTTGTTTTGTTTTGTTGAGGTAGTTTATTATGGTTGAACTGTATATATTGCCAGAATAATGAGTAGCATTTTACCAGGAATAGATGTTTAACTTGATGTCATCTTACCAGAGTTAGGTTTTGATACCAGGTAGGGCTATTGAAAAGTTTACAGGGCTTACTCATGTTAGTCATTCTTTGACCTAACTTTAAACACTGTGCTGTTATTACTGTATGTTTTTCATAACACCAGTTTCTGTATTTTGCACCCAGTTGTTATTTCATGTTGGAAATATTTCCCAGAATGATTTTTCCCAAGCTTGAAGAAATCTTGCCTTTTTCTTCATTAAAAAAATTAATATTTATGTTAGAGTGTTGATGCAATTAAAGACGAGCTTTAGGAAGGAAGCTTAAGGAAGTTCCTTTGATTACAAGCTTGAAAATTATCTTTCCTTAGAACATGACTCCACGATGGCAGGTCTGTATGGTATCCCCAGCACCTGACGCAGAGTCAGGCACACAGGGGCTTTTGTTATGTATTTGCTGAATGAGTGCGTTGATCATGTTCATGTATGTGTTTTGATGGAGTTGTTCATATTTGTCAGCTTCCTCTCTATGAAGGTCGTCCTAGTTGCTTGATGATCTTTGTCTCCCCCTGCCCCATCCTTAATTCTCAGCACCATAGGTTCTTAAATGTACACTTACTTTTTCAAATAAATATAATTTCATTATGGGCATTCTTAATTCTTGTTTTGAGGGTCAGTTTTTAAAAATCAATTTTTAAAATTCTTCCTGGGTTCCTCCAGCAGAGTGTTTCTAATAGTAATGATCATCATTGCTATCCCTTACAGTGCTTTCATTGTTTCGGTGGAGGAAGTTAAATGATGGAGAGATTCACAATCTATGAAAAGCTAACAGAAATGTGACCAGAGCGGGAGCAGATGGTCCTCTGCTCTGCAGTTAGCTGGTTCACCTTCATGCCCCTTTAGCCTCATGGGCATTTACTGAGGTTTTGACATTTGAGAGTACTTTTCCTCTATAACTATTTGAACTACTGTTCTGTGCCACCAAACTGATTATAGTATGGAGTGAGTTTGAAACTCCTGGACACATAGAGGAGCCCAGAAATTAAAATATTTCTTCTGAGTGCCAAGTGGATTCATTTTTGCTCTTACGTTTTCCCCTTCCCATTACAAAAGATAGTTTTTGTTTTTAATAATGTCATTTTTCACTTTTGGTTTTGCTTATTTTTCTCCCAGATGAGAAAAACCTCTCAAAAATGATTTGTTATTTGTTAATCTTTTTATAAGCTGGTCCAGGGAGCTTCAAAAAGATAACGTTTTGGTCCTGATACATTAGCCTATTGAGATGAAGGCCACCTCTAAGACTATTTCATATGCATTTATTTCGCCTTTAAGGGATACTATTTTGGTGTAGAATCATCAAAAGTCTTTAATTATTGCCTTGTATTTTCTATTGGGATTTCTAGATTTTATTTTTGATAGTCAGGCTAGCCAGAGAGGTATGATGTACTATGCAATAGCATGTTTCTTCAGAGTAATACATTTTAATTTGGCTACAAAAGAGCTGAAGGGTAGATTAAATATAATAATATGGTGTTTGGTAATGGGGAAGGGTTCTTGAAGAATATGGGTTCTCAACTGCTTTTTCTAGACACAGAATGGTGAGGGACAGAGGCCAGCCGGGGTCTGTAAGCATGAAGAGTATTAAAGTTCAGATCTGTTAAGAATAAAGAAAGAAGGATAACTGATTATTATAATTTCCCTTTTTTGATTAAATATAATAGGAATAACCAATTCATAGAGAAGCATTATCTTTTTCAAAGCGTTCTTTAAATTGTGACTGAAAAAGTGGTTAAAAGTTGTAAGATATAAAAAGAGGAAATGCAAAACAGTCCTCTCCGTGCAGCACTGTGACCTAGAGAGAATGTTTGCTTCTGCAGCTCATGTTGATCATCCTGATTAGTTGCTTAATCTGTTTACTGTTCTTTGTGTTCCATATGTCAGATTCATGGCTTTAAAACCAGTCCTGATTTTTAGCTCCATTATAATTAAACAGTTAATAAAACGTGAAGGTTTTTCAGGCAGTGGGATTTTTTAAAGACAATATGCTTTCATTAATGGGGTAGGTGTCTGGTAGATTTTCAGATTATTAAAATTGGTGATTCTGAGGGTGGGACCCATTAGCTGTGTATCAGAAGGGGAGAAAGACTTTTTTCTAACTTGCATTCTCGTTTTGCCCCAATCTCTGCTTATAATGAGAGATGTTACAGAGAGGAGGGGGTTATTATTGTAAATGGTTTGAAGGAGGAGAAATGGCTGAAAATGACTGGCCTAGATGAAAGACATGAAACCAGGGCTCCCCAATGAGCTGTATGTTAGTAGTTGGTTGAGACAGTGATCTGGTGATCCAAGCCAAAGAACATATCGTGTGATTATCTAATTGGTTTCCTCTTTGGGGCCATGGAGACTTAGCCAGACTTAATCCTTTGATTCTATACGCTGTGGGGCAGGTCATTTTATGAATTTGTATTCCTGCTGAATTATACAGATTACACTCCAACTTGGCTGCGTGGTCACTAGATCTCTCTAACCTTCTGAAATCCATCAATTCCTCTATTCTCTTAAACTTTTTCCCCCTTCTTTTATTACTAAATTTTGAATAATGATTCCACAGTTTAAGCATGGAGCTGAGGAGACTCATTAGCCAGCATAAGTAGTGGTGGTAATTAGAAAGTTGCATTCAGAATTATCTGGAGATTTAATTCCCTAAAGTAACAGAAACAAGCTAAGAAAATGCTGAATCCTAGAGTGGAAGGAAGGAAGCAAACAGATGTTACTTGAAGTTGATGCTAATGGGTATTTTCTGGTTCTAGGAAGTGGCACTCTACTTTCCATGTCCTGTTACCCACTTTAGATTCAGAGGAAGTTTTAATTTGATCTTCCATCACTGGGAGTCAGTTCTGAGTTCTGAAAGGGGGAGTAATAGATGGTTTGGTGCTTCTGTTAAGCTTATACTTGAATAAGTATGATAATATATGTGAAAAAACTCTAAAAGTTGTGAAGTTTTCTTAAAAATGCAAGGTTTTATTATTAGTCCTTAAGATTCTCCTGTGAGGTAGGTACTATTGCTTTAATTTGAGAAGATAATGTAGATTATATGACTTGTTCAAGGTCATGCAGCTAAGTGGCTCCCTGAGGATCAAGACTAGCCCACGTCTTCTGACTCTAGGGCAAAGCCTGGAGCTTTCTGCTCAACTGCGTTGATACCTGTAGAAATAGTTTGCTAGACTAAGTGAAGCTATGTGGGTGGATTAATTTAAATCACAAAACTACAACTGAGAGCAACTCAAAGAGGAAAGGCTCAGTGATTTTTAAAAAAGAGTTTTCCCCTATCTCCTAATGAAAACATTCCGACTCTTTTCCTTCGTAGTCCTGCTCCTGATGGATCTCCAGAGAGCCATGCCTGTCCTTGGTCTCTCCACATCCTACGGTAGTCTGTGTTCCATCCTTGCTGTCATCCCACATACTCAGCAGAGTCCTGCTCTGGACCCAGAGAGTCTAGGTTCAAATACTGCCTCTATACCTTTGAGGTAAGAGACCAACAGGACTTGTTTTCTGGTCACAACATGGCTGACCAAAACAGGATCTAGTCTAGACAGGATAAAGTGAAGAAACCAGCAGGTGGCAAGGAAAGCGACCCCTCGCTGCCCTCACCGCTCATCCGCAGAACACCCTCCCACCAGCTGCCATGACAGTTTAAAAGTGCCATGGCAATGACTCAGAAGTTACCACCCCTTTCCATGGCAACAACTCATAAGTTACTGCCCCTTTCCTAGAGTTCTGAGTTCTAAATAGTTCTAAATAACCTGTTCCCTAATTTGCATTGTTCCACCCCTTAATTTGCATGTAATTGAAAGTGGGTTTTCATGAGTATAAATACAGTTGCCAAGAGCCCATAGTTGCTGATTCTGGCCACACTGCCTATGAGTTAGCCCTACTCTGCAAGGAACAGTACCAGCCAATAAAGGATTGCTATCTAATACCACTGACTCACCCTAGAATTATTTCCTTGGCAGAGCCAAGAACCCTCCTGGGCTAAGCCCTAATTTTGGGGCTCACAGGTCCTGCAACATCTTGCTCTCAGAGTGTTCTCATCTGTAAATGGTGATGATAGTATACCTATACCTCAGAGGGTTGTTATAAGGCTCATGAACATGTGGTAAGTGATAAAAAATGTTAGCTGCTATTGTCTGTATACCTACAGATATTTGCATGCAGGATTCTGTCATCTATATTTTTCTTAAAGGATTGCTGGGGATCTGGAAAGCATTTGTGAGGAAGATGTCCAGTTAAATGGATGGTGAAAAGATGTTTCATATAGTTCATAAATCATTGGCACTCAATAATTTCCAGAATAATCTCCCTTCTCTGACTCTTTTATCTTCCATGTCTTCTGCTTTTCTTTTGTTCACCTAAGTCACCTATAATTTGACCATAATGTGAGTATAGTATTTGACACATTGTATTGTAATTTAGGTGCGTCCCCCTCTAGAATGTTTTGGAATTAATGTGTTCTCGGCCTCATACCCACTTAGGCCTGGTCTCCAGTTTCCATCAATGCAATCCCTCACCTGTCTTGGCACCTCCCTACTCATTAGGCCTCTCATTTTCTCCTCTGACCTTCACATTGATGATTTCCCATAATTTCCCTACACACTCTTCATCCACATGATCAGCCCTAAACGTATCCCCGAAGGGCGGAGGAACAAGACAGAGAGAGCACGAAGACCTTCCTCAGTGAGCAGAAATCCTGAGGCTGAACTGGTGGTTTCATTTTGTGTCACTGGAGGAATCTACCTGCCCTTGGCAAATCACAACATCCAGTATCAGTGGCTTCTGTCTCCTTTAGCTGTTTTTTCCTTTTTGAGCGTTGTCTACAATCACCTCCAGTAAACTTTCTCCCCTAGTTTTCTATAATATATTGGATTTATCTTGTATCTCTCCTAAACTTTACCTTTCATTCCTGCCTTATTAAGTCCAACTCTTTTTTTTAATCTCCAAGAGGCACTGGCAAGAAGGAGCATTTGATTCCCTCAACCGTTTGTGTGACCTTAAACAAATTACTTAACATCTCTGAATTTGTTTCCTTATCTGTAAAGTAGATAATAATACTTACCTGCTTTCCTCAGATGGTTGTTATGAGACTCAAATGAGATAATGGGCTATAGAGATATGTCTACAAGTAAACAGAAGAAAGAAAGAATAGAATGTGGTACTTCTTTCATCTGGCATGTCATTTCCTGGACTGGTGTGTTTCATTAAGTTTGGACTGTATTTAGGAAATCTGTACTTTTTCCACATCCTTGGTAGGCGCACTGGGGTTGAAAACCTCCAATTGCTATGTGTTCTCTAGTTGCTGTTTTGTGTTTGGTTCAGTTGATTGCCACATCTTCTGTAACTCCCATCCTTTGGGGCCCTCATTTTCTAGCCCAACTTAACCTTTTCCTCTCATGTTCCTACCATGTGTCATGTTAAATAAATTGCCTGTCCTTGCATGGTGACCATATGGTTTGCACATTGATTGTACCAATAATATATTCTTAAAAAATATTTGACGTGTTCTTTTTGGATTTAGAGCTGTAGAAAGCAAGGATCTTTTTTCCTTTTTCTGTTTGTTAGTACTTTCCCCAGTAAAACAGATTAAGTGCTCAACAGACACTGCTGACTAGACAGACATGTAAGTGTAGATGTTTTATAAATAAATTTGTTATAATTTTTTTTATGATTTTTTTTAACCAGTGGGTTTCTATCTAATTTGTACAGAAAAACCCAGATGCTGAGTTTATCAGCATCTGGCACTAATGCATATTATGTAGTTTATTTATAAAAATTTCTTGGAGGATATTATAGTCAGAATTAACTCATTTTTAGTCATGAATCCCATTATATTTATGAGGAATAGAAGGGTTTGTATTATGTGGATTTTCTTTCTTCTCCTTAACTGATTAAAGTCTGAATGTTTTAACCACCATGAACTTATTTTTGAATAAAAGGAAATAGTTCCTTGGTATAGTTATGGAATTATTCTCAATTTCTGATATATTGTGTGTTCATTAAACAAGTATTTATCTTCTCTTTGCACTTTGAATGAGGTTAGATTAATTAGAATTTTCTTATCATTGGAAATTTAGCATTCTTCAATGTATATTTGTTTTACACAACTCTTGAGAACACTTCTGTAGGAAGACTAAAGTTAATTTTTTTGATTTTTATTGAATGAGTTAGAGTTCACCTACAAATGCTTGGTTGGTCATTAAGACTTTTTATTTTAGCAACTGTATTTCTTAAAACTGTTTACTGCCTTCTTAATGCTTTCCAGGAACCAGATCCTGAATTGCCAGTGCATCAGGTAAAGAAAGGTCTAGCTGCAGCCTTTAGTTTAGAGAATTCTTTAATGCTATTGCTTAGTTGTTGCTATAGATTAGAAAATTTGCTGCATATCTTCCTGTGGGTTTATAAAATTAGCCATCTCTATCAGACATTCTGTGCCTTCTTATGTAAATAAATGATTATATTTTCAATACTTTTGTGTATATTGATAGCCTTGTAGAACTAATAATGCACTCTACTCATTGGGACTTGGAGCTTAAATGGAAATGACCAAGATGGATTAGAAGGATAAGAAAAATAAAGAAGGAGGTGAGGGGAACCAAGGGCTTAGAAAGGGAGCAGGAGAGTCAGTGGAATGACAAATGTCTGAAAGACTGTGATGGATGGGATGGCATGTTTTGAGTCAAGAGTGGACTCTGCTTGGGAAGGTCTTGGTTTTAACTGACCTGGTGGCTCTAAGAGGGAGGAGCCTGCCACGGTGAGGGAGGAAGGAAGGGACACTGGCCAGACAGTCACATCGACCGAATCAATTTGGGTAAGGATAGGAGGCAGCTAGGGCCTTGCTAACTGGGTAAGACACAAGGGAATGAATTGGGAGGAAACCCTGGGAGAGAGGAGAGGGACACCTGGCCAGTGATACGTTTAGTCCAGGAGAGTTGCCAGTGAGTCTGGGACTAAGGAGAGAAGTTGTGCAGAGTTATAAATCAGAGAGCTTAAATGTTGCCAGGCGTTTGCCCTACCAAGCGAGATGGAATGTTAACAGGGTTTTTTTTTAGGTAAATAAAATACTTGAACCTTATTAGGGTTTCATATGAGTAATCAGCAAACCTTTTAGAATAGAAAGCAATTTACAAAGTACTCTTATGGAGGCTTGTGTAGTATTAAACACACACTGTAAATAGGTTAAAATGTGGCACTGTGTTCTTTAAAAGGCTGACATTTGTCTTTTGAATGTTCATAATCTTGATTTACAAACTGATAGATGGGGCAAAACTTTTTTTTGCATAATATGGGTACAAGTCATTCAAGAAGGATCAAAGTTATAAATACTGTGGATTTTGTTCTCAGGAAATTTGGAAGATTTTGATTAAAATTTAAAACATCAATAATTTGCATTGTAGAAATGGTTTTAAAACTATAAATGGCATTTAAGAGCTTTAAACTAGCACAAGGACTTCATGAAAAATCTGTATTTGGCATTATTTTCCAGTTCTTTTTGTATAGACTTAATTATCCACTGGATAATGATACAAAAGGGAACAAGGCTGACTAGATTCTTTTGGCCTTACTATTTACACTTTTGGAATTTCTTATTTTTGCACATTGTTACAACTTCAAAAGGAATGAGGCTATATACAATAACAATTCAGTATCTTGTGCCTAAGTTTTCATTTTCCTAGAGTAGGCAGAGTGTCCATAGTTACTGAGTCTTATGATGTCTAAATCAGGTCAGACAGACTGTTCCTTTCATAGCCTTATTCTAATAATAACCTAAAATTGTTTCTTACATGCTTTAAACTACTGGCCTTGCATTCTGTATTAAGAGTAACAGAATAATTTAAACATGCTTTGCTCAGTCAGCAGAGTTTTAACCCCTTCATATGTTTATTTTTATAACTAAAACTGAACTAGTGTCACAGTGGATGGAATGAGTGAGTCAATATTTTCCTGATGTTTGCTGACAAGTATCTGCCTCAGGAGTAATGTCCTAGAGACTAACTCAGTTGGTGAATGAGATGGGATTGTGTTTCACAGATATGAAGGGAAAAATTGATATGATTATTCATTTGGTTTGGGAGAATCTGTGCTTTTCCCTTAAAAAACAAAGTTCCTAAAGCATCAATTCTTATTTTTATTGATATTATGGTACTTCTAATACATAAATATTTAAATAAATTTACATAAACTTTTTTAAAACTGTGTGACCCTCCCATTTGTTAATAAGTAAACATATCTCATAAGGCAAATTTATATTTCTATTTAGTTTCAAGGGGTAGTTTGGGATTGCTGTGTGTGCTTTGTTATTCATTTTATTTTAATCACTGATTAGTTTTAAACTTTTTTTTGGTTTGTTTTTTTAAAACAGGCAGAGGATTTTAGGGCTGTAAAACATACTTGCCTTGTTTCCAAAGTAAAAAAAATTTATTATTTTTTTAAAGCCAAAGCTCCATCTGCTGTTTTCATTAAAATCTCAAGAATTGTTCACATTGCCAGGAGCAGTTCTTTGAAAACAGTCGGATGTTTAATCAAGCAGTGATATGTGATTTTCAAGGTCATTTTTGTTAGGACAGAAGAGAACTCAGGAAGATTAATTTTCTCAAACACTGATAAAATTTAAAATTGAATAACAGTCTGAGTAGATTTTATTCTAGAGCTGTAAATATCAAAAATTCATACCATTGTTTCTTAAGAATTATATTTTAGAAATTAAATTAATATTTATCTATCTTTTTGAAAAAGTGGATTCTTATGGAATAAAAATTTTAAAAAGATATTCCTAGCCTTGGTGCAGTGGCTCACACCTGTAAACTCAGCACTTTAGGAGGCCAAAGCAGGAGGATCACTTGAAGCCAGGAGTTCAAGACCAGCCAGGGCAACAAAGTGAGATCCCATCTCTGTAGACAAACAAACAAACAAAAAAAGCTGGGTGTGGTAGTACACACCTGTAGTCCTAGCTACTGTGGAACCTGAGACCTGAGGTGGGAGATGGAAGGATCACCTGAACTCTGGAGGTTGAGGCTGCACCACTACATTCCAGCCTGGGAGACAGGGTGAGAGCCTATCTTAAAAAAAAAAAAAAAAAAAAAAAAAAAAAAAAAAGTTCCTATTTGACTTTGACTTCGGAAGTATTTATTCATATTGCAGGGAAGGAAGAGTGGGTTTTCTTTTCTATATTTTGCTTAGCCTAATATAAAAAATTTGTAACTCTTTAATATTTAAGAGGTCAGTTGGGGGATGGATGTCAAGAATCATGATGAATTGGACTATGAAATAACAGTATGGACTTGAAAATAGTTAAAAGTAAAATATATTAATAACCAACTATATAAATGCTACTATAATGATAAAACTTGATGTTTAAAACTTGACTTAAGGCCGGGCATGGCGGCTCATGCCTATAATCTCAGCACTTTGGGAGGCCAAGGAGGGTGGATCACCTGAGGTCAGGAGTTCGAGACAAGCCTAACCAACATGGTGAAACCCCGTCTCTACTAAAAATACAGAAAATTAGCTGGACGTGGTGGCACATGCCTGCAATCCCAGCTACTTGGGAGGCTGAGGCAGGAGAATCACTTGAACCCAGGAAGCAGAGGTTGCAGCGAGCCGAGATCACGCCATTGTACTCCAGCTTGGGCAACAAGAGCAAAACTCCATCTCAAAAAGTAAATGAATAAATAAGTAAACTTGATTTAGGTAGGACTCCAAATCATAGTTCTGAAGCCTCATTAGCTTCTCATCAGGATAAAAATTTACATACCTCACTGTGGCATACAGGATCTATCACCTGGCTCCTGACTTTTTCTCCGATCGCTTCCCTCATTCTTCACCTACACTCAATTCTCCTAGAGTTTCCAAACATACCATAGGCTCTCTAGCTAGCCTGCCTGTTGTCTACTTTGCCTGTCTGCTGGGCCCAATTCTTCACTTCTACCCTTCCTTCCACTCCCAGGTAGCTGGACACATTTCCTCTGTTCTACCACACACTTCTTTTTGTTTTTCATTTTTGTTATTACATTTTTCCCATTACATGGAAATTCTTTCCAGTTAGAACTAGGACTATGATTTACTCCTCTTTGTATACTCAGGATGTAGCCTGCAGTAGGTGCCCCCTAGTAATATGGGAATGAACAAGCAGAGCCATGTCGTGCTTTGCTGTTCCAACAGAAAATGCTGCAGTCCTTCCTGTCCACCAGAGAGTGCTGAGCAAAGAATGCTCTTTTGAAAAATCAGAGCTGTCAGATACTTGCAGGGCAGTATGGCCTGTAGAGATTTAATATAAATCAGTATTGCCTATTTCCATCTTTGAAGTTAAATTAGAACATTAGCTCAAGCCATTGAGGACATCCCTGATCCCTGGGAACAGTTGTATAGATATGGTATTGTTCCTGATCTTTGATGAGTGAAAACCTGAGATGTTTTTCTATACTTTGGTGGCTCTCAGCGTTCCAATTGGAGTTCCATTAGGAATTGTTTTTTTTTTAAATTTTTTTACAAATAAGTTAGTTTTTTGAGTCTATATTCTACTCATCTAATTGTGTTAAATTCATAGACAACATTCGAGACAGTTTGTTCTAAATTTTTAAATAATCCAGTAAACCTCAGCCAGAAAAGTGTAAGCCAAAGCCAATCATCTAACCGAATGTAATTTCACTTTGGGAACCTAAATATGTTGTAGAGGCAGCCATCTTTATTCCCACTAAAATGAATGCATGATGTTATTCTTTTTTTTGTTTTTAAAAAAATGTTCATAGAATGCATTCCAATTACTTGAGCTCACAAAAGGATCTTTGCTTTCCAACATCTATAAAACCACACACTTGTCACCTGTCATATTTCGTCCAATAGGTGATGTGTTCAGGGAAATTAGGATCCATGTTTTAATCTTCTTATGTTTCCTTATCAGAACCTAGCCTGATGGTATTTAATTAGGAGGTGCTCAATGAATATATATACTGAATGCATCTTGAGTTCTTTACATGGGGACTTTCTGGACCTCCTGTAGCTCTCACCTATTCCTTTCGCAGTCCCTTGGCCTTCATTGAGCCTGCTTCATAGCCATATATTCCTAGTATACTGAGCCTAATCCCTCCCCATTTTTCCCTTGCTGCTACTTCCTCTAGGCTCTAGAGTCACTAATATGCTGCAGCTTCAAGAGTTGCCTTCTTTTCAAATCCTCCACAGCACACCAAGCTTTATTGTTTTCTGCCTCTATTCTGTAGTAAAGGAAAGGTAGAAATTTCAGATAAAACAATTTCATATGTTTAATAAGAAATTTAATTGTGTACATGTTTACATTGAATTTTTCAAGGTAAAGCAAAGCTGATAAAATATTTTCTAGTTTAGATTTCTTAATTACCTTTTCCCTTTTTTTCATTATCTAGCAGGTTTTCTACTGACTAGATCACAAAGCAACCAGTGTTGTTTCATTATTGGAATCGGATAAATTGATCTTAGTTCAGTTCAACCAACATTTCTTGAATACCTACTTTCTACAAAAACCATAGATATTACGGAAAATTCCAAAGTGAACAAGATATAAACTTGCATTCTGGGGAAGGAAGAGCTAATATATACCCAAATAATTAGAGTGTTTTTCAAATATGGTTAAGTGTGTAATAATAGAGGCATAAAGAGAAGTCTCTGTGAGAAAGACAAGAGCGTGTAATAGGTTTAGAAGTGGAAAATAAGGGAAGGCTTTATAATAAAGGACTTGGCCTTGAAGGAGGAAGGCAGAAAGAACAATGTGGTTGTAGCTTTATTCATTTGTTTTCAAATTATTATTTTAGTAAAATTTTCTCTAAAGATCTATCTTTTTGTTTATAAAAAGGAGTGTTAGAAGACTACCAGGTGATTACCCCACTTTTATTTACTATGTAATTGATACATTGGTTGTTTCTTGATTAATAATGATGCCTTCTTGTATTAGTTTTTGACATGGCCCTTTAAATTAAAATAATGTGTTAAGAGGTAAACATGTTTAATATAAAATGAAATAACAACAATGAAGGATGGCTATTTCTGTAAGCTGTGTAGTATTTCTAATGCTATTTTAATATGTATTTTATTTATCCATGGTTTTTAGGCAGCTTGGATCTTAAAAGCAAGAGCACTAACAGAAATGGTATACATAGATGAAATTGATATAGAGCAGGAAGGAATTGCAGAAATGATGCTGGATGAAAATGCTATTGCTCAAGTTCCACGTAAGTATTGGGTTTTCAGTTAAGTTAATGAAATACCATTAAGAGGAAGAATACTGTGTATAAGAGGAATATATATGCCTATATATTTCTACACTTTATATATATAAACATTATAGACATGAAACAAAAATGATGAAAAAAACTTTACTTCAAGTAAATGGTTTCTGTTCTGCCTTACAGTACAAAGGCTTTTTCCCCACAATTCAGTTATCTTAAATTTAAGGTATGAGATTGATGTATAACAATTTTCTAATATAAGCTATATTATGCATTTTAGAAATAATTTATACCTATGTTCAACTGCTGATCATATGGAAAAATTTATAAAAGTACATTTTATTTGAACTGCTTGTCTAATATATCAGAGTATTGTTTATCTGTGAAGTATCCAAACAACAGAGGCGTTCTAAGAGGACTTTAAAAAAAGATCATTCGAAAACATCACTTTATTCTTATAATCGAACATGATTTGCTCTAAGTCATAATGTGAGGTAATGAGGTGATATGCTGGGCTGTGAGTGTCTGTTGGGATTGTCACAGAGGCACAGTCCCCAGCTTGCAGATGTGGTGGTACAAATGGTATTGGATAATGGCTGGTCTGAGTGCAGTGGTGTTTACAACTAATTGATCACAACCCATTACGGATTTCTTTGTTCCTTCTCCACTCCCACTGCTTTACTTGACTAGCCTTAAAAAAAAAAAAATGGTATTGACTGATAACCAGGACATATGGTGGTCTTGCTGGTAATTATAGTTCTCAGTCATTTATATCTTTTGGAAGGTAATAGCTATTTTAAACCTTCCAATAGAAATTGAGAAAAAAATACATATTTTTATGTTAAAATATCTTTCTTTAACCATTATTTTGTTCTTTTAGAGTTAAAAATATCTAAATTTTAGATATTGTGGGTAAATTATCTTTTACTGGGAGAAGTTTGTGTGAGAAATAATTGAACTATGAGGATAGAACCATTATTTTGAACTTTGGAGCCTGTTAGTCTTGAGTTTAAATCCCAGCCCTACTAATAGGTTGACCTGTTTACTTAATTCTGTGAACCTTTGTTAAATGGGTTAATACTACCTACTTTACAAACTTAATGTGAAGATTAAATGTGATGACATAAGTAACATGATAGGTACTCATTAAATATTAGTCTAAAACACATTTCCCTAAAATACATTTCTTGCTATTAATGTCTTTTTCACCAGGCCAGCACAATTCTGAAAATTGTATTAGCTTACAATTTTTACAGATTAATAGATGATATATAAATTGAATTAGCCATCTTGTCTCCTAGGCCCTGGAACGTCTTTGAAACTCCCTGGAACTAATCAGACAGGAGGGCCTAGTCAGGCCGTTAGGTATGTACTTCTGCTTCATATCCTCTGCCACTAAATATTGATCGGACTGTATGAGAGTCTTTCCTCAAATGATCTTCTTTGTATTATAACAATTTATAATCTTCACAGGCCAATCACACAAGCTGGAAGACCCATTACAGGTTTCCTCAGGCCCAGCACACAGAGTGGAAGGCCAGGCACTATGGAACAGGCTATCAGAACACCCAGAACCGCCTACACAGCCCGCCCTATCACCAGCTCCTCCGGAAGATTTGTCAGGCTGGGAACGGTAAATTCTATCAGCTTTCCCATAGCCTTGTATTACTTTGGTATTACCAAAGTAGCTTTATATTATGGCACATCATTTTCCCCTGTTGTTATAGTGGAGAATTATATGGAAGATTTTTGAAGGTGATTCTTTTTATTTATGTTGCCTTTATATTTTTATGCATATTAAACTTGTTTACGTTTCAAGAGAAA
Source organism: Hylobates moloch (assembly GCF_009828535.3). Taxonomy (NCBI): domain Eukaryota; kingdom Metazoa; phylum Chordata; class Mammalia; order Primates; family Hylobatidae; genus Hylobates; species Hylobates moloch. Next base: position 16,685,891 of record NW_026652291.1, on the reverse strand, counting down.
GTTTCAGATCTCTTGTTCTATTGTTTTTCCTCTGTAGGCTTCCATGCTTACAAGTCCTGATGGACCATTTATAAACTTATCTAGACTGAATTTAACAAAATATTCCCAGAAACCTAAGTTGGCAAAGGTATGTACTTAAAATGATTTTGAGATATGAAGTAATATTACATGTATGATGATAATGACAAATTAGAAAATGAATAAAAACTTGTGAAGGAAAGGCAATGTCTTTAATGAAGTGGAAATGTTTTATATGTAAAATTACTCTTACTCTTTGAGTTAATTGAGTTAAGGAAAGTCAGAAATAAAGTACATATACCATTATTATAGGAAATTCTTTTCCCTTGATAAAGAGTAGTAATTTATAACAAAGAAAGCAGGTATGCAGCATCATCTTTGTAGAATGAAGCTTAAGAAGTCATCTGTATATGTACGTATTTTTTTCTTTTTTAGCTTGGACTATTCTCAAAGAAATAATTTTCTATCCTTGTCAGTTTTTAGGACTGTCAAAGGATGATAAAAATTATGTACCCCTAATTAGTAATTTATCAGGCATCTCAAAAAGGATTACTCAAACCACATAGTGGCATGCCAACTACATTAGTAATTATCACTACTCAAAGATTAAATGCTCCTTTAAATTAAAGAGAAAATGAGAGGCAGAAGGAGAGGGAGAAAGGGAGAGAGAGGGAGAGGGAGAGAAAGAGAAAAAGAAAAATAAAGGAAGGTGTCCATGACCTTTTCAGTATATAAACCTTGAGGGTGAGCTTGCAGTAATTCAGAGACAGGAGCACTTATCTTCCGGAAACTGGTTTAAGCCTAGTTCAGGTTTTTAGCTGAAATCTCTGAGCATAAGTGCTGAGCTCATTCCTAATCTCAGTTCTAATAGTGTTTAACATATGTGTTTACTAAATACCAAACACTCTAGAGAAAATTAAAATGGACACTAGCTGTACAGACTTAAGTTTAAGTCTGAAAAAAAAGATGCCATTTGGTAGACAGGGAATTAGCCAATAATAATGCTGCTGATCTTTTTCTTAAATTCTTGTTTGGCAGAAATCCAGTTGCCTTCATTTAGTAAAATTGTAAAGCTATCCTTACTTCCCTTTCTTTTATGAGAGTGGAGTATTGAAAGCAACTCATATGGAATATCTGGTTCCCTACCCTTTAAGGCCACTTACTTGAAGGGACTGTCTGGCTAGTTGATACCATTGCTATTTTTTGACCAGAGAGTCAGTCAGTGGAAGCATTTTTCTCAATTAAGATGCATCCAGGACAGACCTGGTCTGTTACTAGATTTAGCCTGAACTAGATTTTGTGCTTTTTTAGTGTGTTGTAGAAATAATGCCAGATTTTTCTGTCTTTGGCCCCCAGCTTGCCTTGACCCACCAGGAGTCATTTTTAATATAGGCATATTGCTTGGGGTGTCTAGGGTGACTCTATGACACTGTCTTTGATGCTGTAATGTCCTTTTCATGGCAGTAGTAGCACCAATTGCAGTCTTAACTTTTGTTTCTTTATAACAGAACAAATGGAGGGATTGTTATAGGTTTTTTTTTTTTTTTTTAAAGAAAGGCCTTGTCTTGATTTTTTAAAAAAATTGGTTGCCTCCAAGTCTTCTTTGTTAGTAACCTTGATATTTTCCAGGGATGTTAGCCTCTTTGCAAGTGTAACATGATGGTATTATGGAAAAAGGTAGTACCAATAAGAGTAAATGCTTATTTGTTTAGAGTAGTTGAGTGAAATATTGGAAATAATTGTTCTTAGCCCTGGCTGTACATGAGAGTTATCTGAGGGCTTTAAAAAATATAAGGTCAGGGCTTTGCCATCCCCCCAACTCTAATTTAATTTAAGTGGTCTGATCTGTGCCTCACCACCAGGTGATTCCAATGTCCAGCTTGGCTGAGTAGCACCCTGCTAAAGAAACCTGAATATTCTGAATCATAGACTTACTATAAATACCATATAAGGAGAAATAGCTTTAAAAATTAAGCAAAAAACACCTGCTTTACCCTTGTACTCTACTTTGTTTCAGTAGAAACTTCCAGTTTTTTTATGTCTAAATTGTCATTATTAATATCATAATCACTGTATAATATATGTAGAGAATATAAAGAATTGTCTGCATCTGTTTTACGACAATCCTGAAGTTGGTCTTTAAGAAATAAACTTTTCAATAGTTTTTCTAATAAAATATATAATATGAAAAAAATGTTTAATTCTTTGAGCATTCCAATTTGTATTCTGTTAAAACCAGAATCAGTTGTAAATAGTAATATTTTAAAATGAGTGACTGTAACAAAAGATGGATAGGCCCTTTTATCTATAAATCCAGGGCTTTAGAGTGCTTTTGTTAACAGCAAATTAACAAAAAAATCTAATGTATTTTTGGCACTTTTTTCTTCACAGGCTTTGTTTGAGTATATCTTTCATCATGAAAATGATATTAAGACTGTAAGTTTTGAATTCATGCTATTTTCTTTTATTGTAATTTTTCTGACTTTGGAAGTTTAGATTCTGAAATATTCTATTTTTGACCTTATAAGCAGATGAAATTATTAAAGATTGGAGAATTACTAATACTTTAAAATCCACCCTCAGTTTCAGTGGGAAAATGTGTATAAATATACAAGTGATAAGAACTATGTGTGATTCATAGAGTATGTAGATCTCTAATAAATGGGAAGATACAGGTAATTGAGAATACTGCATAACATGCTTGTGTTAAAGTTATAGTTTTTATGCTAATGGTGTTGTTGATCTGTTTATTTCCTTAGTCTATATAGTATAGGTTTACTAACACGCGTATTTCTGTTATTTTTGTGGTGTGTCCTTTTCCCCTATCATTAACGTTTTATGATCAAAGATTTCAAACATACAAAAGTAGAGGGAATCATCTTCATAGCCTCTTAACAGAGAATTTTAAAGTTATATGCGTATGACTTCTCAAATTGTTTTGATTTTTGCATATACTTATATGCAAATGAGCAATAATGGAACAACTTTGGTCAAATCAAATGCAGTTCATTCTACAGTGTCTGATTGCATGTTTTCTCATTTTCCTATTAGTTCCAGGTAAAAGGCTTTATATCCGTATATTAAGCATTTAGGAAAATAAAAATGTTTTCCTTAATTGTGTTTTCTTTTTTTCTTCTTCTTCTTTTTTTTTTTTGAGACAGAGTCTCACTCTGTCACCCAGGCTGGAATGCAGTGGCATTATCACGGCTCACTGTGGCCTTGACTTCCCAGGCTCAGGCAATCCTCCCATCTCAGCCTCCCAAGTAGCTGGGACCACAGGCATATACCGCCATGCCCAGCTGATTTTTTTTTTTAATTATCTGTACAGACGTGCTCTCCCTATGTTGCCCAGGCTGGTCTTGAATTCCTGGCTTTAAGTGATCCTCCTTTCTCAGCCTCCCAAAGTGCTGGGATTACAGGTGTGAGCCACCATAGACATCCCCTTAATTGTGTTTTCTATGTTTCAACCACTAGCTATACACTAGGAGAACTAATAAAAAATATGATACTTTTTCCTGCCTCTACAAGCCATGTAATCTAGCTGAAGAAATAAAATGGACATAAATGAAATAATTAAAGAGGTAATTGTCAAACTGTGAAGTTGTTACCAAGTAGGAAAGGGAAAAATTCAGAAGGGATGATATTAGTAAAGATCCATAAAATAAGTAGAATGTATGGAAAGGAGGAAAAGGAAATGTAAAGAAAGGGCAAAAACAAGAACGAGATGTGGAATAGTCAATAAATAGGCCTTATACTAGAAAATGGGAGTTCCACAAAGACATTTTAAAGAAGGAAGTGACAGAACTTGATGATAGATTTGATGCTAGGGACAAAGGAAAGACAGACAGGTCAAATCTGCCTCCTAGAGATGCTGTGAGAAGAGTGACAGTTTTATTGGCAGAAATGGGAGAATTAGGGAAGGAAGTCAGTTTGTAAAGAAGCTGACTAAGTGACTTGAAGGCGTTTTGAGCTTGAAACGACAAAAGGCTATCTAAGTGGAGATACCATTGCATGTGTTGGGAGATGTGACATTGAAATGTAGGGGACAGCCTGGGCCACATATACAGAATGTGGTGTTCATACATGTGGTTATGTAGGGAAAAGAAAAAATGAAGGTTGGGACAACTGAGAAACTGTGCACATTTCTGTAAATAAAAGTCAGCCATTTTAACTTCATAAAAAGCTGGTGAGAGGCTTTCAGCATGATGATATATAAAATTGTATGGTCAAACTGTAATTAAAAAGCATTAGAATGCTATTCCATTTCATAAATTAGTAAATCTCAAATTACTAGAGTATCATAAAGTGATACTCTTGTATTTGGAAGATTAATGCATATCAGGGGCATCTGTTCTTTCATCCAATATATGTTTGAACCACAGTTCCAGCCCTGAGATCACACAATGAAACAGACAAAGTCTCTGCTCTTTTAGAGATAATATTCTGGTTGGGCAAGGAATAGAAACAAAAGTCTTACGGGCTAATGAATACTGTAACAACAAAGAAGCAGGAAAGCAGATAAGGGAATAAATAATGACGTGGGGGAGGATGCTATTTTGGATGGAGTGGGGAGTGGTCATTGAAGTCTCTCTGAACAGAAACATGTGGCTCAGTGGCCAAATCCCAGCACTTTGGGAGGCTGATGTATCATTTTGGGAGGCAGGTGTATCACTTGAGCCCAGGAGTTCGAGACCAGCCTAGGCAATGTGGCGAAACCCTGTCTCTACAAAAAATACAAAAACTAGCCAGGTGTGGTGGCACGTGCTTGTAGTCCCAGCTACTCTAGAGAGGTAGAGCTGTAGTCCCAGCTACTCTGGGAGGATCACCTGAACCCAGGGAGGTCAAGGCGCAGTGAGCCATGATCATGCCACTGCACTCCAGCTTGAGTGACGGGGTGAGACTCTTTCTCAAAAAAAAAAAAAGAAAAGAAAACATTTTAACAGACACCTGAATGAAGGGGGACAGGAACACATCATTATGTGTAGGAAGAGCATTTTCAAAGAGCTTTAACTGTAAAGGCCTTGAGTAGAAGCATGCTTGGGTTGTTTAAGGAACAGTAAGAAGGCCAGTGTGGCTGAGTGAGGCCTGTGAGGGGGAAGAGTTATCAGTGATGAGTTCAGAAGCTAGACAGATCATAAACCATTTGTAGGTCATGGTGACAATGTTTTTTATTAATAGATTCATCTTGAGGATGTAGTTCTACATCTTGGAATTTACCCATTCTTATTGAGGAATAAAAATCACATTTAAAAAATGTAAGATTTATTCCCTGCACTACTGCATTTAATATTCTAGAGATTCTAAGGGTTAGCAGACTTTAATTTTTACATATTATGTTAGTATCATAGTTCTTCATGCATATGAACTTAAAAAATTTGATTTTAAACAGATAGAGTGGTAACATTTAAACTTTATTTTAAGCAGCAAAATCCTTTTCTTCAAGTGAAATCTTATCTAGACCCAAATATGTAAAACAGACAAAAGTTGAGCTACTTGAATTATAGCAGGGCTAGCAAACTTAGAACATATCCATCAGCCCTCCTCCTTGCTCGTCCCACCCCATCATCTTTTGCCCCTCAAACATTGGGGCTGTTGGGTAGTTTCTATATTAGGCTCTGTTTCTAAATTACCTGGGGAATTATTAAATAAGGACTTCTGGATCTGTGTTAGACTTCCTGAGTCAGAATCCTCAAGGGTAGGTCTGGCGAGTCTGTTGTTAATAAAGCTCCTCAGGCAATGCTAATTTTCAGGCAGGATTGGAAAATACTGCCTTAGAATATAGTAGTTTAAAAACCAATGGTTAATAGAAGGGTGTAATGCCAGGCGTTCCCGTGTAGTGAAATAGACCTGGGGAATATTAGCAGAACTCAAAAACCAGAGCTCCCTATAGCAAACAAAACAAGAGGAGGTGTGTTACCTGTCTCAATGAAAGAAATCAGCAAATGAAGAGAAAAGAGACAACAAACGTGACTCAAATATATCTCATTAACACGGAGGTGATAGTAAAAACTATTGAGAACTAGAGTCCCCATTTATAAATTATATATTTTTATTCTTAAAACACCAAAAACAAGCAATATTGAACAAAATTGTTGACTCTTTTATCTTTATAATTCATTAAATGACACGAGAAAATTTGTCTGGGGACTTTATTTTAGATATTTAATCAATGAAGAATTAAAAAAAGTTAAAACTAGCAAACAATGGGGTATTTCATCAGTTTGGTTGGATTTGTGAAATAATCACAAAGGAAAAAGACTTACTGATGCATATGTGTCATCTCTATCTAGTGGACAGAAACAAAATCAGAAGTAAAAGGGCAATAGAAGGGGGAATTATGTACATGAAGCATGATTTTGAAATATTGGTATTTATCATGTATAAAAAAGCTGATCTTGGCTGGGTGTGGTAGCTCACACCTGTAATCCCAGCACTTTGGGAGGCTGAGGTGGGTGGATCACCTGAGGTCAGGAGTTCGAGACAAGCCTGGACAATATGGTGAAACTCTGTCTCTACTAAAAATACAAAAATTAGCCAGGCGTGATGGTGGGCACCTGTAATCCCAGCTACTCAAGGAGGCTGAGGCAGGAGAATTGCTTGAACCCGGGAGGCAGAGGTCGCAGTGAGCCCAGATTGCGCCATTGCACTTCAGCCTGGGCGATGAGCGAAACTCCATCTCAAAAAAAAAAAAAAGCTGATCTTAATTTTTGAAAAATTTTTATGAAAATAGAAATGACCCCAAAACAGAAAATTTACACTAGAAAAAATGCTGGGAAATAAGCACATTAGAGGTGTACTTTCTTAATGACAACAAAAATATAAAATAAAGAGGCTTTGGACTTTGAGTTTTATATTCATGAAATTAGAAAAAAAATCCTGAGGGAGAGTACAGTTAGTTGTCATACATTATAGGTGATATTACACATGGTACGACAATTTGGAAAACAATATGATAATATAGAGCAGTTAGTCATAAAGATAGTTCCTTAATTTGTTTCTGTAATTTCACATCTCAGGAGATTGCAGGAAAAAGTAAAGTGCTGTATTTGCAATGGTGTTCATTGTAGCTTTAGATATAGTGGCAAAACTACTGGGAAAACAACCTAAATGTTTAACAATAGGGAATGAGTTTGGTAAATTATAATAAATAGCATGATGGAATCTTATGTAGCCATTAAAAACCATAATTATAAACACTAGGCAGAAACATGGAAAGTGTTTATTTTATAATGTTAAGCCAAAAGTATACCATTTAGTATGTTAAGTAGAAGTATAACTCTAAAAATATGCATTTGTGACAGATATTAGAAGGTCTTACTTAAACATTAAAATGGTAGTATTTTGAGGTTAAGATGTATTCATTCCACAAATATTTGTTGAATGCCTATGTTGTACCTCATGGTACTAATGGAGATTAAGTCTAATTTTACCTTTGTTTTAAAATTTTTCAACAATAATGTTATAGTAAAATGAATTATAAATTAGGGGCAATAATATATTAAAATGCTGCCAATTTGTACTCTGCTTGTTATTTTCATCTGCTGACGCCCAATATACATACATTTTTTGTAGAACATAAAATGGAGCAATTTGTTTTGTTCTTATTTAGTGAAAAACCCAAATTGTTCCTTTGTTTTCCATTTCATTTACTAATTCATATATTGATATATGCATTGATTAGTTTATTCTTTAAACAATAATGATTGAGTTGTATATATTGGTACTTTGATGGGTGCTAGGGGTGCTGAGTCGGACAGATGTCTTGTTCTGTTTCTCACTCTGGTACGGTCTTGCCACATTATAGTGCTGTTGTGGATCAGATTGTTCCATTAAAATGTCATTCTTGCTTTTACCAGAAATGTTATTTTCTGAATGGAAGAAGGACTTAGATAATGAGTATAAAGCATGTATTTTTATATCTTACATATATTTTGTAACTTTAGCTGGAAAAAGAAAAAAGGAATTCTGTTTTTTAACATGTTAAGAAATCAGAGATGTTTTTATATTTAGATACCTTGGGTGGCCTCCAAATTTCTCTTTAAATAAAGTATTTAACACAAATACAGAGAATATTATAGACAAATATAAGAAATACCTTGAAATGGTGTTTAAATATTAAGAAAGTATGAAATTGATTGTCCATGGAAAACGATTTTTCTGTCTGAGCTTTTAGTGCTTTTCTCATGTTGTGGGGGTGGGCAGTATCAACAAAACTCAAGTGGCACGTGGGCTGGTGATTCTGTGTTTATCTACAGACAAATAGGAAGAATACTGTAGAGATAGAGAACGCCATGCAGTGGTATTTAAATGTTAGGAAAAAGTAAAGTTATATATGGAAAACTATTCCTGCCTTTGAGTATTTAATAACTCCCTTTTCCCACCTTTCCCTTTTTGGACAATATTGTTGGTATTGACAAAACTAAAGTGGCATGTGGGTTGGTGATTCTGCAATCTTTGTTTCCACATCCTCTTTAATTTCATCATCCCGAAGTTGTTACAACTATAACAATAGTGAAAGGATGACTTTTTTTAAACTTAGATCTGCCAAAATTCCTTCTACTTTTGGACTTTTATAAACTTATTGCTTTAAAAAATGACATTCTGAGCTTTTATTAATACCTAGATATTGGTTTTACTAAATCATCCAAAGATCATTAAATTTAAGTCTTATAGTTATTTATTTTAAAAATTTGGGAATGATTAAAGAAATATAGATCTTCTGTCACCACTTAAAAATTTTAAGGTTAATAGCTTTTAATTATGAATCTTATTACTATTACAGTTTTGTTTGGTTCTTAAGGTATTGTCAACAGAGGTCAGAAACAAAGATTATAATTAATTCAGTCAACAAATAGTTCTTGAGTACCTCTTCTGTGCACAGCAATATTCCAGAACAACAGCAGAGATGTAAAAGAGGATTATCTGTCCTCAGGGAGCTTGCCAGCCACTTAAAATTGTCCCAAACGGGCCAGGAATGGTGGCTGATGCCTGTAATCCCAGCACTTTGGGAGGCTGAGGCAGGCGGATCACCTTGAGGCCAAGAGTTCGAGACTAGCCTGGCCGACATGGGGTGAAACCGTGTCTCTACTAAAAATATAAAAAAGTAGCTGGGCATGGTGGCACATACCTGTAATCCCAGCTACTTAGGAGGCTGAGGCATGAAAATTGCTTGAGCCTGGGAGGTGGAGTCGTGGAGATTGTGCCACTGCACTCCATCCAGCCTGGGCAACAGAGCAAGACTGTATCAAAAAAGAAAGGAAAGAAATTGTCACAAATGTTTTTCTTTAGTGCAGCGAGGACAGAAAAACCAAATTCTGCCAAATATTTAAAGAGGTTTATTTTGAGTCAATATGAGCGACCTCGGTCTGGGGATACACAGTCTCAAAAGGTCCTGAGAAAGTTGCCCAAGGCAACTGGGTTAGAGTTTCGCTTTGTACATTTCGGGAAAGTATGGGAATTGCAGGTTACAATCATAAATCAATACATGGAAGGTATACAGTGATTGGGCCTGAAAATTCTGTATATCTCGAAGCCATGGCTTACAAGTCATTGGTGGGTTTTAGGGATTCTTTAGTTGGCAATTGGTTGAAAGGTAATCTTTGTCTAAAGACTTGAAGTCAGTACATAGGGATGTTTAAGATTGGGGGTGTCTACCATCTCTCATGTGATGCTATACTAGAGTCAGATTGGAAAGCAGGCCGCATTATACCAGGTTAGTTTAAAAAAACTGTTTAATGACATTTTATGGTTTGTAGGGTCTCCTTAGAAAGGATTTGGGGCAAGAGAAAAAAAGGTCAGAGTTCAGTCCTTAGCAGCCTGAGTCTTCATCATAATTTATTTTTGCCATTTTTATTCTGTATCAGTAATTTATATTAATATCCTTAATTGGATTAGCACAAACATATGGGTTCTCCATAGGACGAGTTGTTTTAGGACCAGCTATGCAAGCAAAACCAGCTCCCCAAAGCACTAAATCTAACCTTGGGAAGTTAGAATACATGAAAAATTTTTGCATGACGTCTTTTTCTAAAAAATAGAAGGTCTGTTTATACTAAGCATGAGAATGACTATGATCTATTTGCTGGAAAAAGGTCTTTATAAAGATCAACTTAAAATGTTTCGATATTTACCATGTATGTCTGAATTAAGCTGGCTGAAAATGTGTTTTTCTAGTATATCTGAAAATAATGCTAATTGAAGTTATACTTTTCTCCTCATTTTTTTTGGTTTCATTTTTATTTCTGTCTGGGGGCAGGGTGGTGGGGAAGAAAAATAAGCATATGAAAGTAGTGTGTGGCTTGTTTTTAATTTTCATAGCTTTCAAGTAGAGATGCTGATTTTTCAAGTCCATTAGAGGCTCAGCATGGTGTCACCATTTCTTTCTAAGAAGTTTGCATATTTAAAGATCTCCCCTGGAGCAAGAGAAGATGGGGAACGCAAGGAAAAATAATTATACAGTAAGATTAAGGAACTCACATTCATTTCAGAAAAGAGTTGATATTAAGAAGTGGACAGTAATCTGGGATGTGTTTTGAGATAATAGAACTGAAAATCTAAGAGTTACTTTAACCGAGCTCTTGGATATCATGATTATGTTAACACTGGCTAAAGAATAAAAAATTTTCAGCCTTGAGAGAAAAATAGTATTATAAAAAATCAGAATTCTCTCTTAACTAGTAGCCCCAGCTTCTATTAATCACATCTTTATCAGAGCTTCAAATTTCTACAAAGACTGATTTGCTTTCCCTTTGTCAAAAATGGTTTCCACTTCCTTTATATAAAATTCTAATTCTTATTTAGTCACCTCTTGTCTAATCTTGAATAAACAACAGAGGGAACAAACTCGAGGGTATTAAAGATATGGGATAAACAAATGTAAAATATGAAAACAATTGAAGAGAAGATCTTTTTCAGTTTGCAGCAAAGGGCAGTCTGCTCCTTAGAATTTACTGGGACATAAGGTGACAGAAAAGTGAAATGATGGTTGTTGAAGACAACAGTTATCCAAATACTCCAGCTCCTTTCACTCTTCTTCACAATCCCGTTTTCCAAACTTTTTCTCTACCTGCTTACTTAATCTTTCTTTATTTCTCTACATCTGTCTTGAAAGTGGGCACTGCCACTGGATCTGGCTTACACACCAAAGACTTGACTGCCATGGAGTTTGGAGGCATTTTGAATCATTATACAGTAGATAAATCAGGGGGAGTGGGTAAAAACTTAGGCATTTTTTAATATCAATTTTGTGTCTTGTATATCAAAATTATATTCAAATATATTATACATCTGCTTCCCTTTGATGAGTGTTTTTATCTCATCTGCTATTAGCCCTCTGGTCTGGAACTGATTAGCAAAAATTGGTGGGGCCATCTGGAAACATGAGCAACTTGAGTTTCTGTCTGATTTCTAATGCACGTTTTGATTGGTGTTAATTATATGGTCTATTTCATTATTTATTTTCCTGACTGCTTATTGTTAGAAAAGAAAATACTAATCTAAAATGAATTGTTTTCAAAGGCTTTGGATCTGGCTGCCCTCTCCACAGAGCAATCTCAGTACAAGGACTGGTGGTGGAAAGTACAGATTGGAAAATGTTACTACAGGTAAATTTCATTATTTGTGAAGGGCTTAGAAGTGGCCATGTATTTTAGGGTCTCAAATCTGATACTTTTTCGGGGGGGAGATTTTCCCATGAAGAAATGAGAACTGTGTCTTTGGCTCACTTGATAAAGCATTTACTTAACAATCACAGGGTAGCAATAAGAATTGATACCTTTAGAATAATAACACTTTTGAGCTGGGAGACGGAAGCTTTGAGACCATCAGGCCCAACTCCCCTTTTCACATGAGGAAGCTGAGGCCAAGAGAGTGGCTGTAATTTGCATCAGGAGCTAGTGCGTAACAGACCAGGGACTAGAACCAAGTCTGCTGATTTCTAGTTCTGTTCTCTTGGTAATCAAACCTTTTCATTTACACTGATGCCTCACATCTGTAAAACACTTCACAGTTAAGAGATACTTTGTTCCTACATTATACCATCTCACTTAAGTCTCACAGCACCTTGGAGGTGGTGGCTATTGTTAGTCCTTTTCCCAGATGAGAAAAATTGAGCCTCACAAAGGTAAAGTGATTTGTCCAAATTCACGTAACCAGTAAGTGGCAGAACAAGAATCTGAGCTCCCTTTCTGACTCCAGTTCTCTTGCTGTTTCCACAATTCCATATTGTTTCTCTAGGACCTGAATATTCTTATATTCTCTTAATGTTTCAATGTATTTTAAAGCAAATTAACTGAGAGATCAGAAGAGTAGTAATGAATTTTATGAATATTTATATAGCAACTAGTAAATAAGATCTGAAACTTGTTGCTGATATTGAAATGCATATAGAACATTTGGAAAAATAGAAACAAATGAACAATTCTATTTTATAAGTATAAATATCTTTTATTAAAGTAGGGTAGACTTCAGTTACTATGAGCACACTTCAATATTTATAAGCTTCAGTTGTCATTCAAGTACTGTGAGAAAAAAAGAAGACTATAAATGGGATAAAAAGCATGTTTATTGTTCTGCCGTTGAAATTAAGACTACTTTCCATTTAGATATTTCACATAAAACTCTAAAGTGTTTTTTCCTGCTACTAGATGGAGAAAGTGTTTTCTGCTAAAAGGTAATTTTAGACCATTATATCATTAAACTCTTATGAATGTAATTCTTGGAGACAGTCTTGAAATCTTGAGCTGCCAAGCAGAACCTTCAGAAATGCTTGATAATTAAAGGAAAGCAAAACTCTGACTCCTTTTGCCATCCATATATGATGGCATTTAAATGAGTGTACCTTGTCATATTAAATTATCCTTCTTTTCTGTTCTTTAATACCTGCCCATCTTTATGACATATTCAGTATTCTTTCATTTATACATTCATTCATTCACTCAGTAAAATATTTAATGGGCAGCTACTCTGCCAGAAACTGGGAGTACAAGGATTAGATTGTCCCTTCTTTCAAATGGTTTACAATAGAATGGAGGAGAGAGGACAGTAAATAATTACAGGTTAAATATTTCTTATCTGAAATGCTTGGGAACAGAAGTGTTTCAGATTTTGCAATATTTGAATATATTTAATGAGCTATCTTGGGGATGGGACCCAGGTTTAAAGATGAAATTCTTATATGTTTCATATAAACCTTATACACATAGCCTGAAGGTAAATAATATTTTATTTTATTATTTTTTTTTAGAAATGGGGTCTTGCTCTTTCACCCAGGCTGGAGTGTAGTTATGTGATTGTGGCTCACTGCAGCCTCAATCTCCTGGGCTTAAGCCATCCTCCTGCTTCAGTCTCCCAAGTAGCTGGGATTACAGGCACATGCCACCATGCCTGGCTAATTTTTTAAAGCTTTCTTTTTTATAGAGACAGGTTCTTGCTATGTTGCCCAAGGTGGTCTTGAACCCCTGGACTCACACCATACTCCCGCCTTGGCATCCTAAGGTGCTGGGATTATAGGCATTAGCCACTGCATCCACTCATACTCCCATTATTATGTCCTTTTCAATGAAATCAAATTCAGCATTCCCTAACATGCTGTGTACTTTACTGCCTATGTACTTATGTTCAGGTTTAATTTTATTTTGGAAATGTCGCTCTTCCCTCTACATCTTGCTGTTGAAATCTTGCCTGTTTACTATCTCCCTGAACCTCCTCTGTGCTCTCAAAGCACTTATTTCCTGATTGACTATAATATGATAAAATTTACTTGTGAACATGTTTTGTTTCATTCTTTGATTATCATTGCTTTAAGGACATGGTTGTTACCTTCTTTATTTTTCATCTCCTTACCATCACAAAATAAGCATGCAGTTGACACTTTACAATTTTGTTAAATTTAAGTCAGAGAGAAAAAGTTGGCAGCTGGACTCTGATTCTTTGATATTGGCCGGTGTTTATGAACTTGACTGATGTTTTATGCCTTGACTTTCTTTGAACATGGCATGCTCCATTTTCTTTGCACAAGAATTCATGTGGTGGATTCCTTTTTGATAGTATTAGATTAAGTTATCTCTTAAGGCTGTAGTAATAAAAAACATGGTTCTTTGGCTTTCATGTAGCTCAAATTTCTGATTATATTTTTATTTTTAAAATTTATCTACATTGTTTTTAAAATAATCTATTTCTGTTTTCATATTCTTGTTTTATATGTATCTTTTTATTGTAATCCCGTTTAAATCATTTTTGGAAAGAAACAAGTTAGATAAAAATACACAGACTCTCATGGATAATTTAAATTCATGGAATTTAGTGACTGTATTTCAGTCACGTGTTTAAGACTTGCATGCATGGTCAGGCGCGGTGGCTCATGCCTGTAATCCCAGCACTTTGGGAGGCCAAGATGGGAGGGTAGCTTGAGCCCAGGAGTTTGCAGCCAGCCTTGGCAACAAGGTGAGATCCTGTCTTTACCAAAACAAAATACAAAAGTTAGCCGGGCATAGTGGTACATGTCAGTAATCCCAGCTACTTGGGAGGCTGAGACAGAGGATTGCTTGAGCCCCAGAGGGCAAGGCTGCGGTGAGCTGTGATCCCACCATTGCCCTCCAGCCTGGGCGACAGAGACGCTATCTCAAAGAAAGAAAAAGATTTGCATGTTCAGTTGATGTTATGTACGTAAATATGTTGTTTTTCAGAACTTCAGAGTTCTTTGATAACATTTTATAAATACTCCCTGTGAAACTGTGGGACCTTTGAAGAGGTAGGGGCTTCTGCCATGTCCCACATCTTCTCACTTTAGCCTTTAACCACTTTAATCCCAAGGCCTCCAATAGCTATTTGGGCATCAGCCACACCAGTGCTTAAGGTTTAAGGTTATGAAAAATGATCAGAGCTCTTCTTCCAAGCCTTTAAATCAAAGTAGCACAATGGAGCATACTGTATATCATTTTGATTTGATTTCACAAAATAAAACATTATTGTATCTGAGTAGCTCTCAGATAGCTAAAAATGAGTGGTTATGAGTAAGCCTAACAGGTCTATTAAGGACATAAGTGAATAGACCTGTTGAAAGTTGTGTGTGTTTTAATGATTTAATTAGTGGCAACAGATTCTTTCCTGGGTATAAGAGGTAGGCACTACTTACATCAGGACAGTCATATTTAGGCAAGGAGCAAATCTCAGATTCATAGACTAGGACAATCAGTATCAGGTATCTAATAAGGGAAAACAAGATTTCTAGAAGAATAAAATGGTATAACTATATTACCCAAATGCTAATTATTACTTACATCAGAATAGCTTTTAAAGATAGCTTTTAAAAATGTGCTTTTGTCTCAGAGCAGAAGATGTTTTCAAATAAATGTCATCCTTCAGCTCTTCCAGTAATATAGAGACTCTAAGCATTTATTCAGGTCACTTGCCATATGTCCAGCTGATCATAAGCTCTTTGGGTGGTGAACTGATGTGACCTGGCTTACTAGCAGCTATTATCTTAGTCCTGCTGTGACTAGGCTTCAGACAGACTCTTTACATACCATTTGGGGGTTAGAAGCCAGTGAATATGGGAGATAGGCAACTTATTGCTAAGCTGTATAAATAAACATGTTAATTTATGTGTATGTGCAACATTACCTTCCTTGGTATGTGCTTCCTCTTACAATTTGTCTCTATTCATCCTCAGGGTATGATGTAGTGTTTATTTTTAAGTTGAATGTCTAATTCTTAAAATTGCTATTTGTAGGTTGGGAATGTATCGTGAAGCAGAAAAACAGTTTAAATCAGCCCTGAAGCAGCAGGAAATGGTAGATACATTTCTGTACTTGGCAAAAGTAAGTAAATCTTAATTTGACTGAAATCTGCCTTCTCAGAATAAATGTTTAAATTCTGGCCATTGCATGGAGAGAGTAAACAGCTTCTTCAGGAATATTTGGCAAGTTACTATGTTTAGATTTAACTTATTTTTCTTTAGAGCAAGGGAAAAAATGAGAACATATGGACGGTAACTGTCTCATAAGAAATTGATCGCCATGAAAAATAAGAAGACCCATTTGAAAGATTGCCCATTAGGGCAGGAGAAAATACCATAGGCTCACTACTCGCATAGGTAACAGGCCCCAATGAGGCCTTATTTTCTACAGTACATTTGTATCCCACTTGAGCAGGTAGTAGAGAACAGGGACTGTGTTTACGCAGGTTCCTAGTTACTCGGCTGAGGCATAATAATAAAAATAATACTTCTCCTTTATTGATCACCTACTCAGTGTAAAACATTTTATCATGTTCATTATATATGCAGTTTAATTTAACCCTCACAATAACCTTGCAAAGGTGAGTTTTATCTTTTCCTTTATACTCTTAAGGAAAATTAAATTTAAAGAGGGGTAAGTTTTTCAGGGTCACTTGGTGGTTAGGAGTTAGCATTCAGATCCAGGTCTTTCTGACTCCAGACCTAGTCACTGCTGCAGTGCTACCTGCAGCCACAGCAGAAATGATGGGGCCACCTAGAATTTTCTTTCTTTCATTTTTTTTTTTTTTTTGAAATGGAGTCTTGCTCTGTTGCCCAGGCTGGAGTGCAGTGGCATGATCTCAGCTCACTACAACCTCTGCCTCCTAGATTCGAGTGATTCTCCTGTCTCAGCCTCCCAAGTAGCTGGGATTACAGATGCATGCCACCATGCCTAGCTAATTTTTGTATTTTTAGTAGAGATGGGGTTTCACCATGTTGGCCAGGCTGGTCTTGAGCTGCCAGCCTTAAGTGATCCGCCCGCCTCGGCCTCCTTAAAGTGCTGGGGTTACAGGTGGGAGCCACCATGCCTGGCCAGAATTTTCAATAGTGGAGTAAAGTTACCTCTTGACCCTCACCAAGGCTGTTTTGAAAGAAAAACACAAGTGGTGGTGGTGATATGATTTTGCTTTATCTGTTAAAGTTTCTTAAATTAAAAAATGTGGTAAAGGAGATTCAAAAGAAGATGAGATATAAAAGGAAGTGCTACTAGTTCCTAAATATGGGGATAAAAATTAACATATGAAAAAGAAGCAAAATGAAAGTTATATAAATTTACTGTGCTAGTCTTAGTATGTTTTAATGACTTTCAAAAATGTTTGAAACTATCTGGTATCTAACTTTATCTTCTATATGTAATATATTCAACTTAAACAGTTTTTTTTTTCTGAGTTGGGGTATCACTCTATCACCCAGGCTGGAGTGCAGTGGCATTATCACGGCTCACTGCAACCTTGACTTCCCAGGCTCAGGCGATCCTCCCTTCTCAGCCTCCTGAATAGCTGGGACCACAGGCCACCATGCCTGGGTAATTTTTTTTTTTTTTTTTTTGGTAGCGATGGAATCTTGCTGTGTTGCACAGGCTGGTCTCAAACTCCTGGCCTCAAGCAATCCTCTGGCCTCAGCCTCCCAAAGTGCTGGGATTACAGGTGTGAGCCATCATGCCCAGACTTAAAGTCTTAAAGAAGTTTCTAGGCATCATAGTAAACTTTTTGGAAAGAGCTTGAAATTAAGGCTCAAGTCACACTATTTGACTATCATCTTAATTAATAATCACTATGTTGTTGAAAAAATACGCTTTTTATTTAACTCTTGTTAAATACATGGCCTCACCTGTTTTTCCATAAATTGATTTGTTTAAATCTATTATTCCCTACACAACTATATAGAGGTAGAATATACAGTTTTTCTTTAATGTATGAATGGATGGTTATTATGTAATAGAGATCAAGCAGATTTTTGTTCTATCACAATGACACATGAATGCATATGTTCATTGTAGCACTATTCACAATAGCAAAGACATGGAATTAACCTAAATGCCCATCAGTGGTAGACCGGATAATGAAAATGTGGTACATATACACTATGGAATACTATGCAGCCATAAAAAAGAATGAGAGCATGTCCTTTGCAGGAACATGGATGGAGCTGGAGGCCATTATCCTCAGCAAACTAACACAGGAACAGAAAACCAAATACCTCATGTTCTCACTTATAAGTGGGAGCTAACTGATGAGAACACATGGACACATAGAGGGGAGCAGCAGACACTGGGGCCTCCAAGAGGGTGTAAGGAGGGAGAGGAGCAGAAAAAATAACTAATGGGTATTAGGCTTAATTCATGGGTGATGAAATAATCTGTACAACAAACTCCCCATGATATGAGTTTACCTATATAACAAACCTGCACGTGTACCCTGGTGGCTCATGCCTGTAATCCCAGCACTTTGGGAGGCTGAGGCTGGAGGATTGCTTGAGTTCTGGAGTTTGAGACCAGCCTGGGCAACATAGTGAGACTCATCTCTTAAAAAAAATAAATAATAATATATATATGTATAATTCAATATATATTTAATTTATATAAAATACATAAAATTATATAATTATAAATATATAAAAATAATATAAATATATAATCGTATATAATATAAATATATATTATACAATAATACATAATATAATATAAATATATAACTAGCATGTTTATTATAATGTATACTATTATATATAGTAATATAATATAAATATTTTTATATAATATACATTTACATATGTTATATATGTATAAAGGAAAGAGATCAAGCAGATTTTAGGAACATTGCTTTTTAAAGTTCTTAATTGTTAATTTAAAAATTAAACCTTTTAGATTATGTAAATACTAATTATATATTATTTGTTATATTTTTAAAATATAGAACTTGTACAGTTCAAAAATGTATAAGGTAAAAACTGAAAAGTTATTATCCATACTTCTCTCTCTCATCTCAAACTTTAATGATAAATACTTTAGTTTTCTATTGTATCCCTCTGGGTTTTTTCTCAAAGCACACCCTTACTGTTTAGAAAGTGGATCCGAAAATCATGGAAAAAAAGTGTCATAATCTTATGTTGCCATACATAAAATAATAATACTGTTTTAGAAATTCCTATTAAGTATATGGTTTACTCATGCTAATGTTCTAATTGCTAATGAAGTGGAAGCCATTAAGTGCTAACTTGCTTTACTCCCTGACCTCACAAACCTGTGTCCTCTTTTGTTTTGTAAGGGCCTGTCCACTGCCTATCTCTCTCAGGCCTTGTTC
Source organism: Hylobates moloch (assembly GCF_009828535.3). Lineage (NCBI taxonomy): Eukaryota > Metazoa > Chordata > Mammalia > Primates > Hylobatidae > Hylobates > Hylobates moloch. The sequence continues at coordinate 16,666,796 of NW_026652291.1, read as the reverse complement.
CATGGGTCATCTCCTCTTTATTCAGCATCTTTAACCTCAGTCTCCTAATTGGTTTCTTAATGCCAGCCTATAGACATAATCATATCTGTTCTATCCTAGAAAGATTTTCCCTTGATTCTTTCTTGTCTAGTTACTATTGCCAGTCTCTGGCAATAGTAAGCTCACAGTAAGCTTTTGTTAGAGAATAAATGAATGAATGCTTTATATATAACATGTGGAGATAAAACTATAATGTCGTTATTGAAAATCCTGCACATTTTTGAAAATTCTTTCTTCTTCTTCTTTCTTTTTTTTTTTTAAGACAGGGTTTCACTCTGTTGCCCAGGCTGGAATGCAGTGCAATCACAGCTCACTGCAGCCTTGACCTTCCAGGCTCTAGTGATCCTCCTGTCTCAGCCTCCCAAGTAGCTGGGACTACAGGCACATGCCAACATGCCCAGCTAATTTTTGTATTTTTTGTAGAGATGGGGTTTCACTGTGTTACCCAGGCTGGTCTCGAACTCCTGGTCTCAAGCAATCCACCCACCTCAGCCTCCCAAAATGCTGGGAATACAGGTGTGCGCCACCACACCCAGCTGAAAATTCTTTACTGTAATATCTAGAAGATAATTTGTTACTAATCAATAATTATAAATGTCATAACAAATATTATTATTTTAAGAACCTATACTTTTATTGAAATGTATCTTGTTGTTAGGTTTATGTCTCATTGGATCAGCCTGTGACTGCTTTAAATCTTTTCAAACAAGGCTTAGATAAGTTTCCAGGAGAAGTAACTCTGCTCTGTGGAATTGCAAGAATCTATGAGGTAATTCTTGTTATTATTATTATTTTTATTGATACACAATAGTTGTACATATTTTTGTGGTACATGTGATATTTTAATTCCTGTATACAATGTGTAATGATCAAATCAGGGTAATTGAGTTATCTGTCACCTCAAACATTTATCTTTTCTTTGTGTTGGGAACATTACAATTCTTTTCTAGCTATTTTGAAATATACAACAAATTATTGTTAACCATAATTTCCCTACTGTACTATCAAATAGTAGAATTTATTCTTTCTGTCTAAATATTTTTGTACCCCTTAACCAACTTCTCTTCATCCTCCAGTCTCCTCACACCCTTCCTAGCCTCTGGTAACCATAACTTTACTTTTGCCTCCACGAGATCCACTTTTTTAGCTATTGCATCAGTGAGAACATGCGGAACTTTTCTTTCTGTGCCTGGCTTGTTTCACTTAACATAATGACTTCCAATTCCATTCCTGTTCCTACAAATGACAGGATTTCATCCTTTTTTATGGCTCAATATTACTTTATTGTGTCTATATACCACATTTTCTTTATCCATTTATCCACCGATGGACACTCAGGTTGATTCCACATCTTGGCTATTGTGAATAGTGCCGCAATAAATATGGGATATCTCTTTGATATACAGATTTCCTTTCTTTTGGATATATATTCAGCAGTGGGATTGCTGGATCATATGGTAGATCTATTTTGAGTTTTTTTGTGGAACCTCCATACTGTTTTCCATAACAACTATACTACTTTGCATTCCCATCAACAGTGTATGAGCATTCATTCCCCTGCCTTCACATCCTTGCCAGCATTTGTTATTTTTTGCCTTTTCGATGACAGCCCTTCTAACTGGGGTGAGATGATATTTCACTGTGGTTTTGATTTACATTTCCCTGATGATTAGTGATGTTGAGCATGTTTTCATATACCTGTTGGCCATTTGTATGTCTTCTTTTGAGAAATGTCTGTTCAAGTCTTTTGTCCATATTTAAATTGGATTGCTTGTTTTCTTGTTGAGTTATTTGAGTTCTGTATTCTGATAATCCCTTCTTGGATGGTGTATTAGGTGATTCTTGCATTGCTATAACATTGGTATAAGAATGGACAAACAATCCAGTGGAACAGAATAGAAAGCCCCAAAATGTATCTTCCACAAATGGACAAAAATTGATACTGACATTACATTACATTCTCTCTCTCTCTCTCTCTCTCTCTCTATATATATATATATATATTTAGAGATGGGTTCTCACTCTATTGCCCAAGGCTGGATCGCAGTGGCATAATCATAACTCACTGCAGCCTCCAAATTCCTAGGCTCCAGTGATCCTGCGTCAGCCTCCTGGGTAGCTGGGACTACAGGCTTGTACCCCCATGTCCAGCTATTTTTTTTTACTTTTTGCAGAAATGGAGTCTTATTTTGTTGATCAGGCTGGTCTCGAACTTCTGGCTTCATGCTTATAAATTTTAGAGTCATGTCGTCAAATTCTATGAAAAGTCCCATTGAGATATCTTCCCTGCCGTCTAATTACTGTAGTTTTACAATAATTCATGATACCACGTTGGGCAAATTCTACCACCTTGTTCTTCTTGTTTACAGTTGGTTTTCTTGGCCCTTTGCTCTTCCATATTGATTGTAGGATTGGCCTATCAAGAGCCATAAAAATACCTGGAGGCATATTGATTGGAATTACATTGAGTGTGTGAATGATGGGGAGTGGGTGGGTGGGCCGCCTTTCTTCCTATTCTCGATCATGATATAACTCTCCATTTACCTAGGTCTTTTTTTGTTCTTCAGCAAATATTTTGTAATTATATCCAGAAAGATGGTGTGTTGAGGGTCCCCCAAACCATGCTGAGATTCAGTGATTTACTGGGACTCACAGGACTCAGCAGGCAGTTGTACTCACTGCTATGATTTATTTCAGCAAAAGGATACAGAGTAAAATTAGTAAAAGGAAACAGCTCTTGGGGCAAAGTTCAGAGGAAACCAGATGCAAGCTTCCAAGAGCTCCCTCCCAGTGGAGTCACACAGGACACACTTAATTCTTCCAGCAGCAAGTTGTGACAACTCATGAGAAGTGATGTCTACCAGGGAAGCTCATTAGAGACTCTGTATCCATGGTTACTATTGGGTGCTGGTCATATAATCACACACTGTTTATCACACAACAAAGACTACCAGAAGTAAACAGGCATTCAGTACAAACCACACCGTTTATGCAAACAGGTTAGGTGTAGCAAGCTGTGCTTATCATTTGGGGAAATTTCATATCAATGTAGAGAACCAGCCAAATTCCCAGATACAGGCCTTTCTAAGAATAGTGGTCTCAGGCCTGCTATGTTAACTTTTTTCTATGCAGGTGTATTCCTATGTATAAGTATGAATGGAATCCTTAATTTTTTCTCTTGTATTTTCTATTTGATTATTTCTGGCAGATAGGAATGTATTACTTTTTAAAAGTTTTTTTGATACTAGCAATTCTTTAAATTTTAAGATCTTGTTCATAGGTCCTCTTGGATATTCTAAGTAAATAAAACAATCATCATTTGCAAATACAGATGGTTTCATCTCTTCCTTTCAATTATTTTACCACTTTTAAAAATATGTATTACTGCTTAGGACTTCCAATATAATATTGAACAGACATATCTCTGTTTTCTTGAAATTCCTTGAAAATGCTAGGTATCATATTTTGAAATCATTTTGTTAGAAAAGAATGGAATATATTAATAGCTTCTATACCTAGGTGATAGTGTATGAAATTTTTTTATACTTTCTGTATTTTCTAGATTTTCCATAATAAACATGCATTACTTTTAAAATAAAAGTATTTTAACATTGTCTAGAAAAACTATGATTTCCTTTAGAAATGTAATTTTTATTAATGTATAAATAGAAGGCTTTGATCAATCAATAAAAATATTCTGGACTCTAAATTGAGTATGAATAAAACTTTGACCAGCAACCTTAACCAGTGGAATTCGTGCTTGTTCCAATGGTGACTATGCCAGTGCAATTGGAGCTCTGACCTTTAGGCCCTTGCCTTCTGCTCATTTCAGCCCTTTTGCCCTTCTCTTCTTAGGCAGGAAGTGCTAGCAGAAAGAGCTAGAGAACTGTCACATCTTTATTGCATGGTTGCTGGTCGGAAGAATTCCTTCCAAGCCTCTGTTACAGTCACTGTTGCTGTGGCTGTGATACGGAGTAGCACTGGAGTGGATTCCTTTTCTCAACCTTTCCCTGCTCTAAGTTGACTGTACACTTGAAGGAAGAAAGGAGTAGAGAGGAAAGCATCTTAGCAGTAGGGACAATCATGCACAAATAGAGTGATCAAGGACTAAGCACAGACTTGAAATAGTTGGTGGCAGTATTTCAGTCTTTTGCCTTGAATTTGCATAGCTAATTTCCTTTATGTCAAGGTTTACCACACCAAAGTCAGATTTCCAGTGTGTTCTTTTTCTCTTCATGTGACAATAGATGTCCAGTTAATCTGTAAATTGGTTTTAGCATCGCAGCCTGCACTGTGTGTGCCTTTAGGGTTTTTGTTACATACATCATGCTTGTCCCTGGCTGGAGGGATTCCATTCCTTTACGTTCTCTTCTTTTTATCTTTCATTGTTGAAGATATCTTTTAAATATTGTCTATTTTAGGATGAATATGTTGAACTCCTTATTGTTCATTGTTTGTTTAAAATGATTTATCCTTGCCAGATTTCTTTGTTGGTGGTTTCAGTTTTTCTCGAGGTATTTTGTTTATTCATTTGAAAGACAGGTCTTAATTTTAGCCGTTCTTTGTTGAAAGGCATTTGCAATTAAAAATCTTACCCTGAAAGTGTTATTTTAGGGGTCTTCAAACTTTACTGTGTATGAAATTACCTTGGGAGTGGATGGAAAGTATGACCCATCCTCTTCCTCTGAATCAGAAGTCCTGGAAGGTGGGACTCAGGCATCTGGATTTTTAGCAAGCCCACTAAGTGATTGATTCTGTTGCAGAACAAAATTTGAAAACTACTGCAGCATTCATTTTCTGCAGTTATTTAATTTTATTTTAATCCCAGAACTTCGGGATGCCGAGGTGGGTGGATCACCTGAGGTCTGGAATTCGAGACTAGCCTGACCAACATGGGAAACCTCGTCTCTACTAAAAATACAAAATTAGCCTGGCTTGGTGGCGCATGCCTGTAATCCTAGCTACTCGGGAGGCTGAGGCAAGAGAATTGCTTGAACCCAGGAGGCGGAGGTTGCAGTGAGCCAAGATCGTGCCATTGCACTCCAGTCTAGGCAACAAGAGTGAAACTCCATCTCAAAAATAATAATAATAATAATAATAATGATAATAATTTAAAAATCTAATTATAGATTTTGTGTCTACATTTTGTGAATTGGATCAAAAATAACCACTGTAAAATTCACTCGATACCAAATTTATTACATACTCGAAGTGGCATTTGTATACTTGAAAATGTAATTTTAAGGCTACATTAATAAAATCTATTCTAGAACTAGTAAAATTTAAACAAATCTGATAAAGGAATAAAGAAACAAAATAGAGTCAATGTGTGTTCATATATATGAAAATTTAAGATGTGATAAAGATGGCCTATTAAGCCAATTGCATTACTTGGTTATTTAATAAATAGTTTAAAAATAGAGCTGGATGAGTAATGATTTATACTATTCATTACTGCCAGATTTAAAACTTTAAAAATTTAAAACTTCAAAAAATGAAGCCCTGAAAGTTCCAGAAGAAAACACAGATGAATTATTTGTATAAATTGGAATGAGGAAGATTTTTAAAATCATGACACAAAGTCAGAAAACCATAATAGCGAAGATTGATAAATTTGAGAATGTAAAAGTTAAATTTTCTATATGGCAAAAACAAAAAATAGAAACCAAACCCACATACAACAAAACAAAAGGTAAAAATATCAAACAGGGAAAATAGTTGGCATACCTGGGACAGACAAAAGACTGCTTTTGATTTCCTCAAACTACACATTGCTTAAAAATTGCCGAAAATGGGAGATTTAAACACACACACACACACACACACACACACACACACACACACACACAAATTCTCATCTATTTAGTCAAGAATGTAAACATGGAAACGAGGTATTTCCATGTCATGGTGTGGCTTTTCCTTAGGCTCTTGTTTCCTTTCAGCCTTCACAGTGGCCATTGACCCTCTCCTTGAAAGTAAAATCACCACAGAGATGAGACAACAACCAAGTTCCAGCTGCATTGACTATACCGCCCCCGTTTTGTACTTAGGGCTTGGTGACACCTATTTAGAAGAACTTAATTAAGCCATCTATACTTTTCCTCTGAAGAGAATGTTTATAAACACTGAGCCGTCCTGTGTTTTTGAACTGTGGTCAACATCAACACAGGCTCGTTTCATCTGGAATAGAACACAGTCAGTGCCCAGCGATTCTTGAGCCACACCTCAGCCTCCAGCTCTCCTGTGTCCAGGAGGGCAGTGTTCCACCCAAGACCCCCATACACACAATTGTGGAAGGACAAAAGATAGGATAGGATAGAAGAACAGACAAAAAATATGAATTGGCAGTTCACAGAAGGAGAAATATAAATAATATCTGATGTGTTAAATGCCTAACCTCTGTCATAATTAAAGATATAAAAAAACTAAAACAACAGTGATAAGCCATTTTTCACTCAATCAGATTAGTGAAGATGAAGAAATTCTATGTTATCTAGGGTTGCCAAGGGTGTAGAGAAACAAGCTCCATGTATGAACGTTTGGAAGTTGTTTGCAATTATTGATGATATTTTAAAATGTGCATGCTCTTTGACCTGGCAATATTACTTCTAGGAATTTTCCTTAAGGATATTTTCATACAAGTGCACAAAGATCTGTACAAAGATGTTTTTATAGTATGTATTTTGGTTAAAAAAAAAAAGGAAACATATGCTTGAACAAAAAGGGACTGGTTTAATAAGTTATGGTCTATGTATTGATGGAACACTATGCAGAAGTATTATGATGTAAAGCTTTTGGTTTTGATATGCAAAGAGTCAAGACACTGAGAGTGAAAAAATAAACCGTATATTAGAATGTATAGAATGATTCTGTTTATGGTTAAAATGTGCATGCCCATATGTATGCTTATATATGAACAAAATTTCCTGAACAATACTCAAGAAACTATTAACAGAGCCTCTGCCTACTGGAATTTGGGGACGGGGCATTTACTTTTAATTTTGTACCCTTTTGTAAGGTTTACATTTATTTAGCATAAGCACGTATTTTATAAGTTTATAAAACTTAATTGAAAAACTACATATGAGGTTGTCAGTACAATAGGTGTTTCAGTCTAAAATTCCTCGAGATTACATAAATTAATTTCTGTGTCCATTAATTAAGTATACAAGTATTCAAAAGTAATTTTATAGAACCCAAAGTCTTGAACCAACTGGCTTATTGAGGCGTGAGCCTTCTTTGCATTGGGCATTGTCACCTTTGGAAGCTGTAACACTGTAGCCTAGCACTGTGGGATGCTGTTGGCTTTGAAAAAGAATTTCAAATATAAAGCACATGAAGAAATATGTATAAAGCATAGATTTGCGTCAACTGGTGAATGTTTTGTTAGGGTTTTATGGGACTGATAAGTTACATCCCTGTTCCTCCATGTTGAGAACCAACTGAGAGAGAGATACAAGATTTCGACAAATGGAGGTCAAACCATTAGCTTGATTACAGATAAAAGCAGAAGTGGAGCTTTTGGCTTTAGACCTATGCTCAAAAGAACTTAACAACCTTCTCTCTCTGGGTTAAACAGACTAATCTACCCTGTCACATAGTTGTACAACCTACAGACTTTCTCTACTCAGAAGAGCTTATTATTTTTCATAAAAATGTTATGGATGTAATAGGTTTATTGTGTGTTGTTTAGAATGAATTAATAAGTAAACGTTTAAAGATACCTCAGTTGTAATTTCTAATATTAATCTATATAACTTACATAAACAAAACTTCTTTCTTCTCAGCAATTTTTAACAGTTTAAAAGGAATCTTAGACCAAAACGTTTGAGAACCTCTGTTCTAATGGAAACATGCGAAGCTAAGAACATTTTTTAGAGTTGTTTAATTCTTGTTTATTACTTTTTCAGTTTCCAGAGCACTAAATTTTGTGCTAAGAAATGGCACATATGATCTTGCTCCAAAGGAATTTACCATATTTCATGGACTCTAAAAACACATTTTTTTTCACATTTTAACATCTCTGAACTTGAGATACATCTTAAAATGGATAGCATCTTTTTATGGCCAAGTGGCAGTTGCCATGTAGTTGTCATAGTCTGCTTATATGGAAACTTGGGTAATTACTCTTGGGAGCATGGTGAACCTGGTAATTATTACTGGTTGTTGCCTGAAAGCTTTTGTTGACACCTACTGGTAAGATCAAGAAAACACAGGTATCAGCATAGCAGAATGACTGTCCATAGGTTGGAAGAAAATCTTGGAGACAATAGTGGAGCACTTTTAAGAAATATTAAAAGTGGATTTTAAATGTTCTTACCACAAAGTATGCAAAAGAGTGATCTGTGATACAATCTGTGTATGAGTATGTCTAAATATCAGTGAGGATCAAATAAAAATTCTGTTTAAAACACCGCGTGGTGCTTCTTACAATCAGTAGTCTCTTATATTTGATATGATTAAAATTTAATGAAAAGTATGAGTCCTTCTCTAATGAGAACAAGTATGCATAATAAACACCATGTAAGTTGAGAGGTAGAAGACAGCTATGTGAAGTGAAGGCATTAGGGAAATCTTCATGAAGGATGTGGAGCCTGAACAGGGCCTTGAAGGTGCACTTGAGAAATATAACATTCATTGATAACATTAGATGCATACATTTATGATTATCAGTATTTTAGAAAGAATATATAATAACCATAGAAGGTTTATTTAGTTTTTCATTTTGTATGTATTTCTAAGCTTGGTCTTGGTTGCTGTCTTTTCTTTCCTGGACTCTTGATCTTCCTGCTACCACTCTTTCCTATTTTGGTATGTCTAGCATGCAGCAGTGAAGTTATTCTTTCAAAATGCAAATATGATTGTTATTCCTCTCCTAAGGGATTTCTCTCAACTAGAAAAAAAAAATCTGAAGTTCTCACCATGGCTTACAAAGGCCCTGGCTGCCTCTCATCTCCTTTTGTGCCACTTTCCCTCTTTCCAGCCTCATTTACCTTCGTGTGGTTCTTCATATGTGACAAGCACATTCCCCCCTCAGGCTCATACATTTGCTCTTCCCTCTGCCCAGAGTGAGCTTCCCCCAGATATGCTCAGGGCTTGATCCTTCACTTCACTCAGGTCTTTTCAAATAGCACCTCCTCCAAAGTGGCCCCTTCCACCACCCCTTTTGAAGCACACTCTCCCTGCTCTCTCTCTCCTGCTCTGTTTTTCTTCACAGCACCTAACCTTCTCTTATATTACATATTTGTTTGCCTTTCATACCAGATGTCACCTCCTTGAGGACAGTGACTTTCTCTTTTTGTTCATATTGTATCCCCAGGGTCTAGAATGGAGTCTGGCACATGGTAGCCTCTCAATAAATACTTATTGAATGAATGGACTTAAATCAGTCAGAAAAAAAATAATTTCTTGTCCAATATTAATAAAATATTGCTCTTCTCTCTTGATGGAGAATAGGAAATGAACAATATGTCATCAGCAGCCGAATACTACAAAGAAGTGTTGAAACAAGACAATACTCATGTGGAAGCCATCGCATGCATTGGAAGCAATCACTTCTATTCTGATCAGCCAGAAATAGCTCTCCGGTTTTACAGGTGCACTTCACATCCAATTTGTAGAACCACTTTCCTGTGAAATATTGATAAAATAATAAGAAGGAATGAAAGTATAGAGAAATAAGGTATAGGCCATGTCTTTATGAAACTAAAATTTCAACACCGAGATGTATTATGAGCATTGAAGTGACATCCAATAATTTGGAATCATGCAGATGTCTGGCATCTTGCAGAAACACACTGGACAACTGACTGAGTTTTAAACCTCATTGTCATTGTATGTGTTAGCCATTTTGTCATCAACCGATGACAGTTTAATAGTTACTTAAAACTTCTCATCATCATTGCCTCCATTAACACCATTAAACATAAAGACACTGGAATTGAAAGGTGAAAAGATTGCAAAGAGCATTTGGCCCCATGTTCTGAACCTTGATGAGGACCTGAATCAGAATCACCTGTTTTATGCAGCATTGTCAGTTCTTGTCCAAATATTTTTTCAGTCTAAATAAATTATATTCACTGATTCTCTTTTAAGTACTTATTTCATCCTACATATGACTTCTGAAATTAATTTTTAAATTATGATTTCCTCTTTAGCCCTTGGGTAATATAGAACGAGATGACTGGCAGCTGACAAGGGTTCTTTCCAAATATGTGTTGGAGGCATAAAATGTAATAATAAGAACACTATTCTGTGCACCTGCAGCTGACTCTACTCCCCAACCCCCAAAGTGGGTCATGGGTTTCTCGCGGCAGCTGGGCTGGATTTTCATTTGCTTATATGAACTCGTTTGTCCTTTGTCCCATGGGATTAATGATGCATAGAAGCAAATGAGGCTCTTGAGCTGCAGTGTGAAAGCTAAGTGGATAATCTAAGGATCCACTGATGGTCTTGTCTTCCTCCGTGGAAGCTCATTGGAGTTCAGTAGACACAGCTGAAGCACAAAGTACAGAGAGCCAAAAACGGGATCCAACTCAGCTGAAAACGTAGAGGTTAATGCTAAACACAGTCCTCAAATTAGATTAGGTTTTAGGAATTTACCCTATGGGCAGCAAAGCTTTATAAAGCTGAAGTGTATGGGCTTTACTTTTTGTGACTCTTTCTTATTTTGGTTCTCTAACAAAGTATTTGGGGAGAAAACTTAGATCAGTTGTTTGTCTTTGTCTATAGACACATTCCCCATGACTAGTACCATTATAAAAGATAGGTGTTTGTATTTGCTTTAAACATTTTTTCATTTACTATAACAATTGTATTTATATTCTTAAGGGGTATCAAAAATCACAAGATGAATTCATTTTTAACTATGTAAAATATATATATGTATATATGTCTTAAAACTTACAAAGTTGGTCTGACACCAAAATTTGCGTGTTCTTTTTTGAAAAGGCGGCTGCTGCAGATGGGCATTTATAACGGCCAGCTTTTTAACAATCTGGGGCTGTGTTGCTTCTATGCCCAGCAGTATGATATGACTCTGACCTCATTTGAACGTGCCCTTTCTTTGGCTAAAAATGAAGAAGAGGCAGCTGATGTCTGGTACAACTTGGGACATGTAGCTGTGGTATGTTGTCTTTCTGATACAATTTCTGTTATGGAAAGTTGGTTTGAGCCAGACGCAGTGGCTCATGCCTATAATTCCAGCATTTTGGGAGGCTGAAGCAGGAAGATTGCTTGAGCCCAGGAGTTTGAGACCACCCTGGGCAACATAGTGGGACTCTGTCTCTACAAAAAATTTAAAAATTAGCTGGGTGTGGTAGTGCACACCTGTAGTCCCAGCTACTCTGAGGGCTGAGGCAGGAAGATCACTTGGGCCTAGACGGTCAAGGCTGCAGTGAGCTGTGATCGCAGCACTGCACTCCAGCCTGGGCGACAAAGTGTGAGACCCTGTCTCAAAAGAAACAAAAAAGTTAGTTTGAAGAAATTTTCAGGAATTATCCTAAATCCAGGTTTGGCTGTAGTCTTACAGGGCAATTTAGAAGTTTCTAGGAGTCATTGTGGCTCATTTTATATTCTCAGGTTAGATCCACTTACATAGAATTCACGTTGACTTCTGTAATTGTATGGTACTTGATGCTTTTTGTCTGGTAGCAGAAGAGATACCTATGAGGAAAGAAGGGAGGAGGAAGTAAATGGACCCATGGGTGTGAACATGGGCTTTCTTTTGTAGGGAATAGGAGATACAAATTTGGCCTATCAGTGCTTCAGGCTGGCTCTGGTCAACAACAACAACCACGCCGAGGCCTACAACAACCTGGCTGTGCTGGAGATGCGGAAGGGCCACGTTGAACAGGTCAGTGAACTGGCAGCAGCACGCTGGGCAGTCTGCTTTCTTCAGAGAAAAGCTGTCATGTGTGGTAGCGTTACAGTGTATGTTATTTTAAAATGAGCTCTAGAATCTGACAGGTGTGGATTTGAATCCTAGCTCTGTTGTGTATTAGCTGTGTGACCTTGGGACAAGTTACTTAACCATTCTGAGTCCAAAATAGAACATTTGATTTTATTAGGACAAGTCTGAGCCTCCCCAGTCTTCCCTATCTTAGTGAAATGTTCTACCAGTCACCATCCCCTGTCTACTACATAACTGCTCAAGCCAAAATCCTTGGAGCCACCCCTGAAACCTCTCGTTTTTTATTGCTTCCCCCTGCCACACCTGTGCCCACATCATATTCAGCAAGCCCTGTCATTCTGACCTCAGAGTCCCATCACATTCTGAGCCTGGCCACCTTTCTCCATTCCCATGACCCTTCTTCAGACTGCTCTCTTCTCCTGCATGGACTACTATGAGAGCCTCCTAGCTGGTCTTTTTGTTTCCACTTACATCAGCAAGTAAGTGCACTCTGTGATACACTCTTCTGAGAACAACCTGAGAGATTTTTTAAAAAATGAAGACTGTTTAATACTACTTTGTTTAAAATCCTCTAGTGCCTTCTCCTTCAACTTGGAATAAAATCTGGACATGAAACCATGACTATGGCCTATGAGGCCCCACGTGACTTGGCCTCTGGCTCCCTCCCAGACCACATCTTTTGCCACTCCCTCTTTCCCACTGACTTGCAGGCACATCGCTGCCTTGCTGCTCTGCAGACAGACAGTGCTCTGTCTTCCTTTAGGGCCTTTGGAGTGTTCTTCCTTCAGATCTTGCAATGACAAATTTCTTTCTTGTCATTCAGGTCTTAGATTAAATGCCACTTCCTTAGAAAGGTCATCTCCTCCATCAGTCTAAAAGAGCCCTTGGGTGTTATCACATCTCTTACTTTTTTTCTTCACGGTATTTACCACTTTATCAGATATTTTCATATTTATGTGTAGGATGTAGAATGTCAGCTGCATGAAAAGAGTGACCATATCTGTCATGTAACTGTTATTTTCCCAGCATCAGAAACAATACCTGCCATATGGTAGATGCTCAGTCAATATTTGTGGAACGAATGGATAATACATAAAATAGAGTGTAACAGTAGTGATTTGAAGGGATTGTTTGTGAGGATTAGATCATGCAGTTGGCATAGTAGAAGCATAGTATGGAACATATGGTAGATGCTTAATAAATTGTATTATTATAATGATATATGTAAAACAGAAAGTTTAAAATACTAAATATGTTCATACAATGTTAGTGGCAATCAAGGGCAAATATTATCACATTCCCCACTTTGGAGATAAAGAAATGGAGGCTTGAGAGGGTGAGTAACTTTACCCGAGGTCACAGACATGGCAAACAGCATGCCAGTACATTAGCCTGGTCTTCGAAGCACAATGATAAACTTTTAACAACAACAAGGAAAGAAAGGTCACTGGATGTTACCTTTATTGCATAAATTCTCCCAAAGTAAGGAAGATGGATTTGTAGTTTACAGACTGTTCTAAAATGGACACTTGTTTTGTCAGGAACTTTGCCTGTATTCATATGATGAAACAAGTGATTTTTGTGATTTTTCTCTGTTCCCATGTTGGTGATTTTCTTTTCCTCTTACTGTAGTTTCTCTAGCATGCAATTGACTTGAAATGTTTTGGTGAAAGATTTCATAATATGAACTTCATTTTATTAAAAATTATATCTTTCATTCTATATTAGCTGATATCATTTTGTTTTCCATTAAAAAAGGTATACAAATTTGTCTTCAGGGTCATGGATAGAAGTTTTAGATGTAGCTACAAGTTGAGGGGTTGTTAGCAGCTTGTAATGTTGAATTTGTGGTATTAATGAATGTATAAGCATCTCATGCTACTAAGTGGTCTCTGCATTGTATGATCCTATGATCACAGAAAAATAATGTGAATGTTATATTTTGAGTATCTTAGAGAACAGAAAGCTTGTCATATTCAATTGCTGTCTCACTAACAAAATTGATCAGCACTATATTAAATACTTGCTCACTGTCATCCAGCACAGAATTTTGGGCTTTGAAATTTACAATCATTTTTTTGGTCGTTATTACATTAAAGAACAGGTAATTAGAGCCTGCTTAATCAGTCAACAGCAGTAAAAACTAGATTAAGAAGAAAGTTGTAGTATTGAGAAGATTGTATTTCAAATTGTATGTCATATTGAGATATAAACTTTATGAGAACATTGGTTCCCAAATAACTTTAAATGTACTCTGAATTTTCAGTTCTCTTATTTTCTGTGTCTTATGAAGTATTTATTATTAACATAATTTTTGCAAGGTATCGGTAGTTAATTGTATTTCATTAAGTCATTGTATTTCATGAGGAATGTTGTCTGTATTTATCACAGGCTCATGTTATTAAAGTCCTGTCATAGGTAAAGAATTCTTTTACCAAAAAAAAATCACAAATACAGTGCTGATATATGTTCATACGCCTTTGGTTTTTCTTTATTTTTATACACAGGCAAAGGCACTATTACAAACTGCATCTTCATTAGCACCCCATATGTATGAACCGCATTTTAATTTTGCAACAATCTCTGATAAGGTATTCTCTTTCTTTATTAATTTATCATCTGATCTGCTCTTTTTTTTTTCTTTGTTTTAAAAAAAGTACAAATAAATGAGGAAATTCTAACCTCATCTTCCTGAAAGAAATGGCTTTTTAAAACTCTTAATTACTGTATTTATTTATACATCTTTACTTCAAGGGACAGTTTTTAAAACTTTTAATTTATTGCTGAATATTGACTAAACTCCATTATAGATTATAGAATTATTTTATGTTTTGAAATATGGCATTTAGTCATTGAAGAAATACTTAATAACTCCTGGTTTGGGAAGTATTTAGTTATTGGCTTTTACAGCAACAAAATCCTGTGCATTGTTTGTAGATCATATTGCCACCAAGTTTCTGGTACAATTGCTGTAAAATTAGTGATATCTAATGTGAAAACTATCTTAGCTATGAAGAATATGGGGGAAATAAAACTTAATACTGTGTTGCAAGTCCGTTAGTATCCAAAAGCTAAAAGGAACCACGTGCCATTTTTAACAATAAGAAAACAAGCAAAAACATCTAATAACTAGCTTGTACTTGGAAGGTGAGTCTGTTTTGAGAATAAGGAAATGGCTAAAAATATTTGTGATATAAATTAGGGTCTTGATAGACCATAAGATATTTATAAAGATGTTATTCTTCATAGCATAAATATGAAGTCATCTACACTGTCATTTCTGTATTGAAAATAAAATAAACTGTCATTCATGAGTTGTAATTATTGAGCACCTGTAAGTACCAGCTAGTGTTCTAGGTGCTTTAAATACTTTCTCTAATTCTCCCAACTACCCCGCCTTCCTCACTCATTTTTTTCATGACTGATGTTCTGTTTATTGAGCCTTTGCTATATACCAGGCCCTGTTTTTGGCACAGAGGATGTAATGATGAGTAAAAGACAAAAACCTGTACCTCAAGCAGCTTAATTTCTAATGGAACCCAAGGCTTAAAGAGGTTAAAAGACTTCTGCGTCCCTTGGCAGTGGCAGATTTCAGATTCACACCCAGATCCCAATGATGTCCATGTGTTTCCCACTGTACTGTGCTACTGCTTGGTTAGTTAAACCCCCAAGAGGGCTGGCTTACCTTCGGGAATAGCATCACATTTTAATAATATATAACTCAAATGAGATATCTTCTTTAAGCAAAAGGCTACACTTCCATAACAGAAAGCAGTATATTAAAAAGAAGTGCCATGATTTAAAAAAGGAAACTTAATTTCTGTTTTAATACATATATATTGTTACCAGAAATCTACCAGAATTTATCTAGATTTTTTTAGTGTATACACGAAAAAGCCTCTTCCTTTTTAGAACGTATCCATGAATCAAGATATACTCAGACTATAATTAATAATTTATTGTATATCCCAAAATAGCTAGAAGATTTGGAATATTCCCAACACAAAGAAATTATAAATGTTTGAGGTGACAGATAACCCAGTTACCCTGATTTGGTCATTATACCTTGTATGCTTGTATCAAAATATTGCATGTACCTCATAAATATAAGTTATTATGTATCAATAAAAAGGATACATTCAGACAGTATGTGTGTTTTTCTTTGGGAATTAATATAAAGTTCATTGAAAATCAGAGACATCCTTTATAAACTTTTAAAACCAGATATTTTCCCAACCTTATTGTGCCAGCACCACTTAAAACCTCTCAAAACATGTTATTATGCCTTAAATACAGGAGTTTTTGCTTAAATTTTCTGTCTAAAAGGTAACAACTCTAATCAAAATATATTTTTGTTTGTGGTACCTTACAGATAGTTTTCTCTAAGTTTTCTGAGCTATCTAGAGCTGGCTGTTTCAGCATGTAAATGTCATTTTACATTTATAATACTATCATCAGTGACAGGAAAAGAAAACATAGGTTTTGAAATTCATTACCAGACAGCTGTAAATTATTTATATAATTGGTTATTTTATCTTTCTCACATATTTTTCAAGATTGAATTATAATCTAGAATTCTAAAATCAAAGTAGCATAATTAAGCAATTTGCCTTTAAGAACCCTTTGAGTTATGATGTTAGTTGTGGGCTTGTTAAAAAAAAGAAAAGAACCCTTTTAATTTCTACAGCATGCAGATACTATGTCTTATTTTCTTTTTTACTTCCTTACTCATTTTTTTCTGATCTCATTCTATGGTCTTATTCTTGTATTTTTTGCAGATTGGAGATCTGCAGAGAAGCTATGTTGCTGCGCAGAAGTCTGAAGCAGCATTTCCAGACCATGTGGACACACAACATTTAATTAAACAATTAAGGCAGCATTTTGCTATGCTCTGATTGTTCCTTAGACCACATATGTTCTTATGAAGTGGCATTATGCAAGGGGAAAAAAGTACTATCTCTGTGTGTATGTATGTATATAGTGTAATACGTATATTTTAACAAACCTGTCCTTGATATTAGTGAAGGTGACACATAAGGGTGACACAGAATGTATAATGCAAATTTCATAGTAATAGTAACTTTATAAAATAATGTAAAATACAAGATTTAAACCTTTCTACATAGATTTTGAAACGTTCTCCCACATTATATAGTAGATGTTTGTTTATTATGTTTACAAAACATTTTGGTGAATTTCCTCAATGTTTTATAAATGTACATTTTTTAAGTCCTTAAGCTATTAGCCATCATGTAGCTTAAGGAGTCTGAAATCTGCCATTAAAACTGCACCTTTAAGCCAGGTGTGGTAGCATGTGCCTATAGTCCCAGCTACTTGGGAGGTGGAGGTGGGAGGATTATAAATAGAGACTTTCCTTAAGACTTTAAAAATGTATTTAAAACTATTTTTTATTAAATACTTTGATTTCCCATTAAGCTTTAAAATAAATCGGTGTGTAAAACACCATCATTTCATTATTTTTTATGAGTTTTTATTTTAGTCATCTCAGGTGAAACAGGTTTTACAGAAGTCCAGTAATCTTAGAAATCATCATTATTTTAATTTTATTTCAAATGATGTACCACCAATTCTGTTTTTTTCCTAAAAAGTGACTTATGGGATGTCACATTATTAATATAAGAATATTCAGATTAGAAATAGAGTCATAGGCCAGGAGTCCCACTTCTGGTCAGCCACAGCACAGAAGTCAGCAATATTCCAGTACCATGCATGGTATAGCAGTCTTAGAAAGGCTCTTGAACTTTCCTCTGCCTTATTTAGTGGAACTCTCATTAAAGTGTTCACACAAGGAAATGTGTTCATGGGACAGGACAACTCAAACTCATACTTTGGACTTTGGGATCTCCATGTTATTTTTCATTTTTTTTAACTTCATGAAAACTATTTGATAGATACTTCTATTCTGTTCAGATCTGTATAAATTGTATACTCAGCTGACAGAACAAAAAAATTGAATTCAAGGAATGATAGCTTGCTCAAGGCTAGAATTCACTACAGACAAGAAAGCAAGGCCCCGCATCACATCCATGGCTGCAGCCCAAGGTCTTTTTCCTGCACCTTAGACTTGAACCTTTCTTGGTTCTGTGTGATGTGTTAGTGCTTATTTAGCCCTTGCGAATTTCCTCAGGTACTATCACATTTCCTAATATTGTAATCAATACTTAGATTCAAATGGTATAATGTGAGTCATTTTCTTAATTTAAAATAAGAGCTAATAAGAATGGCTGAACATTTACTGAGGATGTTAAATATGCCCACTGTTCTAAGCACTTTATGGGAATGAGTTCATTTCATTCCCACCATAGTCCTATGCAGGCTGTTATTATTCCCATTTTACTTATGAGAATACTGAGGCATAGAAAAAAGCTTATTGAACTAGTAGTAAGTGCCAGAGATTCAGGTTTAGGCAGCGTGGCCCCTTCAGTGTGTGCTCTTAATCACTAGGTCAAATCACCTCTCTGTGTTTCTGCTGTAAATAAATCTACTACCATTTAAAATGAACATTGTGTGCATCAGGAAAATTGAATAATAAGGGAATATTAACACAGCAAAAAATAAATGATTCCATTTTCCTAAGGTGATATGGAGGGATTTTGTCTTGAATTTATGTGAATTCAGTGTGAGCACCAAGGCAAAGAATGAGTCACAGTGGCTCAGGGCAGAATGATGACATAGCACCGTGGATGACTATCAGAAGGAACATTCAGGATGTCTTTGTAACAACATTTCTTATGGACTGCGTAACTTCTGGCTTCTGTGCCAACGTTTCTGTAGAAAGAACAGAAAAAACGCTAATAATTGTTTTCCAGTTTTCCATTGTGGCTAAAGAGGTGCTCAATCCATAAATACAAATTGTTCAACCAAAATTCACATCATCGAGCTTACTTCCAACTGATGAAAATGAGATCTGGCAAGAAGGCTTCCTGTGCTGAAACATTACTGAGGTTAGAAGTTCTTCCTTTTTTACAAATGTGTCATGGCTGAGCCAGTCCCCATAGTGATAACTCTTCCATTGCATTTCTGAGTGCTTTTTCCCAGGCTGAGATTATCTATCAGGATACAACTTATGGCCTACAGATAAGAAAATTAATAAAGGTAACATGTCACTACATCATTATTATTATTATTAAGACAGAGTCTTGCTTGGTCACCCAGGCTGAAATGCGGTGGCATGATCTTGGCTCACTGCAACCTCTGCCTCCCAGGTTCAAGCAATTTTCGTGCCTCAGCCTCCCAAGCAGCTGGGATTACAGGCATGCACCACCACACCCAGCTAATTTTTGTATTTTTAGTAGAGACGGGGTTTCACCATGTTGCTCAGGCTGGTCTCGAACTCCTGGCCTCAAGTGGTCCACCCGCCATGGCCTCCCAAAGTGCTAGGATTACAGGTGGAGCCACTGCACCCAGCGTCTCTACACTTTTAAAGTAGTTTCCACCACCAACTCTTTACTACAATGAAGGATTTCTGTCAGGGTCTTTCAGCTGGGATTGAGTTTAAGCACTCAGAAAACAAATATTTTGGAAAGACTGGCAGGACTAAACCTTAGAAAATAACCCAGAAATCAAGTGTAGGACAAAAAGTCATCACCAAATAATTTTGTATTCTAGGAAATAGAGAAATTGGAATGCTCCATGTTTATGTTCCTTGCAGAGTTCCAAAATGGTCATCTAGGCTCAGATTTGAGGGGGAAAAATTTATTTAGCAATTTGAAAATAACTGCAGTTTCATATCTGTCCATATAGATGGCATTCATCCTATTTTTAGCTAAATAAAAACAACATTTTTGAGAGAGACTATTATTTCACTTCTTTGATGTCAAAGCCAATCCTTCAAATGAAAGAATAGACTTGTTATAATCTTTGGGAACGTTTCTTGCAATGTGATCCTTTTCTTTACCTGAATCTAATTCTGACTAATAAGGGAAAGTGGATTGTTAAGTGAAAACAATGGGAAGTCTTGGTGAAAGCAACCATGTTATCTTAGAGAAGAGGCTAGACCTAAACAGATTTTAGGAAGAATTTTGTTTTCTTTTTAAATCAGAAAGAGAGACCCTCTTCCAATATTTGAAACTCAAGTTTTTATGGACTCCAGCACCTTGCAACTGTCACTGCCCCCAAACCCCACCCCTCTTCTGGTCTAATAGCTTCAATTTATTTCTCTCTACGGGATTATCTGTTTTTTAAAAATCACATTTCCTTTAAGCCTGCCTCCCCTTTTTAAAATAATATAACTTTATTAAACTAAAGGAAGAAAAAGCAAATAACCTGAAAAGGAAACTCATAAAAGAAATTAAAATGGTTGATAAACATATGTAACAAAAAAATTTGATAACTGAGAATGAAATTAATTCAAGAAAAAGATGCATTTTTAACCTCTTCAGAGAACAAAGATTTGAAATGTTTATTATATATGAGGCGAAGGTACTGTCAAAATTCACTGATGGGCATATATATTGTTACAATCTTGAGAGTAGTGTGGCAAATTTTATTAAATTCCTTCCATTTCTCTTGTATGTTTTTTTTTTCTTCCACTTTTAAGTTCCAGGGTGTATGTGCAGGATGTGCAGGTTTGTTACATAGGTAAATGTGTGCCATGGTGGTTTGCTGCACAGATCAACCCATCACCTAGGTATTAAGCCCAACATCCATTAGCTATTCTTCCTGATGTTCTCCTTACCTCTACTGTCCCCACAACAGGCCCCAGTGTGTGTTGTTCCCCACCATGTGTCCATGTGTTCTCATTGTTCAGCTCCCACTTATAAGTAAGAACATGTGGTGTTTGGTCTTCTCTTCCTGCATTAGTTTACTGAGGATAATGGCTTCCAGCTCCATCCATGTCTCTGCAAAGGACATGATCTCTTTCCGTTTTATGGCTGCAGAGTATTCCATGATGTATAGGTACCACATTTTCTTTATCCATTCTATCCTTGATAAAACCTGCCTCCTTTTCTAGTACCACCCTATCTCCTTTGTCACAGGTCTCGAAAGGCTAGATGACTTTTGTTACCTACTTCCTCATCTTTCATTCATTCCTCAACCTCTTTAATCTGGAGTCTACTTCCACCACTCTAGAAACTGCTTTCACTGAGGTCACCAGTAGCTCCCAACCCAGAGGTCACTTTTTTAACATAACTTTTTTGAGATATTATTCATGTACTATATGATTCCTCTTTTTAAAAAAAAGTATACCCAATGGTTTTTAATATATTCACAGTTAAGCCATCATCACTACAATCAATTTTAAGACACTTTCAGGTTGGGTACAGTATCTCATGCCTGTAATCTCAACACTTTGGGAGGCCAAGGCAGGAGAATCGCTTGAGCCCAGGAGTTTGAGATCAGCCTGGGCAACACAGTGAGACCTCATCTGATATGGTTTGGCTGTGTCCCCACCCGAATCTCAAATTGTAGCTCCCATTAAGTCCCCTGTGTTGTGGGAGGGACCTGGTGGGAGACAATCAAATCATGGGGGTGGTTCTTTCCCGTGCTGTTCTCATGGTAGTGAATAAGTCTCATGAGATCTGATGGTTTCTGCACATGCTCTTTCTTGCCTGCCTCCATGTAAGACACGACTTTGCTCCTCATTCACTTCTGCCATGATTGTGAGGCCTCCCCAGCCACATGGAAGTGTGAGTCAATTAAGCCTCTTAACTTTATAAATTATTCAGTCTCAAGTATGTCTTTGTTAGTAGTGTGAGAACAGGCTAATACAAAAAATTAAAAAATTAGCCTGGCATAGTGGTGCATGCCTGTGGTCCCAGCTACTCAGGAGTCTGAGGTAGAAGGATCACTTGAGCTCAGGAGGTCAAGGCTACAATGCAATGTTCGCACCACTGCATTCCAGCATGGATTACAGAGCAAGATCATGTCTCAAAAATTTTTTTTCTCATCATCCCCAAAAGGAATCTCATACCCATTAATAGTCACTTTCCATAGCCCCACAATCCCATCCCTATCCCTGACTGTAGCCCTGGGCAACCACTAATCTACTTTGCTTCTCCATAAATATGCTGCATTAGTCCGTTCTCACACTGCTATGAAGAAATACCCAAGACTTAGTAACTTATAAAGAAAAGAGGTTTAATTGACTTCAGCATGGCTGGGGAGGCCTCAGGAAACTTACAATTATGGTGGAAGGCACCTCTTCACAGGGCATCAGGAGAGTGAATGAGTGCCAAGCAAAGCGGAAAGCCCCTTATAAAACCATCAGATCTTATGAGAACTCACTATCACGAGAACAGCATGAGGGAAACTGCCCCCAGGATTCAATCATTTCCACCTGGTCCTGCCTTTGACACAAGGTGAGGTTTGAGTGGAGACACAGCCAGGCCATATCATTCTGCCCTTGGCCCCTCCCAAATCTCATGTCCTCACATTTCAAAACATAATAATGATCTTCCAACAGTCCCCCAAAATCTTACCTCATTCTAGCGTGAACCTAAAATTCCAAGTCCAAAGTCTTACCTGAGACAAAGCAAGTCTCTTCCACCTGTGAGCTTGTAAAATCAAAACCAAGTTAGTTACTTCCTAGATACAATGGAGGTACAGGCATTGGGTAAATACACCCATTGCAAATCAGAGAAATTGGCCAAAACAAAGGGGCTACAGTCCCCATGTAAGTCCAAAATCCAGTAAGGCAGGAATTAAACCTTGAAGCTCCTAAATAATCTTTTTTGACTCCATGTTTCACATTCAGGTCATGCTGATGCAAGAGATGGGCTCCCAAGGCCTTGGGCAGCTCCACCCCTGTGGCCTTGCAGGATACAGCCCCCCTCCCAGCTGCTTTCATGGGCTGGCATTGAGTGTCTGTGGCTTTTCCAGGCACATGATGCAAGCTGGTGGATCTACCATTCCGGGGTCTGGAGCATGGTGGCCCTCTTCTCACAGCTCCTCTAAGCAATGCCCTAGTGGGGACTCTGTGTGGGGGCTACAACCCCACATTTCTCTTCCACGCTGCCCTAGCAGAGGTTCTTTATGAGGGCCCCTCATAGAGTTAAGGTCGTGATCAACTCAGTATACCACTGGAGGCTATATGAGTAAATAGCAAACTGTTCTCATGAAAGCAGGTTGTTAGCAAACTGACAAACTGCATCTGCTTCCCAGAAGGAATGCTGAGGGCAGGCACGCCCCAAGCACAGTGTTTCTTGTGATTAGTCATATCTGAAGCCTATTAGCAATAATGTGAACCTGTGATCAATCAAGCAGCTGACCAGTCATTACCTCCTCCTCCCTGCTCTTTCTACCCAATAAATATGAAGGGCTGTAGAAGCTCAGGGTGGCTGCCTTTGCTCACTAGAAGCAGGGATCTCTCTTCTTCTTCCCCTGGCCCCTTCCTTTCAAACAGTTTCTTTTAAGTTTTCATTTCTGCATTTGTCCCCATTCATCCAGCCTTGTAATGACAGTCTCAGTAGGAACAGTAATAACTGTTGTAATGATGATCTCAAGTAGTAACAGTAGTAACAGTCATAGTGATGGTCTCAAGTAGTGACTGTTACAAGTCTGCCACACTTTTCCATACATCCTTTGAAATCTAGGTGGAGGTTCCAAAACCTCAATTTTTGTCTTCTGCACACCTGTAAGACCAACACCATGTGGAAGCTGCCAAGGATTGGCGCTTGCACCCTCTGAATCAATGGCCTAAGCTGTACCTTGGCCTCTTTGAGCCATGGCTGGAGCAGCTGAGACACATGGCACCAAGTCTGGAGCTACACACAGCAGAGGGGCCATGGACCCAGCCCATGAAACCATTTTTCCCTCCTAGGCCTCCAGGTCTGTGATGGGAGGGGCTGCCTCAAAGGTCTCTGACATGCCCTGGGGACATTTTCCTCTTTGTCTTGGTGATTAATATTTAGTTCCTTGTTACTTATGCCAATTTCTGCAGCAGGCTTGAATTTCTCCTCGGAATATGAGTTTTTCTTTTCTATCACATTGACAGGCTGCAAATTTTCCAAACTTTTATGCTCTGCCTCCTCTTGAAAGCTTTGCTGCGTAGAAATTTCTTCCACCAGATACCCTAAATCATCTCTCTCAAGTTCAAAGTTCCACAGATCTCTAGGACAGGGGTAAAATGCTGCCAGACTCTTTGCTAAAGCATAGCAAGAGTGACCTTTTCTCCAGTTCCCAACAAGTTCTTCATTCCCATCTGAGACCACTTTAGCCTGGACTTCATTGTCCATATCATTATCAGCATTTTGGTCAAAGCCATTCAACAAGTCTCTAGGAAGTTCCAAACTTTCCCATATTTTTCTATCTTCTTCTGAGCCCTCCAAACTGTTCCAACCTCTGCCTGTTACCCAGTTGCAAAGTCTCTTCCACATTTTTGGGTATCTTTATAGGAGCACCGCACTCTCTGTGGTACCATTTAGTATGTTAGTCTGTTCTCACGCTGCCATGAAGAACTACCTGAGACTGGGTAATTTATAAAGAAAAGAGGTTTAATTGACTCACAGTTTCACATGGCTGAGGAGGCCTCAGGAAACTTACAATCATAGTAGGAGGCACTTCATCACAGGGTATCAGGAGAGAGAATCAGTGCTGAGTAAAGGGGGAAGCCCCTTATAAAACCATCAACTCTCGTGGGAACTCACTATCACGAGAACAGCATGAGGGAAATTGTCCCCATGATTCAATTATCTCCACCTGGTCCTTCCTTTGACACGTGGGTGTTATTACAATTCAAGGTGAGATTTGGGTGGGGACACAGAGCCAAACCATGTCATCTACCTATTCTGGGTATTTCATATAAATTGTATGATATAATATGAGGTCTTTTGGGACTAACTTTTCTCCCTTAGTATAATGTTTTCATATTTCATGCATAATGTTTTAGTATTTCATTCATGTTGTAGCATGTATAAGTATTTATTTCCTTTTTATTGCCAAATAACATTACATCATATGGATATACCACGTTTTATCTATCCACTCATTAGATGATGGATATTTGGATTGTTTCTACTTTACGGCTATTATTAGTGTTGCTCCTGTAAACATTTATGTACAAGTTTTTCTGTGGATGTGTTTTTCTCTTGGACATAGACCTAGAAGTAGAATTACTGGGTCATATGGTATCTATATACTTAACCTTTTGAGGAACTGCCAGAGTTCCAAAGTGGCTGCACCATTTTTCATTCCCACCATCAGTGTATGAGAGTTTCAATTTCTCCACATTCTCATGAGCATTTGTTATTTTCTGTCATTTGGATTAAAGCAAAAGTGTAGGAAAATATATATCATCCTAAAACAAAAGAAAAGCTGAATGCTATATTAATATAAAGCCAAGTAGAATTCAAAGCAAAGAATATTACTAGAAATAAATAAAGGCCATTTAACAATGATTAAGGGAGTCAGTTCCTCAAAAGGACATAAGAATCCTAAATGTTCCTGTACCTAATAGAAGAACTTCAAAATACCTGAAGCAAGAATGGACAGAAATGCAAGGAGAAATACACAAATCAACAAGTTGGCCATAAAAACATAGAAAAAGAAGACCAAATTAATCTCAAAATAAGCATAATAAAAGAAATAACAAATATTAGAGTGGAAATTTATGAAATAGAAAAGAAATAGAGAACATTAGTGAAATCAAAAGCTGGTTCTTTGAAGAGAGCAATAAAGTTGATAAGCCTCTAGTCAGAATGATAAGGAAAAAAGAACACACAAATTTCCAATATCAGGCATGAGAGAAATATTACTCCAGAATTTTACAAATATTAAAAGGCTAATAAAGACATTTATAAACAACTTTATGGCAATATGTTCAACAATTTAGATAAAACGGAGAAATTCCTTGAAAGACACAAACTGTCAAACTTCTTCAAGAAGAAATGAATAACCCAAATAGTCTTATATCTATTAAAGAAATTGAATTTGTAGTCAAAAACCTTCCCAGGTGCAGATAATTTTACTGGTTGATTCTACTAAACATTCAATAAATAAATAATACACATTCTACACAAACTCTTCCATAAAAATTGAAAAAAGACAAGTACTTTTCAACTCATTCTTTGAAGCCAGCATTATCCTGGTACCAAAATCCAGACACAGATAATACAAAAAATACAACTATAGACACCCCAATATCCCTTAAGAATACACATTTTAAAAATAATTAACAAAAGGTCAGCAAATCAAATTTAAGAATGTATAAAAAGCAGTGATACATCCTGAGCAAGTACAGTTTATTCTAGGAATGCAAGAATATTCTAATGTACAGTAGTCAATTAACATAATTCACTATATTAACAAGAAAGAAAAAAAATCATATGATCATCTCAATAGACTGAGAAAAAACATTTGACAAAATTTTACACACATTTTTGATTGAAAAAAAACATTCAGCAAACTAGGAATAGAAGAGAACTTCCTCAATTTGGTAAAGGCACCTACAAAAAGCCTGTAGCTAGCTAATGTCATACTCAAAGGTGAGAGACTGAAAAAGAACACACTTTCCCCTATGATTAAGAAAAATGCAAGGTGCTGTCTTTCTCTACATTAATTAATGTTGTACTGGATGTTCTAACCAGTGAGATAAAGCAATAAATAAATAAAATACATTTAGCTGGAAAGAAAGATACAAAATGGCCTTTATTCATAGATGACATGATTATGTAGAAAAATCCCATGTAGTCTACAAAAAATACTAGGACTAAAACATGAGTTTAGCAAGGTTGCAGGCTAGAGTATCAATATACAAAAGTCAATTGTATTTCCATATATTCACAATGAAGAGTTGGAAACTGAAATTACAAAATCAATACCATTTACAGCAATATGAAGAATGAGATATACACTTAGGGATAAATTTGACAAAATATATACAAGACTTCTACAAAATATTACTGAAAGAAATTTTTAAAGTCTTAAACAAATGATGAGCTGTACTATGTTAATGGGTTGAAAGACTCCATACTGTTAAGATGTTATTTTCTCCCAGATTAATCTACATATTCAACACAGTCCCAATCCAAATCCTAGCTTGTTTTTGGTAGGAATTCACAGGCTAGGTCTAAAATTAATATAGAAATGCAAAGATCCAGTAATAATCCAAAGAGTGTTAAAAAAGAAGAACAAATTTGGGACTAACACTATCTAATTTCAAGGCTTATTTTAAAGCTACCATAATCAGTACAGTGTGGGTTTCTTCTCAACATAGACAAATAGATTGATGGAACAGATCTAAAGAGTCAGAAATAGAGCCTCACTTGTGTGGAAAACTGATTTTTGACAAAGGTGCAAAGACAAAGGGTAATTTTTTCAATGTGATGAAACAATTAGATATCACATACAAAAAATCAACTTTGGCTTGTAGCCTGCACCATATAAAAAATTTAACTCACAATGGATGAGTTAAATTTTATACTTACCTATAAGTATAAAACTTTTAGAAGAAAACATAAGAGAAAATCTTTGTTACTTTGGGTTACACAAAGATTTCCTAGCTACACCAAAAGCACAATTTATAAAAGAAAAATGGATAAATTTGACTTCACGAAAATTAAATTTTGTGCTTCTATGGACATTGTTAAGAGAATGGAAAGAAAAGCCACAAGCTGTGAGAAAATGTTTGCAAATATTATATCTGATAAAGGATTTGCATCCAGAATATGTAAACAACTCTAAAAACAATGTGAAAACAATGCAATTATAAAGTGGGCAAATAATTTAAATGAACATTTCAAAGAAGCTGTATAAATGGCAAATTAGCACATGAAAAGTTATCTAACAACATTAGTTATTTTAAAATGTAAATTAAGATTAAATTAGGTTGTCTACAGTTAAAAAGATGGCCCATATCACGGGTTGGTTAGCATGTGGAACAAATGAAACTTGGAAATCATATATTCAAGAAAAGATTGGACATGAGTGTTCATAGCAACTTTATTTGTAAAGTTCCTAACTGGAAACAATTCACATGTCCATCAACAGATAAATGGATAAATAAACTGTGGTATGTACACATAATGGAATACTATTTGGGAATACAAAGGAATGAACTATTGATGATACATAATAATATGGACGAATCTCCAAATAATTATGGTGAGTAAAAGAAGCTAAGCAAAAAGAAATGCATACTGTATTATTCCATTTATAGAAAATTTTAGAAAATGCAAACTGTATTGTCAGAAAGCAGATCAGTGGTTGCCTGGGGACAGGGTAATGGCTTCACCAATGTATACATATGTCAATCTTATCACGTTTTACACTTTAAATATATGCATGTCTATCCATTACACCTCAATAAAACAGTTTTTTTAAAAAATAACTCATAGAACTCTGCACCTTAGTGAAAGTTTTACTCTATGTTGATTATACCTCAATAGAACTAATTTTTAAAATAGAAATATTCCAGTTAACTAAAATGCCATGTTATTTTTTACAGACTGTGTAACTGCAATAAAATTTTAAGAGCTCTGTAAACGTGTTTTATTTTTTATTTTTATGCATATACAATAGTTGCACAGTTGTACCTATTTAATGCAATATTTTGATACAAGCATGCAATGCATAATGATGAAATCTAGGTTATTAGGATATTCATTGCCTCAAACATTTGTCATTTCCTTGTGTTGGGAGCGTTCCAAGTCTTCTCTTCTAGCTATTTTGAAATATATAATAAATTACTGTTAACTGTTATTAAAAAAATTTTTGAGACAGGGTCTGTCACCGAGGCTGGAGTTCAGTGGCACAATCATAGCTCACTGCAGCCTGAAACTCCTGGGCTCAAGTGATCCCCCCACCTCAGCCTCCTGAGTAGCTAGGACTACCCATGCATGCCATCATGCCCAGCTAGTTTAAAGAAAACATGTTTTTAAATCTTTCATAGAGACAGGGTCTCACTGTGTTGCCAGGGCTAGTCTTGAACGCCTGGCTTCAAGTGATCCTCCCACCTTGGCCTTCCAAAGTGCTGGGATTATGGGCATGAGCTACCATGACCAGCCATAAGTGTTTTTTAAATGAATAAGCATTGAGAGCATATGGGAGAAATCACTGGATGAAGTGCCTTACCTTGAAGAATAAGTAGGATTTTGACAACTAGAGAGGAGGAAGAGGCCATAGAGTGGCATTCCAGGCAAAGCTAATGGGTGAACAGATTTGGGAGCCACTAGAATATGAATTTGGCTGTAAGGGAGTCGAGCAATAACAGTGAGAGTAGGTTGCTCATGAGAGCTAAGTTTTGTGAGACGGGGAAGGATTGGAGTGTAGAAGATTTTAAATCCCAAGCTAAGGAGTTTAAGTTTTAACTGAAGATTGAAAAGGAGGCAGGTATTTTGTAAACACTGATCTGGAGACAATATTTGGGATCAGTTGGAGAATACAAAGTTAGATATAGATTTAAATCAGGTTTTCTAGGAAGAGTATGAAAATGAATATGTTTATACCAGATAATGAATAAAATTTTCTAAACCGTGTAGCATACGCATCTAATAGGATAATTCACGCCACACTTTGCTTGGTTACACCCTTTACTCTTTCCCATCTGTGCTAAAAAGCATAAAAATTTGTCCAGATGACTAGTCACAGCTCATGCAAAGAACACTGAATCTCACAGATGGTGCTTCATTAATTAGTTTGCAACTAATAGTTTTCTTAACAAGATTGCTGTCTTTTTATAAATGCAGGACTACTAGTTGTACAGCAGTTTTATATTTTAGCAAACGGGAATTGTGGGGAAAGTAACAGTTACCTCAGGTTACGATTTTATCCATTGTAATATTTTTTACAACATTTCAATTAGTGTCTAGAGCTCTGGTGATTCTGACATACCTTACAGTTTGAGAACCACTTTGCCAGATGGCTTCTAAGAGCACTCTCCCCACTAAATTCCTCAGAAGATGCAAATGATTGAAGCTTTCTCAAGAAGAAATAGATAACCTAAATAGCCCTATATCTATTATCTACCTATTGATACTCCAGTGGGAGATATCCGATACAGCTCCAGTGGGAGGTGCTCCAGGATCCTTAAGACAGAGGGCTTTAAACCAAATGATCCAGGCCACCTTTTGGGACTTCCATAAAACACTTGTGAACAGATGAAGAGAGAGAAAACGTCATAATAGAAATTATTATGTATTAGATGCCTGTTGCATGTAATCTTCACAACTCCACAAGTTATCTATCATGATCCTAATTTTCCTGGTGATAACCTCACAAAGGGTATGTAACTTGTCCTAATTTACACAGATGGTAAAGGCATAGTGGGAATCTCAGCATCTTGGTGTGCTGTCTTCTTTCAGCCTATTGAGAAAAGATCAACTATGGTAAAAGCAGAAGATGAGGTGGCAGCTCTCCACACGTCTGATAAACATTGAGATGTCACAGGGAATAAATGGTTCACAAATGATCCAATGTCTCCCATCAGAATGGGTCCTGGTAGCTCCCCAAGTTCTATGGGTCACAGTGTGCTTTCACAAGCTTCTCTGATCCTTTCAGCAACCTGTGGGACTAGCAGCCCAGCAATCTGAATCCCCATCTTACAGATGAGAAAAACAAACATGAGAGAGACAAAATGATCCACTCACAGTCACACAACTGGTAAGAGACAGACTGGGGACTTAAATACAGGTCTTCTGTTCCCGACCACACCAGTACATTTCCACTTTCCCAACCACACCACAGCCTGTTAATAATATAGAGACCAACTGAAAGGCAAAGCTGAATTAATTAAACTTGCCAGTAAAGGAAGACCTTTAATTGGAAACAGAGTCTCCTTCAACAGCACTGAACACCTCTTAGACACATTGAGCGTGTCCATCAGTTAAAGCAGAAGATCCTGACTGGCACGGATAGAAATGTGCTGCATTCATATCTCTGTATTCTGACCTGTCTGAGCTTATAGCAGGCTTATTTTGGTTTTATAGTCCCTAATAGGGTTTCAACTGGAAAAAAATTTCTCAAGGACTTTGATTGAAAATAATACGTGTTCTTAGTACTGTACTCTTTTTGATAGTGATTCCCCAGAACAAGGCTCCTTGCTTTTATATCCTTGAAGCTCATGCAAGCAGCTCTTCCCGGTGTACAGTGACATTCACCAGCAGAGGCAGGTGAAGGGACAGAGCTGAGAAAATCTGAGATGTCTGGGACACTGTCTAAGAGGTCCACTACTAGCATGAAATTTGAAGTAATAGCCTCTGTTTTTCCCCCCTTTAAAATGGCCATGTGAATTAACTACAAAGCAAATCTGAATTTGTTTTAATATAAAAATAATGTGGTCATGGTATCTTCACATAGAGCAGCTGTTCCAGAACAAAGGTGTGTATTTTAGCTGGTAGTTTCCCAAACAGTCCCCACACTTAGTCTCTTCTCAGCTCTAGGTGGAAGAATTAAGTGGGTGAAGCTTGCTTTGGTTTGCGCCTTCCTCTCCTTGCCTGCCCCCGTGACTTCCCCAGCCTCCTTTTCCCTGCACTGGGCTCAGGGTGCTCCCCCACCCTGTGCAGCAGCATCTCCTGTTCCAGAGCCTCGTCTCCTCTCACCAACATGTGTCAATTCTGTCTCTTCTCATGATTATGCCAAATCACCATCTAATTCTCCCTCCTAAGTAAAAGACTTGTATTTTCACATGGGGTTTCATGCAATGTGGCAGAATTATATGTGAGATATTTTGAGGCAAGACAAACCTTGTGGCATCCCTCAACTCACCCCATGACACCAACTGCCTCGGCAGGGACACTGCTCTTGCAAGTTCCAAAGTCAGTGGAGCGTGTGGTGACGTTATCGTAGCAGAAAGTCATAACGTTTTAGATCCTATTTATTCAAATTGCTTTTCCAGGCTTTCATCACAGGGCTGCTTTTAGAGCTGTACTGGATAGGGTTTAACTTCCAAATCTGATGGGGGGGATATGACAACAATGACAGTGGAATTCTAAGAAAAGTGGATCTAGTTCATATTGGTCTCCAGGTTCCTAGGAGACCAGAAAATAATGGCTATAGTACTTGATTTATCCTTTGAGAAAACCATTGCTCACTGAGGTTTGAATCTGCTTCTACTATGTCCTGTTAAAACTCTCAGGACCTACTCTCCCTTGAGTAAAAGTGTTAATTACATTTTTAAAGCTGTAAACTTAACACAATGTTCTTGGAACACAGTGGGAGGATGCGTAAGTGTTTGGAGATGCTTTCTGCTCTGGCTTTGCTCATGCATCCATTTCTGCCCACATGGTGCCACACAGATTATACCTTTGGGGTTCTGTGGGGTGCTTTCTTTGGGTATCCGTGTGTGTGCACACGAGCACGTGTAGGTGTATGTATGGAGATGGAGATCATATTCTTTTTGTTTGTTTGTTTGCAAGTTAATCTGAAGATTCTGAAAATTGCTATGTAGATGACACTTGGGAAATCAAAATCTTTGATTTGCTTTTAATATAGTAATATAATCATGAGGCCTCAATCTACCACATAGAATAGACATACTTTTGTGGTGCTAGCAGAGCCCCTGCACTGTCTTGGAAATATCTGTTTCCTATCTACAGACACTGTTTCATCATCACCTGCCGCTATCCCTCCAGCCACAGCTAACAGGACCAGGAGTAGCAAATTCATTGTCGAGGAGTAGCAAATTCAAATCATTCCTTGCCTCTTCCCAGGTTGCTGGTAATCCTTGGTATTCTTCAGCTTGCGGCTGCATCACTCCAGTCTCTGCGTCTGTCACAGACACACAGGGGAGGAGGCCTCCTCCCCTGTGTGTCTGTATGTGTCCTCTCTCTCTGTCTCTCTCTCTCTGTCTCTCTCTCTCTCTGTTTTTTTAAGACAGGATCTCACTGTCACTCAGCACTAACCTGATTCTGCTGCATGATGGCGTGCACTAGAACTGAAGGCAGAGGTGAGTCAGGGTGGCCTGGAGAAGAGTTGAAGAACGTTGCTCTTAGCATCTCTCTACTGATTTGGAAGTTTGACAATCTCTTTCTGTGTCTTTTTGGTAGTTTTTCTTAATATTTAAGAGGTATACTCAATTTAAATCTATATTTAATATTTCCATCTTCTTCCTGCATAATTCAAAACCCTCCAGTTGTAGGTGCTGACTGTTACATGCCCAGGGCTTTAATTTCACCTTGTTTGTGTATCCCACAAAGCAGTCACTTGTCACTATTGTTGCTAATGATCATTTAGATTTACCTATATGATTACCAATGTCTTCGTTCACTTCCTTCTTGAGACTAGTCACATCTTATATCAGTCTGTTCTCAGGCTGCTAATAAAGACATACCCGAGACTGGGTAATTTACAAAGGAAACAGGTTCAATAGACTCACAGATCCACAAGGCTGGGAAGGCCTCATAATCATGGTGGAAGACAAAGGAGGAGCAAAGTCACATCTTACATGGTGTAGCAAGAGGCATGTGCAGGGAAGCTCACCTTTATAAAACCATCAGATCTCGTGAGACTTATTCACTATCATGATATCAGCATGGGAAAAACCCGCCCCCATGATTCAATTACCTCCCACCAGGTCCCTCCCACAACATGTGTGGATTATTACAATTAGAGGTGAAATTTGAGTGGGGACACAGAACCAAACCATATCACATCTTATTATGAATTCTCAGGGAGATTTATCTTACATTTGGTATGTGATCCATGGACAAATAAAAAGGCAGGTTTTCCATATGACAGATACCAAATCTTTTCTCTTTCTGTAACATACAAGTTGCTTTATCTATTTCCTTTGTTTTATTATTCAATATATTTGTGTCTTTACTGCCTTTTTGTCTATGAAATTTGTCAGATTCTGAAAGCATCATTATTGATACACTATCTCACAGCGTTTTGATTTGAGTAGTAAATAAAATTACTACTACAAAAGCTCAGGGCTTTTGTGCTTCATCCTCTCTTCTCTCCCCTCATAATGGCCCAAGCCTTTGATGACCTCCCATTCTGTAGTGTCATGGTACAAAATCCAGAGCAATACTTTCTTACCTTAATACAGTTTTACTTGGGGGATCCCACAGTCTGAAATCAAGGTATCAGCAGGGCTGTCCTCCCTCTGAAGGCTCTAGAGGGGAATCTTTCTTCACCTCTTCCCAGGTTGCTGGCAATTCTTAGTGTTCGTTAGCTTATAGATGTATCACTCCAGTCTTTGCCTCTGTCATCAGATGGCTCCCTCCCCTGTGTGTCTGTATGTGTCCTCTCTTCTCCTCCTTCTTTTTTTGTTTTTGTTTTTAGAGACAGGGTCTCATTTTGTCACCCAGGCTGGAGTGCAGTGGTGTGATCACAGCTCACTGCAACCTGAACTCCTGGGCTCAAGCAATCCTCCCACTTCAGCCTGCCTGTAGTAGCTGGGACTACAGGTGCCCACCACCATAAGAACACCAGTCATTGGATTTAGGGCCCACCCTACTGCAGTATGGTCTCATCTTGATTTAAGTAATTATATCTGCAAAGATGCTATTTCCACATAAAGTTATATTCAGAGGTTCCAGGTAAACATGAATATTTGGGGGACACTATTCATTCCACCACAGGGGGTGATGTGTGCAGAGGTGTGGTGGTCTAATTGTCTGAATGAAGTAGTCCGTCACTCCCCATCACTTTTAATGAGGTCAGTAATCTCCAAAAGGGAATTTTAAGGAAACTTTGGGAACAAAAGATCTTAGTAGATCTTGTAGCATAGAATGCTGCTCTGGACATAGTGAGCCTTGATGGAAAAAGTATTTCAATAAAAGAGACTGAAGTTGGTTTGTGAAAATTGGAAAGGTACTGGCTGTACACCCTGCAGAGCCCGGAAAAATGAACCTCCTCCTCACCCTCTTTTTTATGTTCTTGGTAAACAGCTCTGACTCAAAGGAAGAATATGCTGCCAGCCAGGGACTATGTTTACACTGAAGTCCACACGGGAGTAACCAAAACCTGCTGGGAGGATTTTGTGGGTTGTTTTTAAATTGTGTTAATAATAAGGGCTATTATACATATGACAGAATTATTGTAGAGTTGGGGCCTATTGTCTTGGTCTGTGTTGAACATATGGGCTCAAAGTTCTGGGGCAGGGATGGCTGCCAAGCAAAGGGCTGTTACCAGGCACAGCAGAAGGGATTGTCTTGGGAAGAATATTTAAGTGACATTTATTCATTCAACAAACACTTACTGAAGGCCTACCCACTGTGTGGCAGGCACTGTATTAGATTGTGTATCTCTTCTTCCATATAACTCATATATCATATATAGGCATAATATTTTATGGTTATTTACTCAAAAAATGTCAGTAAGCTCATGTGAGGACAACGTAGCAAAGCTTCAAGCACTGAGTTAACTAAAGCATGGGAAGTTGATACGAAATAACGAGGCATTGTGCCTGGAGTGAAATGGAACATGTCAGGGTTTGTGTGAGGCTCAGAGTCAGATGAGATCAGGATGAAGTCTAGGAAAGACGATATTTAAATCTACTAATCTAAGATGATTCCTCAGCCAAGGTCACAGTAGGTGTTGTGGAAAGATCAAGAGAAAAGAAACAGTACGCTTTGTCAGATATTCAGGAATAGGTGTTGCTTATTGGGTTTACTTAAAAAACAACTGATAAAAGGACAAAAGTTGAAACATCTTCCACTAAGACAGTTTTACACATTAATCTCAATAGTTGTGCTTCTGAACGAGTTTCTAGGTAACATGGATGTTTCTCTCATCTGAAAAATGTCTTCTTTGATAAAAGGCCAGGGAAGCTCACAGAGGCCAGGGGGTTTCTTTCTCTTCCTAGGTACCTGGTAGAATCTATTCATTTGGCCATGTTTTTGGGGCGACCACAGGAGCAAAGCACCAGCTGATTTGAAAGTCATGATGTTTTGGGACCAGAAGAGCTTGGGCAGAATGTTTCATCTTTCCCCTTTATTTTTCAGCTGAGGAAAATGCCCAGAATACCAAAAGTCCTGGCTCAAGATCACTGGTGGCCAGAGGAACCAGGTTTTCTGAGCCGTGTCTGATACTTTTCTACAAGGCCATTTTGCCACTTCTGTGCCCTCGCCACTGGGCACATCCTGGGATGGAACAGCTACAGCCTGGCCTGGGCCCCTTGTACCTTTGGAAGGGCCTTTTGCCACCTGGTTTGGGATTGTTCTGAAGCATGATGATGAATCAGGAAGCAAGTAGGACAATGAAAAGAGAAGGATCCACGTAAAGTAAAAGGAGCATTTAAAAGAATTTCAAGGCAGTGACATCTGTCCTAATCCCTAGGTGGTATAAACAACCAAAATAAGAATTCTAAGAGACCATTTCTAAACAAACAAAAAGTTAAATTTCAGGCCGGGTATGGTGGCTTACACCTGTAATCCCAGCACTTTGGGTGGCTGAGGCGTGTGGATCGCTTGAGGTCAGGAGTTCAAGAACAGCCTGACCAACATGGTAAAACCCTGTCTCTACTAAAAATACAAAACTTAGCCAGGAATGGTGGCAAGCACCTGTAATCACAGCTACTTGGGAGGGTGAGGCATGAGACTCACTTGAACCCAGGAGGAGGAGGAGGTTTCAGCGAGCCGAGGTTGTGCCACTGTGCCATTGCTCTCCAGCCTGGGTGACAGAGTAAGACTGTCTCAAAAAAAATAAAAATAAAAATAAAAATAAAAAAAGACGGCTAAACTTCAAGCTGGGCACAGTGGCTCACTCCTGTAATCTCGGCACTTTGGGAGGCTGACTTGGGCAGATCACCTGAGGTCAGGAGTTGGAGACCAGCCTGGGTAACATGGTGAAACTCTGTCTCTATCCCTAAAAATACAAAGATTAGCCAGGTATGGTGGCACATGCCTTTAGTCCCTTCCCACTCAGAAGGCTGGGGTGGGAAGATCACCTGATCCTGGGAGGTTGAGGCTGCAGTGAGCCATGGTCCTGCCACTGCACTCCAGTCTGGGTGACAGGGTGAGACCCTGTCTCAAAAAACAAAGTTAAACTTCAAGTAATAGAATTATTAGAATAGAATGAAAGGGAATTGCATTTTCTAGTTAAGGAAGGATGAAGAAGAAAATTATGTCACCTTTAAAGCTGACATTTCTAATATGTATTATTAGTTCACTCTATTAGTGAGTAGAAGAGTGAATATATAGTTGGATATTTATTTGGTAAATATGCCTCTTTTAGGACCTTGGGGTGGTCATTCTAGTAAAAAGAATAACCATACAGAACAGTCAATATAGAAATACTGGTTTTAATGTAGACTGCAATAATCACTTGTGATTATTCCTTTAAAAATGCCTTTTGGTTAAAGTCCTCATCAGTTTGTTTTGCTATAATTTCAAAAAACTCCCTCTACCTAATCCATTTTCTGTATTTGTTTGTTCTAGCATGGCTATAAGGAAATACCTGAGACTGGGCAATTTATTTAAAAAAAAAAAGAGGTTTAATTGGCTCACAGTTCCATAGGCTGTACAGGAAGCATGATGCTGGCATCTGCTTGGCTCCTGGGGAGGCCTCAGGAAACTTACAATCATGGCGGAAGGGGAAGCAGTCACATCTTATGTGGCTGGAGCAGAAGCAAGAGAGAGAGCAGGGTGGTGCCACACACTTTTAAAACAACCAGATCTCATCATCACTCACTCACTCACTATCACGAGAACAGCACCCAGGGGGTGGTGCTAAACCATTCATGAGGGATCTGCCCCATGATCCAATCACCTCCCACCAGGCACCTCTCCCAACACTGGGGATTACAATTCACTTGAGATTTTGTGAGAATACAGATCTAAACCATATCAATCCCCTAAAACAAAACAAAACAAAACAAATAAAAAACCAAATCTAGTTTGAAGCACTTATAGAAGTCAAATCCAAATACTAAATAACAAAGAAACCAGCAAACAAAACAAACCTGAATGACAAAGATATTTGAATTCCAGTGAACCTATTTCAAGTTTTAATAAACATGATAAAACCCCAACACAACAAAACAATTTGGACAGTTCTGAGAATTTTGCCTAGGTGTAATGGTCAAAATGTATGAATATAAGTGATAGCAATGGAGGACCTCCTAGATCAGCCTAAAATTCCATGATTCAGTATTTTTGTCATTTAAAAACCATAATTTTGTCTATAAGGTATAACTGACCCATAAGGTTGCTCTTTTTCAAGGGAAAATTAGAAACGGATTTAATTCAATTCCAAAAGTTAATTCAATTCCATTCATTTCTTTGCAGTCCAGCATAACCATATATGTAATATTTTAAATCTTCTACACGAAAATGTGTACGCATATACACTTAAGGCAAAGTGAGAAAACTTTTTACAAAACTTACATTACTTTTTATGACCACAGCTCTAGAGGCTAGGAGATACAAAATCCAAATAAAGTCTCAAAATCAACATAGGAGATTGGGCTTTTCTTTCAAAGGAGAATGGGAGCGTGTTCCCTAAAATAATTACTCTAAATGTTCTAAAAAAGTAATGTCTATTTTGGGCTGCGCATGGTGGCTCACACCTGTAATCCCAGCACTTTGGGAGGCCGAGGCAGGTGGATCACTTGAGGTCAGGAGTTTGGGACCAGCCTGGTCAACATGTAAAACCCCATCTCTACTAAAAATACAAAAAATGTATGATGGCATGCACCTGTAGTCCCAGCTACCAGGGAGGCTGAGGCAGGAGAATCGCTTGAGCCTGGGAGGCAGAGGTTGCAGTGAGCTGAGATTGTGCCACTGCACTCCAGCCTGGGTGAAAAAGCTAGACTCGGTCTCAAAAAAAAAAAAAAAAAGTCGTGTCTATTTTAATGTGAAACAGTCTGGAATTAACCCTTTTTTGCCTACCTGTGTATGTACTTGATATTCAGGGGTTAGTAATTTTGTATCAGTTATTCATTTCCACACATTTTAGGTATCCTCTGCATAAAGGAAATCCAGAGGAGAAAACTGAGGTCATGGAACTAGCCCAAGGGCACATAGCTCAGGTAGAAGACTCTACTGCAGTGAGGTCCTCCCACCCCAAAGTCAGCTGTTACTCATTGACATTTTGCAAAATCTGTGACATTATTAGTTACAAACTAGTGACATTTCACTAACCTTACTCAGGAAAGCCTTTGGGTGTGCTGTATTTCTCACAGTGTGGTGTGAAGATCACCTGAATGAGAATCTTCCTGGGGTGAGAGTGTGATATCGCTTGGATATTTATCCCTTCCAAATCTCATGTTGTAATTTGAGCCCCAGTGTGAGAGGTGGGACCTGGTGGGATGTGTTTCGGTCATGGGGGCGGATCCCTCATGATCAGCTTGGTGTCCCCCTCTACAGTAATGAGGGACTTCTTGTTCTACGAATTCACTCAGGATCTGATTGTTAAAAAGAGCCTGGCATCTTCTTCCCGGCTCTGTCTTATTTCTCTCTCATCACGTGATCTGCACACATCAGCTGCCCTTCCCCTTCCACCATGAGTGGAAGCTTCCTGAAACCCTCACCAAAAACAGATGCTGGCACCATGCTTTTTACAATCTGCAGAGCCATAAGCCAAATAAACCTCTTTTCTTTTTTTTCTTTTTTGAGACAGAATCTCACTCTGCATGATCTCAGCTCACTGCAACCTCCGCCTCCCGGGTTCAAGCAATTCTTATGCCTCAGCCTCCCAAGTAGCTGGGATTACAAGCGCATGCCACTATACCCAGCTAATTTTTGTATTTTTAGTAGAAACAGGGTTTCACCATGTTGGCCAGGCTGGTCTCAAACTCCTGACCACAAGTGATCCGCCTGCCTCGGCATCCCAAAGTGCTGGCATTACAGGCGTGAGCCACTGTGCCTGGCCCTCTTTTCTTTATGAATTACTCAGCCTCAGGTATTCCTTTGTAGGAATATAAAACAGACTAAGGGTGTTTGTTAAAAACACAAATTCCTGGGGCCCATGCCCAGCCCTACTGAATCAGATCCTGAAGAAGGGTCCCAGGAATAAATATTTCAGACACACTCTGTAGTTGAATTTTTTTTAAGAGACAGGGTCTTGCTCTGTCACCCAGGTTGGAGTACAGTGGTGCAATCATCATACTCACTGTAACTTCACACTCCTGGGCTCAAGTGATCCTCACACCTCAACCTCCCAAGTAGCTGGGACTGCAGGCATGAACCACCATGCTCTGCTAATATTTTAAATAAATTTTTTTATAGAGACAGGATCTCCCTTTATTGCCCAGGCTGGTCTTAAACCCCCAGCTCCAAGTGGTCCTCCCACCTTGGCCTCCCAAAGTGCTGGGATTACAGGCATGAGCCACTGCACCTGGCTGTAGTTGATTTTTATGCTTATTAAGATATTGGAACTGTTTAAAGGAGGAACATTGACTGGTGGCTGAGTAATCACCATGGCAACTAAATAACCCATCACCTGAACCATATTCCAAACCATTTTGTGTGTACCATCTTCTACTTTAAATGATAGATTAGAGAGAAAAAAACTATAAAGATCTGGTCAGAAAGTCATAATTTATTCATAAACACAACCTCAGGTCCAGAAGCAGCCTGACATGACAACTTTTCTCTCCCAGTTATGATCCCTTCCAGACAAGAGTGATGAGGTCATGGATCTCCTTCAACAGACCAGAGATGTGCTTGTCCCAAAGTGGCCTCATTGGGGACACTTTGTCATTCTGCCAGCCTTGCCAATGTGAGATATGTGGGGTGACCCTGCTAAGGGAACTGCGGTGAGCTAATTTTATCCCAATCCCTCACCCCATCAAGCACAAGGATCTATGAATCAGACAGTGAATCCGAGAAAGAAAAAAAAAGGCATTCGGAATAATTTTAGGAAGAGGGATGGGATACTTTTAGAACTCCAATATCATGAGAAAGAAGGAGAAGGGAGAGAACGTGAATTTTCCATTTTCTATTTTCTGAGACTGTCTGCAATTTGCTCTTGATAACTCAGTTTGGAATAAAGCTCAGGTGATGGGCCTTTGGTTGCCATGGCAATTACTCAGCTGTGTGCAGCAGCCTCACGTGTCTCTAATTTTCCTACAGACGCACACTCAAGGTCAGCAGAGGATACGAAATGCTCATCCCAGGCTCCTGGGAACAAAGTTGTACTCTGCCCAGCACATGACCAACATTTCTTTAAAATTTATTCCATCTCTTAAAATATTAGTGATTGTTTTTAACATAAAATGAGGTAAATTTGAACTCTGGTGTGCAGAAAATATAATTTCATTTTTGCATAACTTATGATTTCTCCCTTTATTCCAGTGGGATAGTGGGGAGTTGAGTTAGTCTTTAGAGATCACTCTACTCTTTTTTGAGACGGGATCTTGCTTTGTCGCCCAGGCTGGAGTGCAGTGGCACAATTTCAGCTCACTGCAACCTCCACCTCCCAGGCTCAAGCAATCCTCCTGCCTCAGCTTCCTGAGTAGCTGGGACTTCAGGCATGTGCCACCGTGCCTGGCTAATTTTTAAGTTTTTTTGTAGAGACAGGCTCTCACTATATTGCCCAGACTGGTCTCAAACTCCTGGGCTCAAGTGATCCTCCACCTCAGCCTCCCAAAGTGCTGAAATTACAGGCGTGAGCCACCGTGCTCGGCTGACTCTCAGAGCTGTGTGAAGGTTTGGCAGGGGAGATGGGTCACACACTGACAAGCTTTTTGGAGAGACAGCCTGGGTACACGGATGCCCACTGACACTGCTCTCCTTTCTGTACAGGTGGCCATATTTGGCCCTGTGCCTCTCTCTGCTGCTCTGCTCCCTCTTGGGGTGTGCACCTCCCTGAGATGCTGTTTCTGGTCCTCTCTGAATAGAGGCATCAATGAGCCATCCCCATTCACGGGTCTTGAGGCTTCCCTGGGGTTCTGTCCATGAACCATAAATGTCACTCTCTAGGACTCGCCAAACTCTCTGCTTTTGTCACTTTCCTTCAACCCCCTCAAATATTTTTCTAGTATGTACATAGAAGGAAAATCCTCTCTCTTAAATGTTTCACCCAAGCATTTTGTCTACACCCTATCCTTTCTGTTGCTCAGAGGCTTAGAGTTTTAGAAACTCAGAAAGACTTTCTCTATTTTCTGGTCTGCTTTATTTCTCCCCTGAGACATTCACTTATTTATTCAGCACATATTTATTGAGCATCTACTAAATGCTAAATACTCCTATAGGTTAGGGAGATACAACAGTGGGCAAAATACACAAAAATCCTTGTGATTATAGGGCTTATATTCTAGGAGGGAGACAGATGACCATCTATAAATGAGATAATAAGTAAAGCAGAGAGTGCACTAGCAGAGAAGGAATGCTAGGGTACATGCTAAGATACATACTAGGGTACATGATAGGGAAAAACAGCTCGAGCATGCAGAGGGAGCTGTGAGTTGCAATTTTAAACAGAGAGTCTAAGGCAGATCTCATGAGGAGACATTCTAGCACAGACTTACAGAAGGTGGAGGGAGTGAGCTAGTGGGTATCTTGGGCAAGACAGTTCCAGGCAGTGGGAACAGCAAATGCCCTAAGACAGGAGCATGCTTTAGAGCTTGGGATTCTTCTAGGAGTAGCAAGCAGACCAGAACGGCTGGAGTTGTGTGAAGGGGAGAGTGGTACAAGATGATGTCAGAGATGTGAGTGGGGGGAGGTGTTTGATAGTGTGTGTATGAGTGTGTGAGAGTGTGTGTATGAGTGTGTGAGAGATGTGTGTGGGGGAGGTGTTTGATAGTGTGTGTATGAGTGTGTGAGTGTGTGTATGAGTGTGTGAGAGATGTGTGTGGGGGGGAGGTGTTTGATAGTGTGTGTATGAGTGTGTGAGTGTGTGTATGAGTGTGTGAGAGATGTGTGTGGGGGGAGGTGTTTGATAGTGTGTGTATGAGTGTGTGAGAGTGTGTGTATGAGTGTGTGAGTGTGTGTATGAGTGTGTGAGAGCTGTGTGTGGGGGGAGGTGTTTGATAGTGTGTGTATGAGTGTGTAAGAGTGTGTGTGGGTGTGTGAGTGTGTGTATGGGTGGGGGTGGGTATTGACAGATCATTAGGGTCGTGTAAGCCACTGTAAGGACTTTGATTATTTTCTGATTTGAGATGGGGAAGCACAGGAGAGTTTTGATTAGGAACATAATCTGACTCAGGTTTTAAAAGGATCACTCTGGGCCAGGTGTGGTGGCTCACGCCTGTAAACCCAGCACTTTGGGAGGCTGAGGTGGGCGAATCACGAGGTCAGGAGTTTGAGACCAGCCTGACCAACATGGTGAAATCTTGTCTCTACCAAAAATATAAAAGTTAGCTGGGCGTGGTGGCACATGCCTGTAATCCCAGCCACTCAGGAAGCTGAGGCAGCAGAATTGCTTGAACCCAGGAGGCGGAGGTTGCTGTGAGCCAATACCATGCCACTGCATTCCAGCCTGGATGACAGAGTGAGACTCCGTCTCAAAAAAAAAAAAAAAAAAAAAAAAAATGGATCACTCTGGCTGCTGTGATGAGAATAGACCATAAGGGAGAAGAGTAGAAATACGGAGATGTCAAAGATAAGACCAGATCAAACTAAAATTTTTAAAAGTTTACTGTCATACAATAAGACAAATTACAGATCACAATGCAGGAGACTTGGAACCAGGTGGTAAGAAGCTGGCCTTTTGGCAGACAGCACAGTTTGCAAAGCGTAAGAAAAGAGGTATTTTGATCTTTCCTGTGATTGGCCGTTGTACATTATCATTCTTTTTAGGACAAACGAAGCTCTTTATGCTGATTTGTCTATAGTTGATTGGTTTAATTTCAAAGAATCATGCTGACAAGGATGCAAAGGCAAAGTTTTGTGTTTATGTCTAGAGGAAGGGTTTCAGGGTAATCAGAATGACTTGTTTTGGCTATGCGGCTGCGGGTGGTAGGCCTTGGGGTATGCCTAAAAGGTGGTCTCTGTTTTTATTTTTCTTAACCAGAAACAAGTCAGAAAACCATTGCGGCAACTCAGATGAGAGATGGATCTGAAAGTGGTAAGAAGCGGCTGGATGCCAAGGTTAAGGGTGATAACTGTCCTCTACCTGCTTTTTGATTATGTTGGTGAAGTTTCTTCTTTTCCCTACTGCTAAAGTCAGTTGTCACAAACCTGGGTTTTATAACATGTGACAGGTTTTCCAGGAGCTCTGCTTCATAACAAGCAGAGCACCCTTTAGGAATAATGCAGACAATCATTTGTGCAATAGCCCTTCCTGGTAACAAGAGTCATTTGAAAAATGGCTATCTGGTAACTCGATTCTGCAAATGGCCTCAGTTTGATCCAGATAATCTATACTTTATTAAATCCTGGAGTATATGTCCCATCACATGCTGCACCAATTAAGCACTTAAAAAAATTTACATCTAAGTTCTGTAGCCATTTGTCTCTCCTAATTGCTACATGGCAGTCCAGCTTGTATGTCTCGGAGCAACCTATGACTTTTGAATTAAAGCTCAGCTATTTCCTGGGCATATATTAACATTCATTCTATCCAATGACCTGGCTATTGTGCTCTGGTTTAAACTACAAGAATATTGGAAACAGAAAGGGGTGTGGAGGGCCTGGCAT
This sequence comes from Hylobates moloch, assembly GCF_009828535.3. Taxonomy (NCBI): domain Eukaryota; kingdom Metazoa; phylum Chordata; class Mammalia; order Primates; family Hylobatidae; genus Hylobates; species Hylobates moloch. The sequence continues at coordinate 16,622,423 of NW_026652291.1, read as the reverse complement.
CTTACTATTATTCTAGCTGCTTTTTATTAACATTCATCCTGAATATAGACTTTTTTTTTTTTGCCCAAGAGCCATTTAAAGTGTAGTTGCAATTGCTGTATACTTGGAAGAAAGCTTAACTCTTATTTCTACTACTACATCAGATTCTTCCAGCAACAACTAAATATCTTAAATATTTTGTTTTAGGTTTCATTTTTTAATCTCTTTAGTTTTTTAGGTGCTGAGATCATGGTTTCTGGTTGCAAACAATAGAAATCCAGTCTTGCTAACCTGAGTGGAAAAATGAATATATCAAAAGAATGTGAGCTAGACCACAGAAATGACGAAATGTCTGGATAACCAGACTCAAAGGACAAGTGGATTGCAGGGGAGGAAAGGGATGGTCGAGGCCACACCACAGGGAGGATCTGCCCAGGATGCTGCCTCCAGCATCGCCCAGCATCACTGTGGTTCCTGCTACGCTTGGTTTCTGCTCCTAAGACTTTCTCTGCTGTGTGGCTGGACTTGCGTCATCTCTGAAGCCATTACAAATAATCTCTCTAATCCTTCATCTTTGCTTCTTTACCTCCAGATTCAAAGGTTGGACAGGAGCATCTGATTGGCTCAGCCTGGATCACAGGCCCAGGCAGTACCTGTCAGGGAGCTGGGAGAGGATCTTTTTACTTCCTCTGGCCTCCATAATGGTAGGTGGGCCGTGGCTTCCACCTGACAGGATGCCCCCAAGATAGAAGAGTTGTCTGGATGATGGGTGGCAACAGTGACAGATGTTCACTTTGGGTACTTAGGTCATTTATCTTCACATCATCCTGCAAAGTAGGTACTTGCCCCTACTTTAATAATTCAAATCTAAAAGTCCACAGAGGTAAAGCAGCTTGGACCCTGGCACGTGTTGTTTCCACTTACTGGAATCTTTCTGCTTCTCCTTCCCACCAATTCCTCCTTGCTGTTCTGATGCCTGCTTTATTTTTTTTTTAACTTTTATTGCAGGTTCAGGGGTACATGTGCAGGTTTGTTATATAAGTGCATTTCATGTCACAGGGGTTTGGTGTACAGATTATCTCGTCATCTAGGCAATACCTGATATCACGCTGGATGTGTCATCCAGCACAATACCTGATAGGTAGTTTTTTGACCTTCACCCTCCTCCCACCCTCCACCCTCAAGTAGTTCCCACTGTGTTGTTCCCCTCTTTGTGTCCATTTGTACTCCCAATTATAAATGGGGCCATGTGGTATTTGGTTTTTTGTTCCTGTGTTTGTTTGCTTAGGATAATGGCCTCCAGCTCTATCCATGTTGCTGCAAAGGATCATCCATTTTCGTGGCTGCGTAGTACTCCATGGTGTATATGTGTCACATTTTCTTTAGCCAGTCTACTGTTGATGGGCATTTAGGTTGATTCCATGTAAAGACATGAATAGTCAGAGGCCTGCTTTAATATCACTCTCATAAAAGCCTGAGCAGAACCTACTGGTAAGGTTAAATCCTGCTGTCCAATTCTCATCATGGCCCGTGTTTCCCCTTTGCAGACCTATCACATGGAACCAAATAAATATTTAGTGTGCGTTTTCTCCTCAACTAGGGTAGAAGCCCCAGAAATGCAGGGGCAGTGTCTTGTTCCCTGCTATATCCCCTTTACCTCGCAGTACTAGGTAGGTGCTCAATAAATGCATGTTGGACATTGATAAAACCAGTGTGCATCCCAGGGATTGGAGACCACTGTTCGAGTCCATAGAAAGAAGTCTGGAATTTTTGCTTCCTCTACTGAACCTTCCCTGACCTCTTCTCATTAACCTTTTAAGCACAGTTATTTGATCCTGAGAAAATTACTACTAAGCCCAGCTGACCACCCATCATTCTCATCTCAACTGGTCTTTGTGGATCTCTGGTCATTTGTTTCATGTATTCTTCAAAAATGAAACTCTGTTTGTTTTAAAATAGCACCAAATTAAAGAGAAAACATAAGTGAAAGTTGAAAAGGCAATAAGGATACATTCAGGAATCATGTGATTTTCAGTGAACGTATTATCCATATTTATAAATTTGTGGACCCCAAAGGTCTATAGATATCAAGCTCCTAAATGTCCAAATTCTAAGCTACTGTGAATTACCAGCCCCAGTGGCTTAGCCCATTCCTACTGCTATAACAAAATACCTGAGACTGGGTGATTTATGAAGAGAAGACTTTTTTTTTTCTCTCTCACAATTTTGAAGGCTGGGAAGTCCGAGATTAAGGCACCAGTAGGTTCTTTGTCTGGTGAGGGCCGCTCTCTGCTTCCAAGAGGGTGCCTTGTTGTTGCACCCTCCGGAAAGGGGCAACTGCTGTGTCCTCACATGGTGGAAGAGCAGAAGAGATAAAGGGCCCTAGGCTAGTTACCTCTAGACCTTTTATAAGGCACGAATTCATTAGTGACTTCTTCCCTTCCCCGAAGGCCCAACTTCTTTTTTCTAATTAAAAATTTTTTTTTTATTATACTTTAAGTTTTAGGATACATGTGCACAATGTGCATGTTAGTTACATATGTATACATGTGCCATGTTGGTGTGCCGCACCCCTCAACTCGTCATTTAGCATTAGGTATATCTTCTAATGCTATCCCTCCCCCCTCCTCCCACCCCACAACAGGCCCCAGTGTGTGATGTTCCCCTTCCTGTGTCCATGTGTTCTCATTGTTCAATTCCCATCTATGAGTGAGAACATGCAGTGTTTGGTTTTTTGTCCTTGCGATAGTTTGCTGAGAATGATGGTTTCCAGCTTCATCCATGTCCCTACAAAGGACATGAACTCATCCTTTTTTATGGCTGCATAGTATTCCATGGTGTATGTGTGCCACACTTTCTTAATCCAGTCTATCATTGTTGGACATTTGGCTTGGTTCCAAGTCTTTGCTATTGTGAATAGTGCTGCAATAAACATACGTGTGCATGTGTCTTTATAGCAGCATGATTTTTAATCCTTTGGGTATATACCCAGTAATGGGATTGCTGGGCCAAATGATATTTCTAGTTCAAGATCCCTGAGGAATCACCACACTGACTTCCACAATGGTTGAACTAGTTTACAGTCCCACCAACAGTGTAAAAGTGTTCCTATTTCTCCACATCCTCTCCAGCACCTGTTGTTTCCTGACTGTTTAATGATGGCCATTCTAACTGGTGTGAGATGGTATCTCATTGTGGTTTTGATTTGCATTTCTCTGATGGCCAGTGATGAATGATATGAACAGACACTTCTCGAAAGAAGACATTTATGCAGCCAAAAGACACATGAAAGGCCCAACTTCTTAATACAGAAGCAGGAGAATAGGGTCTGGAGGCAGGGAACCTAAGGCCAATTCACACTGATTTCCTAGACCTGAATCAAAAGGAAAACCCCACCTCTCCACGTGCAATTAACAAAAGGGTCAGAGGCTATTCCCTTTGCAACTCCTACCCTTTTAACTGTGGGGCAGAAGAAAAATAGAAAGTACCTCTGACGGGTCCCCTCCCACAACCAATCAGACTGGTCAAGGGCCAAGTCTTTATTTACATAGGGTGTAACCAAGTAACCAATGATAAACCTCTAGAAGGTATTTGAACCCCAGAAAATGCTTTAACCAGAGCCCTTGGGCTTTTTGCTCAAGCCCACTCCCACTCTGTGGAGTGTATTTTCATTTCAATAAATCTTTGCTTTTGTTGCTTCAGTCTTTCATTGCTTTGTTTGTGCCTTTTGTCCAACTCTTTGTTCAAAATGCCCAAGAATCTGGACGACTCCACCAGTGACAATACCATTACAGCAGGGTATTTCAACATGAATTTTGGAGAGGACACATTCAATCCATAGCACATAGGTATCATCTGATTGTCTATTTTTTTCAATTAAATTATAAGCTCCTTGAAGCTGCGTATAAAATTGCTTTTTCTGCACACGTAAACTTCCATAAAGAACCAAACACATTTCTGGTTTCATGGCAGGTACTTCATCTATAATTAATTAATTCCACCTTGAAGATCTTTGCTTACACTGACAGAAGGATTGTGTAAAGATGATAATTGTCGGAGTTTATGAATTTCCCAAGATGTAAGTTGCCTACCCCACTTCCCAAGATAGAAGCTATCTTCCTTTCCAGCCTTTCTTGCAGGTAGGGAACAGACATGTGATCTTGATTTCTCTAATCAGACTCACCCATGGGACACTTTAATTTGGAAGAAAACAATAGTAGGAAACAGCTGGATCCCAGAATCCAGTTTTCAGATGGCAGGGGTTAGTGAGGCATCCAGCCTTCAAGAACAGAAAAAGGAGAGGTCTGGCAACCAGAACCTGGGGACAGCTTCTGGTGTGAGCTGCAGTTCTATATCCACTGATGAGAAATGTCTTTGCTGGAGCTGCCCTGCAGCATGGCTTGCATGTTGCATGGACCCTCAACCTGACTCTAGTCCTCCAGGAATTTCAGTAAATGATCTCATGTCTTTTAATAAATTCCTTTTCTGGGTACACTGCTAAAATGCCTTCTATTTTTCTCAACTAAGAACTCTGACTGGCGCAAGCTGGGTAGAGAAAGCAGGGATATTTCAGCTAAGTGTTGGAGTTGAAAAGAATCAGGAATTAGAAACAAAACCTCTGCAAGTTATAATTTAAGTCAGTAGGGGCCTGATAGTAGATTTAGAAAATCTCAGTTTGCTTACAGCCTCTCGGAGAGCAACACTATTGAAATAGCATGCTTTAAAATGGAAGGCGGAGATTTGGCAACTAGAAGCTTGTCAAGATATTTTGACTGTAAAGTACCCTACTGGGATGGCACATGGGCATTTAAAATAAGGCTGCTCTCTCACCCTTATACTGGCACACTGCTTGATGTTATTACATCCCCTTCCAATATGAGCTGTTTTCCATTCACCCTCAGATCCCCAAGGCATATAGAATGTCACTTGAGTGTTTCTACATTGAATTCCTGGCAACTGAAGGGGAGATTTTGAACTATCTGGTCGAGTTGATATTCCTGTATTGTAAACAGTTCAGTTTTATTTCTCCTGGGCTATTTTCATAGTCTTGTTTTTCATTTTTAATGTAATCATAGTACTAGGTATGATCTAGTTCTGTCAGCTGGGTTCCAGGGCTAAAAGTTAGCACCAACTCTGGGCTAAATTCTGAGCTAGAATTAATCCAAGTGAATTCTGTCAATAACCCTGCAAGTAAGGTCTTATCGCTTCTTTTTTTGTTTTGTTTTTTTTTTTGAGATGGGGTCTTGCTCTGTTGCTCAGGCTGGAGAACAGTGGCACAATCACAGCTCACTGCAGCTTTGACTCCCTGGGCTCAAGTGATCTTCCTATCTCAGACTCCCTAGTAGCTGGGCTACAGGAGTATGCTACCATGCCCAGCTAATTAAAAAAAAAATTGTAGAGGGAAATCTCTCTATGTTGCCCAGGCTCCTGGCCTCAAGTAATCCTCCTGCCTCAGCCTTCCAAAGTGTTGGGATTACAGGTGTGAGCCACCGTGCCAGGCCTGCGCCTATTTTGTAGATGAAGAAACTGAGACTCAGGAAAGTGATGTTCTAGAATTTAGATAATTCAAAAGCTTTTTAGACATCATAAACCATAATAAAAATGGAAAATATTTTAGGTTGGTGCAAAATTCTTGACTTTTCACCAACTTAATACCTATTTGCATTAGTTAGGGTTATCAGTTGGAAGACACAAATTGCTGTAGGTACTTAGGCACAGGGGAATTTAATATAGGAATTAGGCCACAAGATTATTGGAAGGGCTGATGAGAACAAAAAGCAGGGAGGGATGATGTTATCCAGAGCCCAGAAAATGCAGAAAGCTGCTAATATCCCTGCAGGGGTCCAGGTCCCTGCATTCTACTGGCAGAGGTGGAAGAAAACTAGCTTCCACTTTCTTCCCACCTTCTGAGTGAGTGCTTCCCAGAAACCACAGTGAATGCTTCTTGTGGCAGAAACTAATGGGGTTTTCAGGCTTCCTCCCCTGCTTTGCTGGAGAGAGCATGCCAAGGTGAGACTGTGGTTAAGGACCACAGATGATGCCCAGCACAGTGTTTAATCCGAGTTTTCTCTGTCCACACTAGAGTCCTATTAACAAAAACAAACAATATTTTTCCAGCCACTTTCCCCTTCCACAGTTATGGGGGCTTCTGTTCTCTCTAAGATAGCATCCTATGATTTCTATGGGTCCTCTAGACTGTCCCCGAGTGCCGGTAAGAACACCACTCTTGGGTTCCATGTGTCAGCTGTTGGGGTCTTCATTTCTGGAGCCCCGTTGAATGGTGTCTGCTGCCTGAGGAGTTTTGGGGCTGGTGCCTGCCCTGAGTGCCAAGAGCATGCTCTCCCACGGCTTTCCCTCCAGCCCTGCTGCGAAAGGGTCTGGCACCCACTAGAAAGCTCCAGATGCCGTCATGACGTGGTTGTGCCTGCTATCCAGGGCACTGCCGCCACCATCCCCAGGAGCTGTCGGTTCCTCCATGGTATGCCAGCTGAAGATGACAGCATCAGCCACTAAGGCTGCCTGAGCCACAGCCTGTCCCCACAAGGTACCACCTCCGCCAAATGCTGAGTCTGTGTGCTATCATCATGCCAAGTTGCCATCTGGTGCAGCCACTGTTGTTGGTTCCATCATCAAACTCTGTGGATGTTGCTGAAGGGGCATTGTACCCATACCACACCCCACTGATCTATTCTGGAGAAGTCTCTGCTCATTGCCCCAAACTTACTGCTACACGTGACCTTGCTCCCAACAGGTTACAGAGCATTCATTTGAAAAAGTGCTCTTTTACTTAAAATAGAACTACCACCTGGCCCAGCAATCCCATGACTGGGTGTATATCCAAAAGAAAACAAATCATTTTAACAAAAAGACACATGTACTCGCAGGTTCATCACAGCACTATTCACAATAGCAAAGACATGGAATCAACCTAGGTGTCCATCAGTGGTAAACTGGATAAAGAGAATGTGGTACATATACACCAGGGAATACTATGCAACCATAAAAAGGAATGAAATCATGTTCTTTGCAACATGGATGCAACTGGAGGCCATTATTGTAAGTGAACTAATGCAGGAACAAAAAACAAATACTGCATGTTCTCACTTATAAGTGAGAGCTAAACATTGGGTAATCATGGACATAAAGGTGGCAACAATAGACACTGGAGACTACTAGAGACGGGAGGAAGGGAGCAGGGCAAGTGTTGAAAAACTAACTATTGGGCACTATGCACAGTACTTGGGTGATGGGATTGTTTGTACCCCAAATTTCAGCATCATGCAGCGTATCCAGGTAACAGACCTACACACATACCCTCTGAATCTAAAATAAAAGTTGGGAAAAAAAGAAAAAGAAAAAGTGTTGTTTTGGTCTGTTTTGTTTAAGTTCACCACTTGCCTTTTTCTAGGGATAGGACCTTGGGAGCCTGAGCCTGGAAGAGCACACCTGTTCATTCACCACTCATTCATTTGGTCAACAAATGTTTATTGAGTCCTAGTATTGCCAGCTCCCATTCTAGGCTCTAAAAATAAAGCAGGCAAAGTTCTGGCCTTTGTGGAGCTTGCTGTCAGGTAGAAGATTGACAGTGAAGGCAGATCATAATGAAACTAATAATTTATAACCTATCATGGGGTAATAAGTGCCATATCAGAATAGGGAAGATAGAGAGTAACGTGTGTGTTTGTGTGTTTGATATTTTAGTGGGGGTTAGGGAAGACCTCCCTGATAAGGAGACATTTGAACTCTGCTTTCTATCTATTGGATGTGGCCATCTGCGCCATCTCTGTCCCCATTTAATCATTGCAGTGATGTTCCAGCAGCTAATTTTCAGTGGCACAATATCCCACTGGTCAGAGTATTAGACAACCACAACAACCATAACAAACCCAACCCCAACAGCTAATGCATTTTGAGCATCTGTTATGTGCCAGACACTGTTCTAAGTGTTTTGTGTATGTGACCTAATTTAATCCTTATACTGATTCTATGAGGAAAGTACAATTATTATGTCCATTTCATAATGGGTGAACAATAGGGAGACCAGTATTCCTGGAGCAGAGTAAGGGCGATGTTATGGGTGGAATTGTGTACCCCCAAAATGTCTATGTTGATGTCCTAATCCCCAGCATCTTAGAACATAATCATATTTGGAGATAAGGTCTTTAAAGAGGTAATTACTTTAAAATAAGATCTTTAGGGTAGGCCCTAATCAGATGTAATTGATGCCCTTACAAGAAGAGGAAATTTGGACACAGACACATGCGTGCATAGAGGAAAGGCACAGCAAGAAGGTGGTCATCTGCAAGCCAAGGAGAGGGGCCTTGGGAGAAACCAAACCTGCTGACGCTTTAATCTTGGACTTCCAGCCTCTAGAACTGTGATTAAATAAATGTTTATGGGTTAAGCTTCCCCACCCCTGACCCAGTATGTGGCATTTTGTTCTGGTAGCCGGAACTGAGTTAGGCAGCAGGGAAAGGGTGCAGTGAGGTGAGGCCAGAGGCCTCAGGAGCCAGGTCTTGTAGAGCTTTGCAGGCGGTGGTAAGGGCTTTAGATTCTATCTGAGAGAGGTAGAAAAGGATGTGAGGGTTCTGAGAAGAGGTACGACATACCTGACCTGATTTTTAAAGCATCATTCTGGCCGTTGGGAAGTCAAGGGTAGAAACATAGAGTGGACCAATTATCCAGGTGAGAGACGATGGTGGCTTGGCTTGGGTGGTGGCGGTGGAGTCAGGGAGAGGTGAGCAGATTCTGGGTATGTTTTAGAAGTGGAGCTGCCAGGGATTTGCTGATGGATTGGATGTCGAATGTGTGAGAAAGAAAGGAATTACAGATGCCCCCATGGCTTTTTGGCCTGAGCAACTGAGACAGTTGATGGAGGGAGAAATCAAGAGTTAAAATTCACTCAGTTCAGTGGCTCATGCCTGTAACCCCAGCACTTTGGGGAGCCAAGGTGGGAGAATTACTTGAGGATAGGAGTTCAAGACCAGCCTAGGCAACATAGCAAGGTCCCGGCTCTACAAAAAATAATAAAATTAGCTGGGTTAATTTTATTATGGGTATGGTGGTGTGCACCTGTAGTCCCAGCTACTCAGGAGGCTGGGGCGGGAGGATTGCTTGAGTGTGGCAGGTCAAGTCTGCAGTGATTGTGCCACTGCACTCCAGCCTGTGCAACAGAGTGAGACTCCCCTGTTTTTTTTTTTTTTAGAGGAGTTAAAATTCAGCTTGAAATTCCTATCCCAATGGAGCTGTACAGGAGGCAGCTGGATTCAAGAGCTGGGATTCGGAAGACATGTCCAGGCTGGCACATTTGGGAATTGTCAATGACAAGATGGTATTTAAAGCCATTAGACTGGATGAGATTACCTAGGAAAGAAATGTGGATAGAGAAGATAAGCTGTCCAATGACTGTATCCTCCAAACTTTGGAGATGGGGAAAATCAGGAGGATGCAGGAAAAGAGGTTGAGGAGTATGTAAAACAGACTGAGGAGTGGCCAGTGAGTAAGAAGGAAACCAAGAGAGGGAGTGGAGGGCTAGAGGTCCAGTGAAGTGTGTTTCAAGAAGGAAGGTGCTCAACAGGGTCACATGAACCTGTTGAGAGAGTTAGAGGAGAACTTAAATTTGACCACTGGATTTAGAGCTCTTTCACTGGAGTGTTAGGCATGAAAAGCTTATGTGAGGGGATCAAGAAAGACTAAAAAGAGAGAAGTTGAGCCCATAAGAGTAGATAACCAAACCTTTCAAGGTATTTTTCTGTAAAAGGGAGGGAGGGATTGGCAGCACCTGGATTGTAGATGTTAGGTCAAGGGAGGTTTTAATTTCTGTGTTTTGATTGTGTTTTGTTTCTAGATAGGCAGCGTACAACGTGTTTATATGCTGATAGAAATGATCCAGCAGAGAGGGGCATGGAGCAGGCTCACTAGTCATCAATCTCAAGAGAGACTCCCACTGCATGTAGAATTGCAGAGAATGTTATTATGCCAAGCACCAGAAACCAGGAGTCCATATACTTATGCCTGAGGCATCCTGGGCTACTGTTAAGTCCACCTCATACTGGTTATCTATTTGTCTGAGTCCAGTGAGACAGAACATACACACAAGTTATGTAAAGCAGGTTTATTTTTTATAGACAGAAGTCTTGGATCCATTGTGAGCTCATCCCTCAAGGCTCAAGAAAGCTGCCCAAGGTGAACGGGGTCTTGACTGCCTGTATCCCATTTTGTGTCACAGCTGAGGACCCTCAAAAGGCAGCCTGCCCTGGGTTTCATATCCTGGGAGAAACAAGACTCCTTGGGCAAAGCTTTGAAGGACATCTTCCTTCTAGGGGAGAGAGGAATAAAGCCTGAGCTTTTTCTCAGGATACTGAATTCCAGCACATTCTAATCTTATTCTTGAGACTACATGCAAAAAAGGGGGAGGGAAAATTGGGTTGGTTCAAGGCCACTCAAAGAACTGTCTTGCAAGGGAGAAACTTGATGATGCAAGCAAGAGAGGGTTATTGCAGAAGGTAAGAGGGGAAGCCTTCCAGTGTTGGGGTTGGCTTTAAATAGAAGTGTCGACAGCTCTGCCCATAGCAACAGGATGAAAGACAAGAGTATAAAGATATATAGGCACTGCTACCCAAAAAGATGTCTCCATGGGGGCAGGTGACATTCTTCTAGTTGCTCCTATTCTTCCAGTGAAATAAACAAGGCCATCAGCTGAGAGTGAGGAGAAGGGAGGAGATACCTCAAAACATGGGCTGCAGCTTGGACCCCTGCCCTATATTTTTAAACCCAGTCTATCTGGCTTGAAATTTCTCATTGAGATGCTGCATTTGGATCTACCTTAAGCCATCCACCTTGTAAAGGCATTTTTTTTCCTCACATAGCCCTAAATACCTCTTTACAAGCAAGGTGATTTACCCGAGTTGGCTGTCCTACTTAATCAAGCTATTAAAACCCAAACTGCAGTGTGAAAAAGGTGTAGGCTCAATTTAGGTGCCAAGTCATTACAAAATTGGCCTTTATGGACTATAATTAGGAGAGAGAGCCCACAGCTGATCCAGATGGCATTAAGGAACAGAAGAATGAGTCAAGGGCCAAGGGGACAGGTGTACCATCCACAGAGGCTTCCCTCACACAAATGCTTCTTTTCCTTCTTTTCCCATCTTCTCCACTGGTGGCAGCAGCCTATCTCATTGTGGCCTCTCCACTAAAGCCTTAGGGTGCAGGGGTGGAAGGGTTAGGGCAGAACCTAACATCCAGTGTTGCCGTGAGTGGGGTGAGCCTGGGGCCCTGTTGAAACCAAGGCTAAATCATAGTGAGAGCCTCTCCTACACCACCTCCCTCACCACTTCCAGGATTTTCATCCAAAGCAAAAGAGGCTTCACTGAATGTCAAGTCAGACTTGAGAAGAAACAGAAAAGAGAATGCAAAAATGATGGGAGGGAGGCAAGAGTCTCTTATGAGGCAGTGCCTACAGCTATAGTGTAGAGCTGGCTCAAGCCACAGCAAACAGAAAATAGGAGCTGAAGAGAAGCTTGCCCAGGGGGGCTACCTTAGCCAGAGCTTCTTGCAAATCCCCCAAATGATTTTCACATCATTGCATTTAACTCCTCCATCTCCCCCACCCCCGCTGTGAGCAGAGGTGACTGTAAACTAGTTTTTGTTCCATACTTCTAGAGTGTTACCACGGTGGTTACAGTCCACTAAGGGCAGTTGTGAGATACGAAAGTCAAACTCAGTTTTTCCTTATCACCTCTTTATGTCACTGATTTTCAATTTAATAGTTATAGAGAAAAACGAATTTGGCTGGTTTCATCATAAACCAAAGAAAGCACACCTGAACACAGGTGAGTATCAGGTGCTGTCTGTAGGCTTCTTATCAATTAGTGGAGTGGAGGGATATGGTTCTTTCTTATTTTCTCCCTGATGTCTCTCCCAGCCCAGAGGACCACTCTGTTTTAAGCCATGGGATGATGTTCTTTGAATTGCCAGAGTGGCTTCTCCTCTCTCTTGCAAGGGAGGGTCCCCCTCAGAGGAGTGAGACAGCTTCCAGACCCCACAGTAGAAAACAAAGAGGAAGAAGCATCTGGGGCTACAAAATGAAACAGAGTCCTCTCAATAAGCTCTAAATGACACTGGGCGCCATGTCATCTCTACACGTTCTCTACACCCAGTGATGTGCTCCTACCATGTTTAACAGTTGGTTCTCTGGGGAAAAAAAAAAGACCTAGTTTGTAGCATATGCCAATTTCTACGGTGTAAATATTACCACTTGGATGAATTTCAAGCTTTCTAATATGAGGTCACTGAACACCAAGTTGGGAAGATAAAAGCACCACTGGCTTTTGTGAGTTGGTGATTACCACCAATGTTTCATGGTCAACACTGTGAGGGCAGGTGGACTTCATCTCGAATGAAAGCTGTGGTAGAACTCAAAGAAGTAAAAGGTATAGAAGTAACAGGCATGCAAGTCTTGAGGAACTGGGCAGAGATTAATTTCTCCGCAAAATAAGAATATTGGGAAGTTCTCTGCAGTGACCCAAAAGAGAGAGACTTAGGAAGAATTATCAGACAGAGAATTTTCGGGGGTTGGGAGTGGAAAGCAAGTAAAAATCCTATTTGACATGTATTAATTGTGTAATTTTAAAAGGAAAAAGAAAAACAATATTAAACAGTATTCTGGACTATGCAATGTAGACTTCCCTGTAGCATCCTTTAAGAAATCTTCAGTAAAAGCTTCAGACTAATTCTTCACTTATGGTTATTTGAGTGGCTGTGCTTCAGGGGCTGTGAAGAAGTGTTGAATTCTGCTGTGAGGCTGTTGTAGGATAAAGCTGAGTCTACTTATGAGAGAGCTGCTCTATCCAAGTCCATTTAGTTACAATCTCTTATTTATTCACATCAAAAGGTAAGCTCCACAAGGGCAAGGACTTTGTTTTGCTCACTGCTATCTCATTAGTGTCTAGAAATATACATGGAAGATTGTGATGGCTAATATTGAGTGTCAACTTCATTGAAGAATACAAAGTACTGTTCCTGGGTGTGTCTGTGAGGGTGTTGCCAAAGGAGATTAACATTTGAGTCAGTGAACTGGGAAAGGCAGACTGACCCTCAATCCTGGTGGGCATAATTTAATCAGCTGCCAGCACGGCCATAATAAAAGCAGGCAGGGATCAGGGAAAGACTAGACTAGTTTAGTCTTCTGGCCTCCATCTTTCTCCCATGCTGGATGTTTCCTGCCCTTGAACATCAGACTCCAGGTTCTTCAGCTTTGGACTCTTAGGCTTACACCAGTGGTTTGCCAGGGCCTCTTGGGTCTTAGGCCACAGACTGAAGGCCGCACTGTCAGCTTCCCTACTTTTGAGATTTTGGGACTCGGACTGGCTTCCTGGCTTCTCAGCTTGCAGATGGCCTATTGTGGGACTTCACCTTGTGATTGTGTGAGTCAATTCTCCTAATAAACTCCCTTTCATATATACATCTATCCTATTAGTTGTGTGCCTCTAGAGAACCCTGACAAATACAAAGACGATCAATAAACACTGTTTGAATGTTATTGAATAGCTTTTTAAATATCACCACGGTGCTTAACACAGCACAGTCCAGCGGAACTTTCTGCAGTGGTGGAAATGTTCTACATCTGTGTTGTCCAGTGTAGTGGTAGCCACTAGTCACAGGTGGCTGTGAACGTCTAAACATTTGGCTACGGCAATTAACAAACTGGATTTTAAATTTCATTTAATTTTAATTAATTTAAACTTAAATGAACACCTGTGGGCAGCATCTACCACACTGGACAGCACAGTAATCACTTTGCTACTCCAGTTATGGTCTATGGCCTAGCAGCATTGGCATCATCTGGGAGCTTGTTGGAAACTCAGAATTTCAGGCTCCACCACTGACCTACAAAGCCAGAACCTGTATCCCATTCCCACACGGTCATACACACGTCAAAGTCTGAAATGCTCTGCTCTAACAAACATCGGCACTTTCACCTACTTTATTTTATGTGATCCTCATTAAAAAATCTACATTGAGGATATCATTCTTCCTGTTTTATTTATTTTATTTTTATTTATTTATTTACTTTGAAACAGAGTTTTGCTCTTGTTGCCCAGGCTGGAGTGCAATGGTGTGATCTCAGCTCGCTGCAACCTCCACCTCCTGGGTTCAAGAGATTCTCCTGCCTCAGCCTTCTGATTAGCTGGGATTACAGGCATTTGCCACCACGCCCAGCTAACTTTTTTTTTTTTTTTGTATTTTTAGTAGAGATGGGGTTTCACCATTTTGGCCAGGCTGATCTCGAACTCCTGACCTCAAGAGATCCACCCGCCTTGGCCTCCCAAAATGCTGGGATTACAGGCGTTAGCCACTGCACCCGGCCTTTTCTTCCCATTTTATAGATACGGTAATTGGACTTCTGATTATGTGATTTTCTTAAAACCACAAAGTGGAAAGGAGAGACAGGGTCGGCAAGCCCAGCAATTCTTCTGTTCTGTTCTCTCTCCGTATGCTGGGGTAGAAGACAGCAGGCTAGATCTGAGCAATTTCAGCATCATTTATTCCAGGGCTGTTTTAAAATGGAATAAGAGCACAGCACTTTACTGCCAGCAACATGAGCTATCGATGTAAGTGACAGTGTAGATGAGTTGTGAAATGGAATAGTTTTGTGGGGCAGGTAGAGAATTAGCTTCTCATCTCTTCCTCAGGTATAACTGAGTGAGTAGGAATGAAGGCATGGCCTCGACGTAATGGCAGGCTTGCTTTTCGCCAGAAAAACTGGTCCTTTTGTTGTTCGGGATCTACTTATATGCATACAAGTTCTAGCTGCTTTTCATTTGTTTGTTATTGCATCATATAAAAGGATTGGGGAGATTTTTAACAATATGGAGATTAAATTTGACTGGCTTAATGAACAATTCCCTTCGAGAAGTCCCAGGGGTGAGGATGTGGTTCCCTCTATAATGACTAAAGATGAGATACAATGACAGAGAAAGAAACTGTGGCTTTCAAGATGAACCCCAAATCAAAAAAAAGGTCACAAGGACTGAGACTACAAATTATAAGACCTGGTTTGCTCTCCAGCAGCCTTCCATGGAGACATCTGTGTATAGCCAGCTCCAGATTCATATTGAATAAATTAATACATGTATTTAATGACGGCAAATGAATCCCTCAAGCAACGTTAAGAAGTCTGCAATGAGTATGTGCTGTTCAGTTACCGAGTTTTCACTGGGGACACTTTCTTCCCCAGAGCAACCTGTTCCTAGCCAGCCTACACTATTTCATTGGCCCTACCCTTGTAGAATTAAAACTCTCAAGTGAAAGGACTTGTTACCAAAAATAATAATATCAGTTCAAGTTAGGTGTATGTACTCCTGGTTTGCAAATCAGCAGTGAGAAAGAACAAGCAAAGGAACAAATAGGTAAACAAAGACAGAAGGAAAAGCAAAATAATAGATTCAGAGTTATCAACCAAGCCTTGAAATAACAGGCCTCACCTCCTCCTGGCCCAGCCACCCTGTGACCTCTGTTCTCTGGCAGAGGTAACAGTTACTCCTCCACCCGGGCACCTGAGCTGGTGTCCCTGCCATTGCAGTCACTCTTGGTTCATCTCTGAAGGCATGCTTGCATTCTTGACTCATTCCTCTCTCTCACCCTTCACATTGATCATCAAATCTGGTCTTGTTTTTTAAGGGTATACAAACAATAAAACTTTATTCCACCATAAAAAGGAATGAAAGTTTGATACAAGTTGCAACATTGACAAACCTTAAACACATTGCAAGTGAATTATGACAGAAATTAACAGGACAAATATGTATGATTCTACTTCTACAAAATATTTAGAATAGGAAAAATGGATTGAGACAGAAAATAGATTGAAGGGAACAGGTACTAGGGTGGTGGTGGAAACGGGGGTTATTGCTTAATAGATGCAGAGTTTGTATTTGGAATAATGAAAGAAATTGCATATTGTGGTTATGGTTTAATGACATTGTAAACATAATTAATGCCATGGAATGGTCCATGTAAAATGGTTGAAACAAAAAAAAATTTATGTGAAAACTTTAATCAATATTTGAAAAACTTTAGGTCACTGAAACACACAGTTAAGATGATGAAATAAACCTACTGAGTGGAAAAATATTTTCAAACTACCATACGGCAAAGGACTAGTATCTAAAATATATGAAGAGTTATCAAAGTCTAATAGTTAAAAAAATAAACAATCCAAGTAAGTAGTGGGCAAAATACATGAAGAGTCATTTCAGGGGAGAGGATATACAAGTGTTAAATAAACACATGAAAATTGCTAATAATGTTGAAAATCTGGTCAATTCTAGCTTTTCAATAACCCCATTACATCATTTCTCCTGCTAGGGTAATAATTCAGGTCTTTATCATTTTACCTGGAATTCTGCAATTGCCTCTTAACTACGCCCTTCCAACTCCATTTTTAATCTCCCCCCTCATCAATTCATCATTTCTGTAAAAACAGAAAGCAAAATACCAAGCATAATTAGACAAATATCTATATTTCATTATCAGAATTGTCATAGTGTATCAAGTCTTTTATAAAATTATATCACAGTTCTAGATAACATCCTCTTCATTCACTGACTCCTCTTTCCATTCCCCTTCCTGCTCCTCCCCTGGCAGTCACCACCATGAGTTTGTAGTGTATGGTAGATCATGTTATTTGTTCCCGATAATTTATTACCTCCTCACCCTGTTATGCTTCCCTGAAGGCAGAACACACTTCCCCAAAGACTTTGGGCTTGGTCCTGTGACTTTCTTTTTTTTTTGAGACGGAGTCTCGCTCTGTCACCCAGGCTGGAGTGCAGTGGCGCGATCTCGGCTCACTGCTAGCTCCGCCTCCCGGGTTCACGCCATTCTCCTGCCTCAGCCTCTCTGAGTAGCTGGGACTACAGGCGCCCGCCACCACGCCTGGCTAATTTTTTGTATTTTTAGTAGAGAAGGGGTTTCACCGTGGTCTCGATCTCCTGAACTCGTGATCGGCCCGCCTCGGCCTCCCAAAATGCTAGGATTACAAGCGTGAGCCACCGTGCCCGGCCAGTCCTGTGACTTTCTTTGGCCAAAGGAAAATGAAGCATGCCAGATCTGATCTTGCTTTAAATGTACTCTCATGGTTTAATATTGCCCTTCTTGAATTCTTGTCCTCTGCCATAGTTACAGCAGATTCCAGATAGAAGCTGCTCCTCCAGCTGGGGTAGCAGAGTGAGAAGCCACATGATGCTGAGCCCAGCTGAGCCCAGCTAAACCCAACAGAGTCCAACAGAGCCTGACAGAGTTGAAGAGGGACATTGAGAAACAACAGCCCTCCTATAATGTGAATAAAAGCAAATGTTTGTTATTGTAACCCATTAAGACCCTGGAGCTATTTGTTACACAGCAAAGGCCGACTAAGTCAAAATATTTATGTATGTGAAGGCTTACAAAATGTACACAAATATTTCTTGTGATGGTTAATATTAAATGTCAACTTGATTGGATTGAGGGATGCAAAGTATTGTTTCTGGTGTATCTGGGTGTTTGTGGGTGTTGCCAGAAAAGATTAACATTTGAGTCAGTGGACTGGGAGAGGAAGACCCACCCTCAGGAAGACCCACCCACAATGTTGGTGGGCACCATCCAGTCAGCTGCCAGGGTGGGTAGAAAAAGTAGGCAGAAGAAAGTGGTAGAAGCAGACTTGCTGAGTCTTTCTTGCCTTCATCTTTCTCCCGTGCTGGATGCTTCCTGCCCTCGGATGGCAGACTCCAAGTTCTTTGGCTTTTGGACTCTTGGTCTTACACCAGTGGTTGGTGAGGGGCTTTTGGGACTTTGGCCACAGACCGAAGGCTGCACTGTTGGCTTCCCCGCTTTTGAGGTTTTGAGACTTGGACTGAGACACTACTGGCTTCCTTGCTCCTTAACTTGCAGACGGCCTATTGTGGGACTTCATCTTGTGACTGTGCAAGTCAATTCTCCTTAATAAACTCCTTTTTATATATACATATATCCTACTAGTTCTGTCCCTCTAGAGAATACCTATGTGTGGTGTTTATTTTGTATATTTTGATATACATATGTGTAACCATAAGCAATATATAGTTTTGTTCAATGGGTGTTCCAAGTCTACCCAAATAATTGCATGCTCTACATCTTGATTTTTTTACACTCAAGATTTGTTTGGGGTATCTACCCATGTGGATGTGTATAGATCTAGTTCATTTCCTTTAATAGCCGGCAGAGAAATCTTTCTAAATTATGTCTCTTCTCTGCCTTAAAGGACTTACAGCTGAAGGTAGTCATCAACAGCACTCCAGGCAGCTGGGGAAACAAGCCTTTTCTGAAAGAGGATCTCGATGGAGTATCACAGGGCCCCCACAGTTCACCTTTGTGCACTTGAATCTCGTCTTCATATACATTCTGGAAGCAGCTTCTCTTGCCTCTTGGGGGGAACCTAGAAGCAGTGTATCAGTAAGACAAGTTTGAGCCCCTGATGCTGCAACTGGTCTTAAAATCACAATTGATACTTATAATCTCTCTCCTCTACCATCCATCCTAGATTCCTCTCACCCTCAGACAGCACCTCTGTAGATCTTGATGGTTAACCTGGTGGAGTGACCCAGACTTGTATCCCTGAGGGGTCTGTGCCCTGATGGTCACCATGCCCTTCTGAGGTTGGGCTTCCTGCACTCATGCACTTATTGTCAAAATGGTGCATGTACCAAGAGGGACCCAAGTGAATCACCTGGGTGCCAAACATACTCCTCCTTGACTCCATTGCATGACAAAAGCCCAAGTCAGTTTTGCATAGAAAGAAACAAGTGAAAACCAGGAAGCTAATACTAGACCCTTTCCTGACTTCACCTTCAGGTCACCAGTCCATTAATTTAATTTCCTTTCCATTGTCCAAACTGGGTTTATTTAATTTTTTTATTTTTAATTTTTGTGGCTACATAGCAGGTATGTATATTTAAGGGGCACATGAGATGTTTTGATACAGGCATGCAATGTGTAATAATCACATCATGGAGAATGGGGCATCCATCCCCTCAAGCATTTGTCTTTTGTGTTACAATCCAGTTACACTCTCTTAGTTATTTTAAAATGTACAATTAAATTATTATTGTTGACTATAGTCACCCTGTTGTGCTATCAAATAGTAGGTCTTATTCATTCTTTCTATTTTTTTGTACCCATTAACCATTCCCACCTCCCCCTACTGCCCTACTATCCTCCCCAGCCTCTGGTAACCATCCTCTGCTATCTCCATGTATTCAACTGTTTTGATTTGTAGATCCCACAAATAAATGAGAATATACAATGCTTATCTTTCTGTGCCTGGCTTATTTCACTTAACATAATGACCTCCACTTCCACCCATGTTCTTTCAAATGACTGGATCTCATTCTTTTTTGTGACTGAATAGTACTTCATTGTGTATATGTACAACATTTTCTTTATCAATTCATGTGTTGATGGACACTTACGTTGCTTCCAAATCTTGGCTATTGTGAACAATGCTGCAATAAACATGGGAATACAAATATCTCTTCAATATACTGATGTCCTTTCTTTTGGGTATATACCCAACAATGAGATTGATGGATCATATGGCAGCTCTATTTTTAGCTTTTTTGAAGAACCTCCAAATTATTCTCCTTAGTGGTTTTACTAATTTACATTTCCACCAACAGCGTACAAGGGTTCCCTTTTCTCCACATCCTCACCAGCATTCGTTATTGCCTCTCTTTTGGATATAAGCTTTTTACTGGGGTGAGATGGTATTTCATTGTAGTTTTGATTTATGTTTCTCTGCTGATCAATGATGTTGAGTACCTTTTCATATGCCTGTTTGCGATTTGTATGTCTTTTTTGGAGAAATGTCTATTCAAATCTTTCGTCCATTTTTTGATCGAATTATTAGATTTTTTTCCTAAAGAGTTGTTTGAGCTCCTTATAGATTCCGTTTTGTTTGTCTGTTTGTTTTGTTTTTTGAGATGGAGTCTCACTCTGTCACCCAGGCTGCAGTGCAGTGGCACAATCTTGGCTCACTGCTACTCTGCCTCCTGGGTACAAGAGATTCTCCTGCCTCAGCCTGCTGAGTAGCTAGGACTACAGGCACGTGCCACCACGCCCAGCTAATTTTTGTATTTTCAGTAGAGACAGAGTTTCACCACATTGGCCAGGCTGGTCTCGAACTCCAGACCTCAGGCAATCCACGCGCCTCGGCCTCCCAAAGTGCTGGGATTACAGATGTGAGCCACCGCACCCAGCTAGATTCTGGTTATCAATCCCTTGTCAGAGGGGTAGTTTGCAAATATTTTCTTCTATTCTTGTGTGTTGTCTGTTCACTTTGCTGATTGTTTCCCTTGCTGTGCAGAAACTTAAAATTGATGTTATCCCATTTGTTCATTTTTGCTTTGGTTATCTGTGTGTGAAATTTTTGCCCACACCAATGTCCTGGAGAGTTTCCCCAATGTTTACTTGTAGTAGTTTCATAGTTTGAGGTCTTAGATTTAAGTCTTTAATTCATTTTGATTTGATTTTTTTATATGGTGACAGATAGGGGTCTGGTTTCATTCTTCTGCATATGAATATCCAGTTTTCCTAGCACTGTTTATTGAAGAGATTGTCTTTTCCCCAGTGCATGTTCTTGGCACCTTTGCTGAAAATGAGTTCATTATATGTGTGTGGATTTGTTTCTGGGTTCTCTATTATGTTCCAATGGTTTTTGTATCTGTTTTTATGCCAGTGCCAGGCTGTTTTCATTACTATAGCTCTGTAGTATAATTTAAAGTCAGTAATGTGATTCTTCCAGTTTTGTTCTTTTTGGATAGGATAGCTTTGGCTATTCTGGGTCTTTTGTGTTCCATATATGTTTTAGGATTATTTTTTCTCTTTCTGTGAAAAATGTCATTGGTATTTTGATTGGGATTTCATTAAATCTGTAGATTGCTTTGGACAGTATGGACATTTTAACAATATTGATTCTTCCAGACCACTAACATGGAACATCTTTCCATTTTTGAGTGTTCTTTTCAATTTCTTTCATCATTGTTTTATAGTTTTTATTATAGAGGTTCTTTACTTCTTTGGTGAAGTGGTTAATTCATAGATATTTAATTTTATTAGTGGCTATCATAAATGGGATTTCTTTTTCAGATTGTTGATTGTTTACATACGGAAATGCTACTGATTTGTATGTTAATTTTGTATCCTGCAACTTTGCTGAATTTGTCTATCAACTCTAATAGGTTTTTTTTTCACTGAGTCTTTAGTTTTTTCCAAGTATAAGATCATATCACCTGCTAACAAGGATACTTTGACTTATTCCTTTCCAATTTAGATGCCATTTATTTCTTCTCTTGTCTGATTGCTCTAGCTAGGACTTTAAACTCTAGGCTTATTTTAAAAGCCTAAATTGTATGTATATGTGTATAAAAGGATATATGTGTGTATGTGTATATATCAGAAGCTAAAGGAAAATAGGACTACCATAGAAAGCACCCAGAATCCCACCAACCAGAGGAAAATACCATTAACCTTTTAATCTTTCTTTGCCATCTCTTTCTTGATATGTTTCTTTGATTTTTCTAAAACAAAAACTACATATATGTATATATAAGTGAGTGTCTTACCTCTGTTTTTAAAAAAGAAGAAAAAACCCTTAATAATATATTGTGAATATTTCCCAACTTCTTTTCAGTATATTTAAAGAAGGGCAAAGGAATTAGGCTAATTGTGATTCTTTCTAGATAGCATTCCTCAACGTTATTTTATGGTAAAAACTGTTGACTTTGAATAAAAAAAAAACCCCAAAGTGATTTATCTTTAGAAGGCAAAAAGCAGCATATATAATGCAGGGCATATGCAATAACAACAACCCCAATAATAATAAGCATATGATCTCTTATAACTCTGCAGCCATATTATGAGTTCAGGGTATATTGTTACTGTTATTACAGATGAGGAAGTTAAGGCTTAGAGAGATTAAAGCACTTGTCAGCACCACACAACTAGAACCTAGAACTGAAGTTCAAATCTAGGTTTCCTGATCTCAAATTCCACACTCATAACTAATACAAATAGTTAAGGCAAGTTTGCTGGGGTGATGAAAGCCCAGGAGACACAGTGTTGAGTGATGGAAAGAAGTCTGGCAGAGCGGGTGTATCGCAGCATCTAACAAAGACAGCAACAGGCCAGAGCTGTTAGCGGAGGCTGGGAGTCGGCATTCAGAAGGCTTGCCTGAGGTCACAAGAATTCTGGCCTGCAGGTGGGTGAAAGAGGATGTGGCAGTCTTGAGGCATAGGAGCTGGAGCTCCAGGGGGAAGTCACAGGAAAGCACATCAGGAGGCAGCAGGAAAGGCAGCCCCAAGTTGGGATAGATGAATCCCAGGTTCTGAGGGAGGAGGGT
The DNA here is from genome assembly GCF_009828535.3 of Hylobates moloch. Classification (NCBI taxonomy): domain Eukaryota; kingdom Metazoa; phylum Chordata; class Mammalia; order Primates; family Hylobatidae; genus Hylobates; species Hylobates moloch. Next base: position 16,600,033 of record NW_026652291.1, on the reverse strand, counting down.
GGAGGAAGGTGCTTGGGGAGGAAGGAAGATAGGAGCCAGAAGTTGGGCAGCTGGAATTCTTTTCCCTTCCAATCACCCACCCTTGGATTACCCTGCCTGACTTGGATAAGGGGAGGGAAGCTTGTTAGAAAGAGGGGAGATAAAACGTTTGTACAAAACAAAATAGATTTCACACATTCACCAAAAGATGTACAAGAAGATTCCTAGCAGCACTATTCAAAATCGAGTGAAACTGGAAACTACACAAATGTCCATCCAATGTGATGGATAAATCAATTGTGGTCTAATCACACAACGGCATTGACATGGTTTGGCTCTGTGTTCCCACCTAAATCTCACCTTGAATTGTAATAATCCCCACATGTCAAAGGTGGGGCCAGGTGGAGATAATGGAATCATGGAGGCCGTTTCCCCCCCGCCCCCCATACTATTCTCTAGAGATTCATTAAGACTCACGAGATCTGATGATTTTATAAATGGGAGTTCTCCTGCACGAGCCCTCTTGCCTGCCACCATGTAAGATGTGACTTTGCTCCTCATTCACCTTCTGCCATGACCGTGAGGCCTCCCCAGCCATGTGGAACTGTGAGTCCATTAAACCTCTTTCTTTTATAAATTACTCAGTCTTGGGTATGTCTTTATTGGAAATATGAGAACAGCCTAATGCAGGCATATGGCACAGCAATGAAAGTGAACAAACTACAACTATATGTGATAAAATGAATGAACTCATAAATATGATGTTGAGTGAAAACAGATGCAAAACCATAGGTTCTATAAGATTCCATTCATGTGAAGTACAGAAACAGTCAAGACTGTTCAATGCCCTTAAAAGTAAGGTTATGTACGCTTGGAGATGGGAGAGTAGGGACTAGAAAGCATCGTGGCTATAGGGTTTCTAGGGCACTCATAATGTTCTTGTTTTTTAAAAAATCTGGGTGCAGGTTTCGTTTGTGCATTCTAACTATTTCATCTAAATCTGCACAGGAATTTATTAGATTACAAACAAAAGAAGTAAGATAAAGGAAAGAAATAAACAAGAGCAGCAACAGCAACAGAATAATCTAAACCATTATGATGAAAAGGTTTAATTTCACTCAGCTTCCATTTATGGATAGAACATAGCACATTTTTGGCCACTTTGTTTCTACGTGATTACCCCCAATACTGTCCTAGCCTTGTCATCACAGGAAAATTGTAAGGGAGAAGTTTCATTCTGTCAAATAATTTAAAATTGCTCCAACCCACTTTGGAAGTTTCAGACGGGCTGTAGGGCATGGTTCTAAGTGGCTTTGAAGTCTTATTGCATTATTTCTATGTAATGCAAATTGACAAGGTCTCTAAATTAGGCAACTAACTAGAAAATGAGGTCTGAAAGCCAGTTTTATTAGCAGCCGGGAATCTGGTCTTAAAGACTTATCTGTTTGTGGCCAGGGCATGGGTGGGGAATATATTTTCCATGGAGGAAATCAGGATGATAGTAGCAATGGGGAGGAAAAGATCCAATGTAGAAGCCAGGGAATAGATATGGGTGTTGAACATTTTTCTAGATTTTATTTGACAAATATTTATATAGCACTTTCTATGTGCCAAGCACTCTCTAAGTACTCACTGTATGAAGGTTTGATTTAATCCTTACAGCAAACCTACGATGTGGGTGCTATTATCATCCTCACTTTAAAGTTGAGGAGACTGGAGCACAGAGAGGTTAAATACACATGAAAGGCCACACAGCTGCTCAGTGGCAGAGCCAGAGTTCAAATTCAGATTGTCAGGTTCCTGAGTCCTTGCTCTTAACACTAAGCTACGCGCTTCTCACGAAAATGGCAGCATGACTCCCAAGCTGAGGACCTTGGCTTTTCTCACTTCATAATGTGATGGAGAGATTGCCAAGAAGACTTTCCCCTCCCCATCTGTCCCTGCCCCCAACTCAGCTTCTGTAATGCACTATTGCTAATGCCTAAGCTTCCACCACTGAAGTTTATTCTTTTGGGTTAAGTGCCCCGCTTTCCCAACGTTTCTTATAAAAGTGTGGATACCTCCACAAGATGTCTGTGAACCAACGTCAGAGTGTAAGACTTCACCCAGTGTATTAGTCTGTTCTCATGCTGCTAAAAAAGACATACCTGAGACTGGGTAATTTATAAAGAAAAAGAGGTTTAAAAGACTCACAGAGACAGTTCCACATGGCTGGGGAGGCCTCACAATCATGGTGGAAGACAAAGGAAGAGCAAAGGGATGTCTTCCATGGTGGCAGACAAGAGAGCTTGTGTGCAGGGGAACTGCCCTTTATAAACCATCAGATCTTGGGAGAATTATTCAGTATCATGAGAACAGCACAGGGAAGACTTGCCACCATAATTCAATGACCTTTCAATGGGTCCCTCCCATGACATGCGGGGATTATGGGAGATACAATTCAAGATGAGATTTTGGTGGGGACATGGCCAAACCATATCATCCAGCTTTCTGGGAAGGGGAGAATGCAAGCATGGAGGACTCAGGAGGGCAGGAATGTACCCAACTTGGTGGTGGGCCTGAAGGCCAATTTCACTGACTTTACTGTTCTGTCAGTCACTTGCTGGCTAAGGCACATTCCTGCATCCATCCATTCATTGAGTCCTTGATAGATGCAAGACCTCAGTGTAGGTGTCCTTAGGGATATAATGGATTTATAATCTCCAGTAGCCCTTATATATTGTCCATTTTAATTCATAAATCCTTTCCCACCCTATCCTCCAGAGTCACTATTATTATTCCCAATTATCCATGAAGAAAGTTATGTGCAGAAAGCTTTTGTGAATTGCCCAGGGTCACACAATTTGTCAGTGATAGTCCTGGGATAAGGACCCATGTCATCAATGAATCTCAGTAGAATAGCAGGAAAAACAAAGGGGACTCATTCACTCATTCAGCAGGTGCTTATTTGTTTGTTTTCAATATTGTAGTAAAATATACATAACATAAAATTTACCATCTTAATCTTTTTTTTTTTTTTTGAGACAGAGCTTGCTCTGTCACCCAGGCTGGAGTGCAGTGGCATAATCTTGGCTCACTGCAACCTCTGCCTCCTGGGTTCAAGCGATTCTCCTGCCACAGCCTCCCGAGTACCTGGGACTACAAGTGCCCACCACCATGCCCAGGTAACTTTTGTATTTTTAGTAGAGATGGGGTTTCACGATATTGGCCAGGCTGGTCTCAAACTCCTGACCTTGTGATCCGCCCTCCTCGGCCTCCCAAAGTGCTGGGATTATAGGCATGAGCCACCACACCCGGCACTTAACCATTTTTAAGTGTAGAGTTTAGTAGTGTTGAGTACATTTACACTGTTGTACAACCAACCTCCAGAATTCTTTTCTTCTTGCAGAACTGAAACTCTACATACATTAAGCAAGAACTCACCCATTCTCCCCTTCCCTAAGTGCCTGGCAATCATCCTTCTACTTTCTGTCTTTATGATTTCAACTATTCTAGGTACCTCATAGAAGTGGAATTATAAAGTACAGTATTTGTCTTTTTGTGACTGGTTTATTTCACTTAGTATATTATCCCCCAGGTTCATCCATATTGTAGTGTGTACCAGAATTGTCTTTCTTTTTAAGGCTGAATAATATTGCACTGTATGGATATACCACATTTTGTTTATTCATTCATCTGTCAATGGTCACTTGGGTTCCTTTACCTTTTGGCTACTGCGAATAATGGTGCTATGAACATGGGTGTGCAAATGTCTCTTCAAGACCCTGCTTTCTATTCTTTTGGTCAACAAGTGATTTAAGATTAGATAATAATGTGGAAATTACTAAGCCTATGATGAAAAAAACCTCAAAGAAAGTGTTGTGAAAGTTAAAACTAGTCTAATTGGTATGTGATTGAGCCTTTAGGGCTCAGACCATGAGGCCCACCAGGAAATGGTCAGAGCGGGTGCCTTCCTTCTTCTTTGCTGGTTCTCCATCCTCCAGCAGCGCAATCTCATCCTTGGACTTTCTCCTCCTTGTGGCAGAACTGGGCAGTGCTTCTACCCCCCAGCTCACCCTTTTCTGTGAGCAACTTGTCCACCCGAAGATGGGGCTCTGGACTCCAAGAGCTGCCCTGGGCTTCTTGGCTCAGCCTGGTACCGAGGACCAATTCTTAATTATCTGTTTTCAGTCCCAACTTGCTGATCCACCAAGTCCAGCCTGACCCCCAGCCGCAGCACACAGTCGAGGTCCCGGCAAGTGACATGCCTTCCGTGAAACACCACAGAGCTCGGGCTCCAGATTAGCTGTGCCAAAGGGCCACCATCCAAGTGAACAACATTACAGTAGGAAAGAATTGTGGAGAAGACTTGAAATTGCAAAAGGGAGAGAAAGAAAATAATGACTTCACCTAGCCCCAAAGTATGTGTAGTGGGCAAATTTTAAGACTCTCGTTAGATATACTGTGCCCCAAACACAAGCTGGTATGAGCCAAAGTCATGCTTCCCACTCCTGCGTTGGCCACTTGACTTGGTAGGGAAGAGCATATCTTTTTCATTATCACAGATGTAATGGAGAAGCTCAGATTGTCAAGGAGCAAGCTGGCCACAGTAAGGATGGAGAGGGAGGAGTGTGGATGGCTCAGGCAAATCCAGAGAGAGCTCCAAGCACACACTCCGCTGAGAACAAGACATGTCTTTGTGACTCTATGAATGTCTTCTGCTCATCTGTGTGGGATGTATCAGGGCAGCCTAGTTTGGACGTAGACTCATAGAGCACTGGGATCATACCTATTTGCCTTAGTTAATCTTGGGCAGATTGATTTTCTCATCTTATCTCATGACAAGATCCATCTTTGTAGGATCTCAGCATGGCAAATAGTCTCCAAAAGGATATGGTCTACAGTGCGAGTTCCTTTTGGTTCAGAAGTCCCAAGCAATCACTTTTAATGAATGTATTGATCAAGGCCTGGTCTTTGAGGTTCAAAGGCTGCAGAATTTAGGCCAGTGTTCAACATTTCCTTTCCTTCCAGCTTTTTTAATGCCTCTGAAGTGGACCATCAAGACTTCTCTACAGGCAAAGGAAAGTTTCCAACAATGCCAAGGAACCAGGGAAGGGGCATTGTCTAGTTACGGATCAAAGGAGTGGGGCGGTCTAAGGCTTCATCCCTCATGAGAGCAGCTGGGCACTGGGCCCTCCGCCCATCTCTTCATCTCTTGAAATGGTCATTTCTGCCATGGAAATACAGTTCTTTGGAAGCAGCCGATGAAATAATGAGCTGGGGAAACATTGTTCCAAGTGGCATCTGTGCTGTAGGAATGGGACCATGACCCCCTTCTATGAAATTGCTGGGGTTGTTTCCCAGCCCCCCGTGTCTGTGGCTCTCATTAGTGTTCTAATGGAACACTCAGAGATGGCTGGCAGTCAGGTCCAGAATGTGTGTTATCGACATCTCTTCTCAAGCCAAACAAAAGTCACATTCAGGTCAAAGAGAGACGGGGCTGCTGCAGAAAGACAGATTTAAATAAAAAGCCAAAATAGATACTTTGAGAAAGGGCACTTTATTTTTAGGAAAGAAAAGGAATTAGGAGAAGATAATGGTTGTCCTGGCAACGAGAGAGCCCTGTGTATATTCTATAGGCCCGGTTTTAAATGTAATGCCCGAAACAAAACGGATTCCCTGGTGACTTTCTGAGAAAATACAGATGGAAATAAAAAGGCTACTCAGAAACAATATCTCATGTTAAGTCCAACTGCCATTTCACTGCTATTTTATAGGCTTCCCACTCCACAGCCCTGTATTAATTTAAAAACCCATTTTAATGTCTAGCACAAAATCCATTTTAAATGAGAGTCTCCATTTCATTTTTTTCCACTGTTCCTAACTGTGCTTTAAAAATTGAACAGGGAGGCCAGGCACGGTGGCTCACACCTGTAATCTCAGCACTTTGGGAGGCCAAGGTGGGCAGATCACAAGGTCAGGAGATTGAGACCATCCCGGCTAACACGGTGAAACCCTGTCTGTACTAAACACACACACACACACACACACACACACACACACACACACACACACACACACAAATTAGCCAGGCATGGTGGTGCATGCCTGTAGTCTCAGCTACTCGGGAGACTGAGGCAGGAGAATTGCTTGAACTTGGGAAGCAGAGCTTGCAGTGAGCCGAGATGGTGTCACTGCACTCCAGTCTGGGCGACAGAGCAAGACTCCGTCTCAAAAAAATTGAACCAGGAGCAGCAGACCTAGAAGCATGGCTTGGAATCATGTAATTCTCAACTGAAAGAGGGTGATGGTGTCGGCAGCTTCTCTAAGCCTTTGAATTAACTCAGGAGGACCAGGCAAATTGGTTGCTGACATTTAAACGTCTGGAGAATGCACACAAAGATTCACATTTCTGTTTTTTCTTGAAAATGTAGAAAGCCTGACCATCTTGGACCTTCCTTTCCACGTGGCAAAAATCAGCCCCAGTCCCCTGAAGTCTCCATAACATTCTTTTCTGTCCAATGCCCATTATATTATTGCCTAGTCTCTATGGGCACTGGGGTTTGACAGGCTCATCTAGTTCCATCTGGGGTCCTCTTTCTTGGTCAGTGCTTCTCAAACTTTACTCCACATCAGAGTTACCTGGAAGGCTTCTTAACACATAGATTGCTGGATCCCACCCTCAGAGTGTCTGCTTCTGTAAGTTGTTGGCAGGGACAGGGCTAGGGATTTGCATGTCGAGCAGTTCCAGGTGATTCTCATGCTCCTGGTCTAGGGACCACACTCAGAACCACTGCCCTGGATTCATGGTAACTCTGCTTCTGTCAGTAAAGAGCTCTTGATGATTTTCCTCAAACAAATTTATATTAAGTTTAATGAAGTGGCAAAAATTTTTTATCCATTGCAATGCATCAGAGGAAGAGAGCCATATTTTTGGGGAAAAGGGAGCATGATGCTCTAGCTAGAAAGATGACAGCCAGACTGCCTTGCCAAGACAGGCAAGAAAGGAGAAAGGAAAGGAGGGAAGAGAGAGACAGCAGAGAAAGGAGGTCTTAGTGTGAAGTTAGTGAGAGGAGGTGTCCTTGCCTGTGACCCCCATTTTTGTGACCCTGAAAATGCACGGTGTGAGTGGAATGTGTATGTGTGTCAATGGTGACAAAGTCTTGGACTGAAGTGGTGCAACATGAGGCTTCATACATGTCTGTGGGAGCCAGAGGGGAAGTTCACCATGGCAACCAAACCCCTGAGATCTGTACATGCCTTGGTGAAGGCTTTGGACTTTCTCAAGCCGTGAAATTGAGAGATTTGAGCCAGGTCTCCTCCATCTCAGAAGAGCAGGGAGGCCCCAGCTGACTTCTGGGTTCCATAAGAAGGATTTCATCTGAATAAAGTACATAATTCATTTTGCCCATTCTAATCATCAAAGTGGTGTATAGCAAAGAATCTGAGATTCTCCTCAGTGGGAGATAACACCCTGGACTGTCTCAATTCCAGGCAAAAGCAACAGCACTTGATGTTTTTGATAATCTGTGCAGGCTTAGAGAGGAAAAACTCTTTGTTAGTCTTTTCTTGAAATACCAGTAATAGCTCTCAGATGTCCATTATTTCCCTTAGAGGCCTTTGGAGATCTGGAGATGGCTGGAAATGCCTCCTGGGCTGGTGTCTGGCCATGCACAGGCAGGATGGGGGTGGTCTTGTGATAAATGGCCCTTGGAGGGCCATGTTGCAGGCTTGGTCCAGAAATATTCACAGGGAGATTTAAACTTTCTGTTTCCAACATGCCTTATTATTATTGAGTATATATAATTACATAATGAAAGCATTATGTAGATGGTAACATGTTATTTGGCTCTCTTTCCTTTATTGAGCACCTATCACGCACCCAACATGTTATGTGCACTTTTTAGTTTAATATTCCTCACTGTTCTGAAAAGTCAGAATTTTATCCCCATTTTACAGAAAGAAAAATCTGCTTCAAGATTTAATAACTTTCCAAATATTATTCAGTCAGTAAGTGGTGGTGCCAGGACTTGAGCCCAGATCTGTCCAGCTCTAAATTCCCTGTTGTTTTCTTCTGACCACCCCACCGCTTGCTGCCTCTCAAATGAAAGAGATTGCCTTTATTGTCTACCCCTATAGCTTTCGAGTATGACAAGCAATATTCTGGCTCACTTACATTTGTTCAATCTTTAAAACCTGTCCCTTTAGCTCCAAGAAAAGCATAAAAGAAGAATTTGTACTACATTCCTTTGCGTGATAATATTGCATTCCTGAGCATCAACCCTACAGGAGCCTTCTCTGTGATGGAAGTACAGCGTTTTAAAACGGCTGCACGTCCCCAGCCCTCTGTGATTTTTCAGTGAGCAGTTTCAGCTGGACATAGAATTGTAAGTAAGAAAGTTCCAGTTGGCTTCCTGGAAAATTTAATCTCTCAATTTTCCTTAGTTGTTTGGCATGCCAGGATGAGATTCAAATGAGATTCTGTAAGAATGACCAGTTTTTCCTGCTCCCTTCTTTCATTAGCCCCTCTCACAGCTGGGCTTCGTTTCTGTGACCATAAACTAGCTCATGCTCCCAACACAGGAGTAGCTACAAACTGGGAAATGGAACTAAACCCCATATAACAGCCAAACCCTCCCAGTTCTGCTTTGCTCTGCCCTGGTGCCATTTTGTTTGAAGAAAAAGGGGGAGAACATCACTTTAGAAGGCAGCTGTTCATTTTTCCTGTAGGTAAATGCAGAAGAAGCCGCGGAGGAGAAGAAAACTCACCTTGTTGTGAGGTTTCTGTGGACAAGGACCTCTGTCATGGGGCTTTCTGCTGACCAGAACACCCAACTGATCAGCACTCCTGCCTATCCAAAATGAACTATTGATAGAACTATTGATCCCGAGGAAGACTTCAGAGTACCCTAAGGGTGCTGGCCACCTGGCTTCCTTGCCAATAGTCTCCCCAGACCCAGTCTTCACATCAAGGTCACTCTCCACTGCTGCTAAAATGATCCTTCTATCATTTGAGCAAGCCACACCCTGCCCTCAATTGTTCTTCATAAGGTCTTCCATGACCATATCCCTGCTGACTTTTCCGGTCTTGTACTAACTTGTCTTCCTGCCTCCCCGTGCCTCCATGTGCCTCCACGTGCTATGGAGAACCTAAGTGGGATCATGTCACTCCCCTGATCAATTCCCCCTCTCTGTCATGTCCCATTGCATGCAAGATGAAATCCCAGGTCTATACACTGGGCCAGGAGACCTTTTGCAATCAGCCTGTCACTGTCTCTCTACTCTCATTCCTTACTGTGCCTTCTCCTCTCCAGCCACTCTGGCTTTCTCTTCCTCCTTCTCTCTCCCTCCCTCCCCTGCAGCCACTCTGGCTTGAGCACTGTTTCAAGCCTACCTCAAGGCCTTTGCACTTCTTCCCTCCACCTGTGTCACTCTTTCCCTAGATCCAAAGGGCTCACAGTCTCTCAACCCCTTGACCCAGGTTATGGGCCAAATGTCAGAGAGGCTGTCTTTATGAAAATAGCAGCTCTTGTCACTCTAATCCTTTTCATCTTGCTTTAGAATTTTATTTTTTTTCTTCTCCTGTACAAAAACGCAGTCACCATGAAGGCAATATCCCTTGAATGGAGACTCCTGTGTGCCCCATAGTAGGTGCACACCGAACACTTTTTAAATGAATGAATCTCCTCCCATACCACCCCCAGTACTACACACCCCCTACCACCCTCAGTACTACAGAACCCATTCCACCCTCAGTACTACACACCCCCTACCACCCTCAGTACTACAGAACCCATACCACCCTCAGTACTACACACCCCCTACCACCCTCAGTACTACACACTCCATTCCACCCTGAAGTACTACACATCCCCTACCACACTCAGTACTACACACCCCCTACCACCCTCAGTACTATACACCCCATTCCACCCTCAGTAGTACACACCCCCTACCACCCTCAGTACTACACACCCCTTACCACCCTCAGTACTACACACCCCATACCATCCTCAGTACTACACACTCCATTCCACCCTCAGTACTACACACCCCCTACCACCCTCAGTACTACACACCCCATACCACCTTCAGTACTACACAACCCATACCACCCTCAGTACTACACACCCCATTCACCCTCATACTCACACCCTACCACCCCCTCATACTACACACTCATTCACCCCTCATACTACACACCCCTACCACCCTCATACTACACACCCATACCACCTTCACCTACCACCCTCAGTACTACACACCCCATACCACCCTCAGTACTACACACCCCCTACCACCCTCAGTACTACACACCCCCTACCACCCTCAGTACTACACACCCACTACCACCCTCAGTACTACAAACTCCATACCACACTCAGTACTACACCCTGTAGTTGGTCCAGAGTACTTACAAATCCTCAAACTTGTTAGGTAGCTTCACACCTCTGGGCTTAAAAATGTTTTTTTAATTGAATAATAACTTTAATAAAGTAAACAAATATTAATTGTATAGTTTGATAAATATATATATATATATATATATTATATAGACACCTGATTTATGACAGAAGCCCTAGGGCAATTCAGTAGCAAAGGAACAGTCATTTCTATAGTTGTTGCTGGGTCAATGGGATATCAGTTGGGGCAAAAAATGAACTTTTATTCCTGTCTCCACTATACATAAACATTAATTCATGGTAGATTATAGAGCTAAATGTGAAAATAAAAACATTTAAGTATGTAGAAAAAGAAAGTAGGAAAATGTCTCCATGACCTTGGGGTAAGCAAAGATTGATTGATTGATTGGTTAACTGATTGGATTGATTTAAGAAATGGGGTTTTGCACTGTTGCCCAAGCTGGAGTACAGTGGCACAATATAGCTCACTGCAGCCTTGAACTCCTGGGCTCAAGCAATCCTCCTGCCTCAGCTTCCTGAGTAACTAGGACTACCGCCCACATCATCACATCTGGCTAGTTTAAAATATTTATTTAGAGATGGGGTCTTGCTATGTTGCCCAGGCTAGTCTCAAACTCCTGGTCTCAAGGGATCCTTCCACTTTGGCCACCCAAAATGCTGGGATTATAGGCCCGAGACACCACACCTGGCCCAGTTATTCTTAAACAAAACATTAAACACTAACTTTTTAAAAATTGATGAGTTTAATTAAAATAAAACACTTTAGGGCTGGGTACAGTGGCTCATGCCTATAATCCCAGCACTTTGGGAGGCCAAGGTGGGTGGATCACTTGAAGTCAGGAGTTCAAGACCAGCCTGGCAAACATGATGAGACCCTGTCTCTACTTTAAAAATACAAAAATTAGCCAGGTGTGGTGGCATACACCTCTAGTCCCAGATACTCGGGAAGCTGAGGCAGGAGCATTGCTTGAACCTGGAAGGCGGAGGTTGCAGTGAGTTGAGATGGTGCCACTGCACTCCAGCCTGGGTGACAGAGCAAGACTCTGTCTTAAAAACAAACAAACAAACAAACACTACACACTTTGGCAAAACAAACAAATAAATGAAAAACATTGAAAGAGGGAAAAAGACAAGCTGTTGACTGGAAAAGATACATATACGCAACAAAAGTCTTGTATTCAGACTGTAAATCAAGAAGAAATAGACAAAATCGGCAACAGAGTTGAACTGGCACTTTACAAAGAAGAATATCAAAATGCTCAACAAATATGTAAAAAAAATACTTAACATCATGTAAATTAAACTCACAATGAAATAACTACTACTACGATGAGATACCACTATACTTTTAAGTAGCTAACATTTCCAGGACCAAAAATATCAATTATGAACTAGAATGTTTCAGAACAACCAGAACTTCCTTTTGTTACTGGTAGGACTGTAAACTGGAGCAACGAATTTGGAAAAATTTTGCGGGTACCTACTACACCTGAACATATATGTATGTCATGTTAAACCTCTGTGCTTTCACCAAATGCTTTTCCATCTGCATATATACCTTCTTGGTCCATGTCTACTGTTTGAGTCCTTTTCACCGTTCAAGACTTCTCCTAAATGTCATCATGCCTGTGAAGCCCTTCCTGGCCTCACCACCCACTTCGCTCTCGTGGAGGCCTTATGCGCTGATGACCACTGCATCACACACTTGCTGTCGTTGCAAAGGTGTCATGACCCCTTGGCTATGTGTTTGCCTGGGAGCATCTTGGCGGCAGGGTCTGGGCCTTATTCATCTTTGTGCCAAGCACTGTGCCTAACACAGATGATTTGTGAATGTTTATTGAATGAGTCAAATTGAGAGCTTCTGAATAACTAAAGAAAGGTCAAATTCTTTACAGTGTAACTTCAGAAGTAATCTGTACTGAGAGTTTCATTCTTCAAAAAGCTGATATTCAATGTCCAGTATGTGGTGTAACCCAAGTGTATTATAAGGATAACTCATAAACCAGTCATTTAGCTGATAAAAGGGAAGGTTTAGTTATGAATGGAGGAAAAAAATGAAAGAAACTAAGAGAAAGGCATTTAAACCAGAATACTTCTTTTTTCTTTTCTTTTCTTTTCTTTTTTTTTTTTTTTTTTGAGACAGAGTCTCGCTCTCTCACCCAGGCTGGAGTGCAGTGGTGAGATCTTGGCTCACTGCAACTTCCGTCTCCCGAGTTCAAGCGATTCTCCTGCCTCAGCCTCCTGTGTAACAGGCGCCCACCAACACGCCCAGCTAATCTTGTATTTTTACTGGAGACAGGGTTTTGCCATGTTGGCCAGGCTGGCCTTGAACTCCTGACCTCAGGTGATCTGCCTGCCTCGGCCTCCCAAAGTGCTGGGATTACAGGCATGAGCCATTGCATCTGGCCCTGAACCAGAATATTTCTAGGGTCATTAAATAGGGAGAATCTACCCAGAAATATATCCTTTAATGTCTTACATTCCTTCTATCAGAGTCACAGTTTCTAGGGAGACATTTGTATAGGGTACCTGCTAAAACAATAAAATTTGGAATTCAGATGTGATTTCAAATTCCCTATATGCCAATTATTTGAGAATCTACCCAGTACTATAAGCGTTAATGTCTTAAATTCCTTGTGTTGGAGTCACAATTTCTAGGGAGACATTCATATAGTGTGCCTGCTAAAAAGATGGAATTTAGAATTCAGATCTGATTCCAAATTCCCTGTATGCCAATTACGTGACCTAATGTAATCTTAATTTGTCTCTGCCTCAGTTCCATCATCTGTAAAACGGATTGTTGTAAGGTTTGAAGAAGATAATGTATGTAAAGCACCCATAATACAGTGCTTGACATAGTAAGTGCCCCATACGTGGTAAAATTTTGGAGGTCCTCCTTCCCCACTGTTTCATTCATGATCTGCAAAGATGGCAAGTTGCACCAAGAATGCTTCTGGGAAGCTTATACAATTACTAATTGGTCTTTATGTTGCAGTCATTTTAACTGAATCAAGGCAAGAGGGAATATTTATTCTTTTTATTTGTTAGTTCAGTGACAATATAATTACATGCTAAGAACCTTTTTGCTTTGGGACAGAGACAGTTATATCCTAATGCTCATTCCTTTTTTTTTGAGATGGAGTCTTGGTCTTGTTGCCCAGGCTGGAGTGCAGTGGCATGATCTCTGCTCATTGCAACCTCTGCCTCCCGGGTTCAAGCGATTCTCCTGCCTCAGCCTCTTGAGTAGTTGGAATTATAGGCATGTGCCACCACGCCCAGCTAATTTTTGTATTTTTAGTGGAGACGGGGTTTCAACATGTTGGCCAGGCTGGTCTCAAACTCCTGACCTCAGGTGATCTGCTCACTCGGCCTCCCAAAGTGCTGGGATTACAGGCGTGAGCCACCGCGCCCGGCCCTAATGCTCATTCTTTCCATCTTCCCTTTAGTTTACAGCTTGTTCCCACATCCAAATAAGATTTGGCAGAGCACATGGCCATCTGGCTGGAGACCACATTTCCCAGCCTCTCTTGCAACTGGATCTGGTTCTGTGATAATCTTCTTTCCAATGGAGCTTGCTGGCTCCTCTCCTTGGCTGAAATACTGATGTAATTTTGGTGGTGAACCAGCTTTGACTATGTGGAAGAGGAAAACACCCTGGGGTTCTAGGGAGATGGTCAAGCAACAAGATGGAAGGAACCTGGGTCTCTGAATGAACTAATGGAGCAAAGTTCCCTATTAATCCCAGATAGTGATTACAGAGAGAGATACATTGCTATCAATTGGGTCAATGTGTTTTGAGGGTCTTTTGTCATAGCAGCTTAGCATCCACCTTTACTACTGCAAGCACCATATCTATGTATCTTTTTGTCCTTCGTGTGTGCTGTCCTCCACCACCCCTGCCAGAACAGTCTCCCTCTACCCTCTGCCTAATACGCTTTTCTCTCCCTTCAGGTCTCAGACCAATGTCTCTTCCTTGGGGAAGCTTACCCTGGCCTCTCATCATGAGTTAATTGTCTTACTTTTTGCTGCCTAGCACCATTTTCTGCTTCCAAAGGAATGGCCTATTACAGTTGTAATTTTACATGTAATTGTGTTTCTTTAATTAATGCTTGTCTCCCTCACTATATCATAAGCCCTATGAGAAGAGGGACCATGTTTTCCTTTATTTACTAAAGTATCCAGAAAAGCTAGCACAGTAGACAGCACACAATAGGTACTGACTAAATACCATCATTTAAAAAAACCATCAATGCACCCCCTACCCCATGGTAATAAGTAATTCTTGTCACTGTTCCTCATTACTTTCTAGAATGGGTTAAGTGATCAAGAATTGAAGAGCAACTTGGCTTATCACGCTGTGGGAGGAGATTCTCTTTTGTCCCCTGACTAATCCTTAATTCTAAAAGCCAGCCCATCAGTGTGAAGCCAAGACGGGGGCTGCCAATTATATCTATTAGCATGTGAGGTGGCTGATAAAAGTCAGAGGATGGAATCGAGATTGACTCTGGCCACCCGTAGGAGTTCTGAATCACTGGATAGAATTTGGTAATTTACCCCCGTGGTGTGATTCTGCATCCAAATCAACCATTTGCTAAGTATCTGGCCATTGCTAGCCTTGAATCACATTTACTTTCTGGGTTTAATGTCATTGAAACAAATCTCTATGGGCTTGAACTAAATTATATGGCTGCCAATCTCTAAATAAAAATATTTTCCTAGAGGTAAAATGTTGGCAGTTGTTTCTGCTAAATCAGATGGTGTGTTATCCCAGAAGAAAATTGTTTCAAGTCAAGGCCAACAAGGGAGTGACAGTGACTGCTGCAGAAAGTTGTATCTTCCTCCTGTGGCATTATGAAAGAAGAAGCTGCAAATTTGGGAGCTGTAATATAATTTTGCTCAGCACTTGCCTACACATATTTTTAGAAGCATGGGGCCTCTATCTTCCCCATCCTGTTTTTGAATAACCTCACCACGTCTCTGGAGAACATGTTTAAACCAATTACCTTCCAAGTGGTCTGCCTCTGCAGAGATGGGTTATATTTATGAAAACAGTTTTCATAGACTAAAAGCCTTTCTCTAGGATGTGCCAGAAAATAATGCCACAATATTGCTAGGAGAAGCTCATAGAAACCAAAAGGACCTGAGTCATATTAAAAACTTTTGCGCCTAAGAATCAGGTTGGTGCTTGCACCTGGCCCCTGCTTAAAGCCCATTTTCTGTATTATTCCTCAAGGGCTTCCTCAAGGGGACTCCTTTTATAACCTGAAACTCGTCAATGCTGCCTTCTTCATCATGCCTCTCAAATTGCTTTGGAAGTATGTGAAGTTTGTGAAAACCCAGATTTAATTTGCATTTAGCCCTTTGCATTGATACCTTGTCACTGACATTTCCTAATTCCATGAGAAATTCCATGAGAATTATAGTCTGTGTGTGACTCAGGGTCAATTCTTTGAAGGTTTTTTATAGAACCAATACTCCAGAGAAGAACCTCATCAGAGTGGTGAGTAAATGGTGACAGACAGAGCTGGCTGTTTCCTTCAGTAACTAGTGTGTAGGTATTACCTAGGTAACCTCTGTTTGTTCTTCCAGGCTTCCAATACCTATGTAAACAATTCCCTGTCTTAAATATCCTCTGTTAAAAATACCTAATGTGGTTTCTGACTGACTATATATTGCATTTACCTGTAAAGCCATCTAAAATCAATTGCAAACACAAGGCAGGTTAAAACCAAATGAATAAGTAAATAACAACAAGTGATGGGACTTTGGGGGGTTTCAAATCTCCCTTCTCACTATGCAGAACCAGAAAGAACTAAAACTATGGTAACCATATTTTCTTTTCTTTTCTTCCTTTTTTTTTTTCTTTGAGACAGAGTCTCTGTTGCCCAGGCTGGAGTGCAGTGGTATGATCTCAGCTTGCTGCAACCTCTGCCTCCTGGGTTCAAGCGATTCTTCTGCCTCAGCCTCCTCAGTAGCTGGGGTTACAGGCATGTGCCACCACACCCAGCTGATTTTTGTGTTTTTAGTAGAGATGGGGTTTCACCATGTTGGGGTGACCATGTTTTCTAATTAAACAAGTTGGCATGTGGGGTCTGACAATCTGGCAGTGGGGGAAATATCTGAAATTGGAATTATTCTGGAAAATCCAGGGGCATACATAGTTGTTACCACTAGATGAGGCACTAGAAAATGTAGTGCTTCTATGTGGTGAGTGCTAAGAATACTGTAGAGGGTAAGAGTAAATGGTCAGAAGCAGCCCAATCCTGACATGAAGGAAAAAGCATGAAAACCAAGGCAGCTAATGGAAATGTGTAGCAAAATACTACTAATGATGATAATAATGGTATTGAGTACTTTCAGTAAGAAAAGTTGTGTCTATTGACTAATAAAACATGGCTGAAATCTATGATACCTTCCAAAAGAATGGCTCTCCCAGCAGGCAAGTTCCAAGAGGACCAAACAAGACCAAAGAGATGACATGGTTGTCATAAGAAGAGGTATAAGTGAGACATGAACCAGTATCCCTTGGAGGAGGAGCTGCAGGTCAAATCTCAACTGACTTTGTAGAGTTGACCTAGATGTCATTATTCTCATTATCTATCTATCTATCTATCTATCTATCTATCTATCTATCTATCTATCATCTATCTATCTATCCTACTGGACTCAGCTTGAGGGCCGGAAATATACCTTTCTCATCTTTATAGCACTAGGAAGTATCACAATACCTGGCACAGGTAGGAGCTCAAAGGAAGCCTTCTGAATGAACAGATCCCTTATTAGTTGTACATGTTACATTTAAATGTTTTGTTCATGAAGCTAATATCCACCATGTGCAAGACATTCTGCAGTTAGAAGTTCACTACTCTTGTTCTTATGAAGCCATTTATTAAGCCATTCTCAAATAATCCACCCCTAACATTTCTTCTCCCTCTTTCTTTTCACCTTAGCATGTATCCCTACTTAACATACATATTCTTTTTTTAACTGAGTATTAGTTATGACCTTTTCACTAGAATGTAATATCTAGAAAAGCAGGAATTTTTGTCTGTTTTGTTATGACTTGTGAAAGCCATGACAATGTGTCTGTCAAATCTCTGACTGTGAGGTACAGAATTGACCGAAATCTCAACTGTGATGCTCTGAAATCCCTCACTGCATTTGTACCAAGGCCATGATTCCTGGGGTTGATCTTAGACAGTGACTGAATATGGCATGCATGCTAAGGTGGGCAGTTCCTAGGAGAGGCAGGACTTCTCTGATAGATGACTGTGGCTCGAGGACTCAGTAATGACCTTGCCAAGCTCTGTTAGAACTGCATTCCGGTCTAAGATGCTCCCATCCAACCTTTCTTCCTGTATTAGTTAGGGTTCTCTGGAAAAACAGAACCATCCTCTCTCCTTCACCAGGGATCAGAACAGCATTGCAGGCTGATGGCTGTCCCAGCCTCTCTCTGGATCCCTACCCATTTTCCTCACTGATGTCCTCCTAATATACCTATATACAGGATATATATATATATAAAACTTTCTCTCTCTATTCCTCTGAGTCTGAGTCCAAAGGCCATCTGTTGGCCGAATTCCTTCTTGCTTGGAGAGGTCAGTCTTTGTTCTATTAAGACGTTCCACTGATTAGATAAGACTCACCTACATTTTGGAGAGTTATCTGCTTTACTCCATCTACTGATTTAAATGTTAACCTCATCTAAAAGAAATTCCTTCATACACACATTTAAAATAGTGTTTGACCAAATATGTTAACATTGTGGCCCAGCCAACTTGATACGTGAAATTAACAGTCATACTTTCCTGTCTCCTTCACCAGAGATCAGACCAGCATTGCAGGCTGATGGCTCTCCTAGCCTCTCGCTGGATCCCTACTTATTTTCCTCATTGGTGTCCTTCTAATAGATCTCTTGCAGTGCTGATTCTGATTTGTTGTCTACTTCTCAAAAGACTCAGACCAACACATGACCATATTTTCAGTGCCTAGTATATAGTACATTCTCAATAAATATTTACCAAATGAATTAATGAATCCTGTGGATGTGAGAGCAATCTGCCTGTGACATATAACACTCCTTGATCACCAGGGTTGCTTTATCTGCTATGATTGGTAAGAGGTTGTTCCCTTCCTTCTCTCACTTTCTTGACCCCTCTTTTTCTTTTTCTTTTTTTTCTTTTTGAGACAGATTCTCGCTCTGTCCCCCCAGGCTGGAGTGCAGTGGTGCCATCTTGGCTCACTGCGACCTTCACCTCTTGGGTTCAAGTGATTCTCGTGCCTCAGCCTCCCGAGTAGCTGGGACTACAGGCTACAGGCACATGCCACCACGCCCGGCTAATTTTTTGTATTTTTAGTAAGATGGGGTTTCACCATGCTGCTCAGGCTGGTCTCAAACTCCTGAGCCCAGGCAATCCACCCCCCTTGGCCTCCCAAAGTGCTAGGATTACAAGTGTAAGCCACTGCACCCAGCCTTGACTTGTCTTTCAAAGTCTTAAGACAAAAGAGAATAACCCGCTCAGACAGAAAAGACCCATGAGTATTTGAATAAATATGATTCTTTACCTAAGATGTCTAAGCTTTTGAAGAATCCCTTTTCCTTTGAAATCTCAATATAAGAATATGAACCAGGGTATTTATCAGCGGATCACCTGGGCCATCAGTGACAATCACCTGGCCATGGTGCTGCTTATAGAGACAGACGATGCCAACTGGGTCACTTGTATCCCTGAGTAATTGGCAGAGAACAAGGGGTTCATAAATACAGGATGCTAATCACAGGTAGGGCTGTTCTGGGGATGCCAGGCTCAGAAAATAATCATATTTCATGAACTGCTGGGGCACCCTAACCATTTACAGAGAAGTCAAATTATATTTAAATGAAAAGGGAAAATAGCCCCTGGGAAGAAATCAGAAGAGAGGAAAAAGGAAACTTGTGGACCAGCTGAAGAGCAGCCTATGCCTTTGTCTCCATGATAGGTGAGATTGACATGCATTTCCTCTTCATCCTCAGGGATGAACTAGAAATATCATAGTGGTGCCACCCATGGCACCAACAAAGCCTTTATCAGCCAGGGAGCCTTTGATGCCAGACATGATTAAGTCCTGGAAACCAATGAAAACAAAGACACAATGTACCAGGATCTCTGGGACACATTTAAAGCAGTGTGTAGAGGGAAATTTATAGCACTAAATGCCCACAAGAGAAAGCAGGAAAGATCTAAAATCGACACCCTAACATCACAATTAAAAGAACTGCAGAAGCAAGAGCAAACAAATTCAAAAGCTAGCAGAAGGAAAGAAACAACTAAGATCAGAGCAGAACTGAAGGAGAGAGAGACACAAAAAACCCTTCAAAAAATCAATGAATCCAGGAGCTGGTTTTTTGAAAAGATCAACAAAATAGATAAACTGCTAGCAAGACTAATAAAGAAGAAAAGAGAGAAGAATCAAATAGACGCAATTAAAAATGATAAAGGGGATATCACCACCAATCCCACAGAAATACAAACTACCATCAGAGAATACTATAAACACCTCTACCCAAATAAACTAGAAAATCTAGAAGAAATGGATAAATTCGTGGACACATACACCCTCCCAAGACTATTCGTCTATTCAGGTCAATCTCTGAATAGACCGATAACAGGTTCTGAAATTGAGGCTATAGTTAATAGCCTACCAACGAAAAACAGTCCAGGACCAGATGGATTCACAGCCAAATTCTACCAGAGGTACAAAGAGGAGCTTTAGTTTCCCTCGGAAACTATTTCAATCAATAGAAAGAGGGAATCCTCCCTAACACATTTTATGAGGCTAGCAACATCCTGATACTAAAGCATGGTAGAGATACAACAAGAAAAGAGAATTTTAGGCCTATATCCCTGATGAACATTGATGCGATAATCCTCAATAAAATACTGGCAAACCAAATTCAGCAGCACATCAAAAAGCTTATCCACCACAATCAAATCGGCTTCATCCCTGGGATGCAAGGCTGGTTCAACATATGCAAATCGATAAACGTAATCCATGACATAAAGAGAACCAACGACAAAAACTGTATGATTATCTCAATAGATGCAGAAATGTTCTTTGACAAAATTCAACAGCCCTCCATGCTAAAAACTCTTAATAAACTAGGTGCTGATGGAACGTATCTCAAAATAATAAGAGCTATTCATGACAAACCCACAGCCAATATCATACTGAATGGGCAAAAACTGGAAGCATTCCCTCTGAAAACTGGCACAAGACAAGGATGCCCTCTCTCACCACTCCTATTCAACACAGCGTTGGAAGTTCTGGCTAGGGCAATCAGGCAAGAGAAAGAAATAAAGAGTATTCAGTTAGGCAAAGAGGAAGTCAAATTGTCTCTGCAGATGACATGATTGTATATTTAGAAAACCCCATCATCTCAGCCCAAAATCTCCTTAAGCTGATAAGCAACCTCAGCAAAGTCTCAGGATACAAAATCAATGTGCAAAAATCACAAGCATTCCTGTACACCAATAATAGAAAAAGAGCCAAATCATGAGTGAAGTCCTACTTATAATTACTACAAAGAGAATAAAATACCTAGGAATCCAACTTACAAGGGATGTGAAGGACCTCTTCAAGGAGAACTACAAACCACTGCTCAATGAAATAAAAGATGACACAAACAAATGGAAGAGCATTCCATCCTTATGGAGAGGAAGAATCAATATCATGAAAATGGCCATACTGCCCAACGTGATTTATAGATTCAATTCTATCCCCATCAAGCTACCACTGACTTTCTTAACAGAATTGGAAAAAAATTACTTTAAAGTTCATATGGAACCAAAAAAGAGCCCGCATAGCTAAGACAATCATAAGCAAAAAGAACAAAGCTGGAGGCATCACGCTACCTGACTTCAAACTATACCACAAGGCTACAGTAACCAAAACAGCATGCTACTGGTACCAAAACACATATATAGACCAATGGAACAGAACAGAGGCCTCAGAAATAACACCACACATCTACAGCCATCTGATCTTTGACAAACCTGACAAAAACAAGCAATGGGGAAAGGATTCCCTATTTAATAAATGGTGCTGGGAAAACTGACTAGCCATATGTAGAAAGCTGAAACTGGATCCCATCCTTACACCTTATAGAAAAATTAACTCAGGATGGATTAAAGACTTAAATGTAAGACCTAACACCGTAAAAACCCTAGAAGAAAACATAGGCAATACCATTCAGGACATAGGCATGTGCAAAGACTTCATGACTAAAACACAAAAAGCAATGGCAACAAAAGCCAAAATAGACAAATGGGATCTAATTAAACTAAAGAGCTTCTGCACAGCTAAAGAAACTGTCATCAGAGTGAACAGGCAACCTCCAGAATGGGAAAAAAATCTTTGCAATCTACCCATCTAATAAAGGGCTAATATCCAGAATCTACAAAGAACTTAAACAAATTTACAAGAATAAAACAAGCAACCCCATCAAAAGTGGGCAAAGGATATAAACAGACACTTCTCAAAAGAAGACATTTATGCAGCCAACAGACATGAAAAAATGCTCATCATCACAGGTCATCAGAGAAATGCAAATCAAAACCACAAAGAAATACCATCTCACACCAGTTAGAATGGTGATCATTAAAAAGTCAGGAAACAACAGATGCTGGAGAGGATGTGGAGAAATAGGAACACTTTTACACTGTTGGTGGGAGTGTAAATTCGTTCAACCATTGTGGAAAACAGTGTGGCAATTCCTCAAGGATCTAGAACTAGAAATACTATTTGACCCAGCAATCCCCTTACCGGGTATATACCCAAAGGATTATAAATCATGCTGCTATAAAGACACATGCACACATATGTTTATTGTGGCACTATTCACAATAGCAAAGACTTGGAACCAACCCAAATGTCCAGCAATGATAGACTGGATTAAGAAAATGTGGCACATATACACCATGGAATACAATGCAGCCATAAAAAAGGATGAGTTAATGTCCTTTGCAGGGACATGGATGAAGCTGGAAACCATCATTCTAAGCAAACTATCACAAGGACAGAAAACCAAACACCACATGTTCTCACTCATAAGTGGGAGTTGAACAATGAGAACACATGGACACAGAGCAGGGAACATCATACACCAGGGCCTGTCGGGCAATGGGAGGCTGGGGGAAGGATAGCATTAGGAGAAATACCTAACGTAAATGATGAGTTGATGGGTGCAGCAAACCAAAGTGGCACATGTATACATATGTAACAAACATGCATGTTGTGCACATGTACTCTAGAACTTAAATTATAATAAAAATAAATAAATAAATAATAAGCCTTTTTTCCTGTTAATCTGTATATTGTCAATTCATTTCAACAGATTTAGACTTGGGCCTTCAAAGGGAAAGTTTGAACTTCCCTGCAATGACATAGAGGGAAATGGAAAGAGAAATAGACCAGTTTTTCTTTTTAGCCTTCCCTTGCTATCAGTAAGCTGAAGGTGGAGATTGTTGGTGGAAGGTGCATGTATCCAGGAGTGCAATAAAACAGTTGAGCTAGTTTTCTGCATTGTTTCCACTGTTTGGTAAAAAGAAAATACATATGTATGTATGAGCAACAAAATATAAGTTGTGTAACTTTGGCGATTCCACGTAAAAATTAAATGCTCTTATATTTGCATTTATTAGCTTCCATTGCACAGCATAAAGATAAATAGCAAAATTTATGCTAATATTCTCTAGTTTTAATTTGTATTTACTTACAAGAACATTAAATAGCAAACAACAGACACCATGACAATTTGAGAGAGAAAACCATGGAATAAAGAAGCTTTATATTTAGCACGATTTTTTTTTTTTTTTTGAGACAGAGTCTTACTCTGTCACCCAAGTTGGAGTGCAGTGATGCAATCTTGGCTCACTGCAACCTCTGCCTCCCAGGTTCAAGCAATCTTCCTGCCTCAGTCTCCCGAGTAGCTGGGACCACAGGTACACACCACCATGCCCGGCTGATTTTTGTATTTTTGGTAGAGATGGGGTTTCGCCATTTTAGCCAGGCTGGTCTCAAACTCCTGAGCTCGAGCGATCTGCCCACCTCAGCTTCCCAAAGTGCTGGGATTACAGGTGTGAGCCGCCATGCCTGGCCTATTTGGTACTTTTAATGAAACTTTCCTTTTGCTTGGAGAAATGGAGCTCCACATTTTTCCCCCACAAATTATGTAGCTGGCTGTGCCTGCAGGGAGTGGGTTGAGTGTGACCCAAAAGCTCTTAAGGAAGCACATTTATTTGAGCAGCAATACTCCCAATCCACTTTCTCAGCCCAACAACAACAATAGCAACACACACACACCTGGAATCAAAGTAGTCTTCTGATTTGGGCGTAATGTCTGGAAAAGTCTCTGGGGTCCCTGGTATCTGACATTTCATGCAGGTTCTTGGTGCTACTGGGGTGATTTCTGCGGTACACGTTGTCTGAGCTTCAGATGCTAACCCAGGAGGTATCAGGGGTGGGTCCCTAATTTACCATGTAAATTAATTTAATGAGCAATTCTTTACCAAAAAGAAAAACCACTATTGTTCCCCTCATAATACGCATGTACTGAGCATCCACTAGATGCAAAGCTCTACGCTATTACAAATCTGATATCCTGTAAAACTCACAACAATCCTGAAAAGCAGCTTTTGTTAACTACAGATGAGGAAACAGGCTCAGTGGATGTATGTGACTTGCCCAGGGTCAAACAACTCTTTATTCAAGAGACACATTCTCGTTTTCCCAAGCATTTGCTCAGAGCTCCCCTTCTCCATGAATCTGCCCCCATCACTCTATTTAATATTGCAAACTGCTCTCTGATTGTGGCACTCCCAAGCGCCTATGCCCTGCCCTACTCTTTTATCTTTTTTTCATAACATTTATCACCTGCTAACACACTATATAGTTTACATCTTTGTGTTTGTTGTTTATTTTTTGTCTCCACTGCCAAAATAGAAGCCCCTTGAGAGGAGGTGCTTTCTTTGTTCTTTTCCCTGATTGTCTTAGTCTATGCAGGCTGCTATAACAGAATACCATAGGCTGGGTTGCTTAAGCAGCAGACAATTATTGCTCATGGTTTTGGAGGCTGGGAAGTCCAAGATGAAGTCACTGGCAAGATCCAGTGTCTAGTGAGGGTCTGTTTCCTGGTCCATAGATAACCAGCTTTTGATGTGTCTTCACATGGTAGAAAGAGTGAGGGTCTCTTGGGAGCTTCTTTTATAAGGGCAATAATCCCATTCAAGGGCTCCACCCTCATGACTTATTACCTCCCAAAAGCCTCATCTCCAAATACTATCATGTTGGGGATTAGGTTTCAACATATGAATCTTGGGCACAGACATTCCATCTATAGCACTGGTATATCCCACAAGCCTGAAACAGTGCCTGGTGCATAGCAGGTATTCAATATTTATTGAATGGCTGAGTATTGATTCCAATTCCTGAGATATGGAAAGATGTCTCTCAACATCTTTTTATACATCCATCGTCTTTCTGAGATCCTACGACAGCCATTACTGTCCCCAGTTTACAGATGAGAAAACAAAGGCACAGCAGCTTGTGTTAAAGTCACAGAATTAGAAAGAACCAAAGATGAGGTTTAAATACAGCCCTGTCAGTATCTGACATCTGTACTTTCTCCTTTGTGCCCTAGGTTTGGTTTTCACTTGAAAGTCAAATACTTTCTCAGACAGCGGACCTGGCGGTGTTCCCCTGGCTTCTAGCAGGTCTGCAGCCTCATGTCTCCTCTCACAGCGCATGCAGGGATGGTCCCCCAGCTGAGAGAATGCACCGCAGCAACCACAGCCTGACCTCCAGACCAAGGGTGAAGGACTCCACCGACCAGCAATGAAGGAGCACCTGCGTCTTCAAGCCCTTGCGTGCACCACCGCTTCCTGGTGTCCAAGGCAGCAAATCAGCATCAACATTTTCCAAGACCTTCTGACCCCATGGTGGAGCCAAAAAAGGAAAAGAAGACCGAATCCCTGCCTTCAGGATCTCACATATAAAATTAGCTAATAGCACAAGGCAGCTTGAGCTGCGTGGGCTCTGGGGACCATTTATCCAATAGTTTCATCATCAGTCAACATCCATCTCCCCAGTGTCTAGTAGAGGGGTTGGCACATACTTTTTCTGTAAGGAAACAGATTACAAATATTTTCTGTTTTAGGAGACAGACGGCCTCTGTTGCATCTACTCAGTTCTGCTATTGTAGGGCTAAAGAAGCCATAGACAATATATAAATGAATGAGCATTCCTATTTTCCAGTACAACTTTATTTATGGACACTGACCTTTGAATTTCATATCACTTTCACATGTCACAAAGTATCATTCTTTTGGGGGATTTCCCTCCCAACCATTAAAAAATGTAAAAACCATTCTTAGTTCACAGGCTAGACAAAAACAGGTGGTTGGGGGATGAAATTTGGCCCAGGGGCTGTAGTTTGTGGTCTTCTGTCCCATTTGGGGGTGAGGCTCTGGGCTGGGCACAGGGGATGCAGCAGTGACTGAGACCAGGTCCCTGTCGCCATTAGCCTACAGTCCAGTGGGGAGCAGACAAGCAAACAAGCCATGACCAGTCCAAGGGATGAGAAGGTGTGAGAGGAGACACAGGCAGACCACCCACGGAAGAGCCCTGGGAGATTGGAGGATGCTGGGGAGGGCTTCTCAGAGGGAGACAGAACTCAAACCAGCAGAGCCAGACAGACCCCACAAATGGCCTTCCTGAATGGGGGTTTGAAAGTAAGCTTGCCCTGCAGGGTGGGAAGTTTCAGCCTGAAAACTCTCTGAGCTTTGGAAAAAGCTCACCTCCCTTGGGTGTCTGCTAGGACCAAGGCTTGTGATGAAAAGGAAAGTGGCACTCATGAGAATGGCTTCGGGGAAGCCTCCTGCTCTGTTCTGTTCCATGTTCTCCACATGCTTGGGAGGCACTGAGGAAACCTTTCTGAATAAAATCAAATGGGCAGACTGGCCCTCTAGACAGGCACAGAGGCACAGTGCCACAGGCAGAGTGGGTCGAATGCAGTAGGTCCTTATGATGTGCTTGGCAGGAGAGGAGTCCCTGGCTGTTACGGGTTCCACCATGTCCCCCAAAAGTTTGTATGTTGAAGTCCTAACCCCCAGTGCCTCAGAATGTGAGCTCCTTTGGAAATAGGGGTCTTATACACATAATTAGTTAAGATGAGGCCAGACTGGAGTAGGGTGGGCCCTTAATCCGTATGACAGGTGTCCTGAGAAAAAAGAGGAAATTTGGACACAGACACCAAGACACAGGGAGGACATGGTGTGAAGATTGGAGTTCTGCTGCTACAAGCCCAGGAACAGCAGAGATTTCCAGCAAATGATCAGAGGGTGGAGGAGAGGCCTGGAACAGAGCCTCCCTCAGAGCCTCCAGGAGGAATCAATCCTGTTGACACTTTGATCTAGCTTCCAGAACTGTAAGACAATAAATTCCTATTGTTTACACCACCCAGTCAGTGGTACTTCCCCAGTGGAATTGTGCATTTGGAGAAGGCACCTCAGACAGAAGCTGGAGTGGTCTAGGCTTAAATAAAAGTGCAGGGTTTTAAATACATACATACACATATATACACACACACTATATATATATATATATTAAAATATATATATAGTATATTATGTATACACACACTATATATATTAAAATATATATATTGTGCATATATATATATATATGTACACACACACACACACACGTCTAGTGCCCTATATAGAAAGAGGGAGGGAGGGAAGAAGAAGAAAGAGAGGATGTTGGAGAGGGAAGAGAGAGAAGAAGAAGGAAAGAGAGGATGAAGAGAAGGAGGAAGAGGAGGAGGAGAAAGGGGAAAAGAGGAAAGAGAGAGAGAAGAACAAGAGGAGGTAAGGAGGAGAAGGATAGGGAGGAGGAAGAGAAAAAGAAGGAGAAGAAGAGGAGGAGGAAAGAGAGAGAGGGAAAGGAGGAGAGAGAGAGGGAAAGGAGGAGAGAGAGAGGGAAAGGAGGAGAGAGAGAGGGAAAGGAGGAGAGAGAGAGGGAAAGGAGGAGGAGGAGGAGATGCCCAACGGAGCTCCAGCTGTTCCAGTTTCCAGCCCAGGTGCCAGAAAGCCAGTGAAGAAGCCCTCGAATGACTTCAGCCCCGTCACCACCTGACTGTCACTGCATGAGACACCATGAGTGATCACTGCCAGTTGGGCCCAGTCAGCCCTAGATCTGCGAGCCAAGGTGATGGAAAACAGGCCCATTGGCACCCCCTTGCAGGTGCCCAGGGGGTGGGGAGCATGCCACTGGGCCAGGGCTCGGTCTTCCCAGGCTCCTCATGGGAAATCCTAGCCCCAACCAGCGGCGTTCTGTCCGCCTCTCTGGGCTTCCTAGGTACAAATGTACATATTTTTTCTATCCAAAAATCTACTTTCTTGTAATTTTATTTTTTCTACAAAGTATTTATTATAGACATATAAGAAGATATCAAAATCATGAAAAAGGAAACAAAAGTCACTCATATTCCCACCACTCAGACATTTTAAAAAATGTATTTATTTTTGACCAGGCACGGTGGCTCATGCCTGTAATCCCAGCACTTTGGGAGGCTGAGGCAAGTGGATCATTTGAGGTCAGGAGTTCCAGACCAGTTGGTCAACATGGAGAGACCTTGTCTGTACTAAAAATACAGATATTAGCCAGGCGTGGTGGGGGGCACCTGTAATCCCAGCTACTCGGGAGGCTGAGGCAGGAGAATCGCTTGAACCTGGGAGGTGGAGGTTACAGTGAGGGGAGATCCTGCCACTGCACTCCAGCCTGGGCCACAGAATGAGACTCTGTCTCAAAAAAAAAAGTATTTATTTTTGACACACACAGTTTTCACATGAATGAGATTCCACTGTGCTTATTTTTAACCTGATTTTTTTTCATTTGACAATATATTGTGAAGGTCTGTCAAAATATACTCTTCTAGCTTTTCGTTTTGAATGAAGAACATTTCTTTCTATGAATATGCAGTAGTCTTCCTCTTATCCAATGCTTCAGCAGCTGCTTAATTAATAGAAAAAGCTGATAAGATTTTTGGAATCCTGGACAATTTCACATATGTACCTTAAACATTTTAGTTCCAATGAAAGCATAAAGAATGCATATTCACTCACCAGTCTTTTGCACAGATCACAGGACTTGCTAGCTGGAGTGCTAGCTCTTTGTCTCACCTAAACCACACCCATGATGGCACCATCTGCATCTCCAATTTCTGTGTCTTTAATATGGAGTGAGTACTTAAAGATACAGCTAAGCAATTCCGGTGTAAAATCCTCATAATTTTCCCCACTCATTTATAGTTGTTTCACCCACATCTCATTCTGCAGCAATTCTTTGGCAACTTTCCATTCATGAAGTCTTTCCTAGGCATTTTACATAGTTTTCATAGAAACACATTTTCTCTCTGCATGCACCCTTCATCAGTTTGCATAATATTTAGTTATATTATGAGATAAAATTAACACATACAGCTGCCATAAACTACTTTAGGGGCAAAGCCAACAGACTCACTAAACTCACACCTCGGCAGGCGGGAGCTGGAGTATTGAGCGCCGTCATCTGCACAGGCCCACCGGCAGCGCCATGGCCTCAGTCACCAGGTTTTACAGAGGAAGAAGAGTCCGGTTCAGTTAGGTAGGTTGAGAGAGCTTTCACCTTCCCAGGATTCATTCAGCCCTGTGATTGGAGAGTTTGGTAGTTTCCTAGTATATTTTTCTGTTGTGAACAATGATCCACCGAATATTCTTATTACTAAGTTCTTGATGTTGTAACATTTGGAAGAAAATTGAGTATTTCTTGGAATGAATAAATGTGTAGCAGTCGAGGTACAGAGACCTGTGTTCTGCATGCTTTTAAAGGTTGTGATAAGATTTGCCAAATGGTCCTGCACACAGCACCTATCAGCACTAGGCATGAGTGTTTTCCCATCCCCTTCTCAACTCTGGATAGCAAGGAAGAGTTGCATCATACGCAACTTCAGGAAATTCAACTCTATGTGTTCAGCAACTCCTCCACAAAAAGACAAAAAACACAAACATTTATAGTACAAGCAGTTGAAGTATTGACTTCGGCTGCTGCTCCAACCTTGTTGGAAGGACAGCCTGTGGCGATTTACTAAGAGATGAGTCAGGGACGGTCTGTGCAGTTTGTCACTAAGGTGTCCGTGTCCTATCCACAGAGGTCCTTTGGGTCTGGGTGAATTCCCCATGACTGCGGGGTCACAGTAACCTGCTTGCTTAGTTTCACAAGCCAGCCCTCTCCTCTCTGAGGTCTTGCTGGATCTACCAGAAAGCAGACTGCTGGGTCCCCTGTGTCAGAACCTCCCAGTGCCTAAAGCTCATCACCTCACCTCCATTTTCCCACCCCATAGTCTGGGGAATTCTTGCTTGATCTTTAGAGAAAGCCTCCCTTTTCCCAAAATGTGGTCTCCTATCTAGGGCTTCAGGCTCTTAGGAACCAAAGCCAGGAGGAGGCTCCTGGGGTGTTGTCGGAGCCCTCCTGGGATAGACTGGCTGATTGAATGAGGAGAAGGGCAATGAAGGAAAATGTCAGCAGAAAGAAAGTTACGATTACAACAAAATGGGCCGGGTGTGGTGTCTAACGCCTGTAATCCAGCCCTCTGGGAGGCCGATGGGGATGGATCACCTGAGGTCAGGGGTTCCAGACCAGCCTGGCCAACATGGTGAAACCCTACTAAAAATACAAAAAAATTAGCTGGACCTGTAGTTCCAGCTACTCGGGAGGCTGAGGCAGGAGAATCGCTTGAATCTGGGAAGCGGAGTTTGCAGTGAGCCAAGATCATACCACTGCACTCCAGTCTGCAACAAAGCGAGACTCCATCTCAAAAAAATAAATAAAAATAAATAAATAAAACAAAATAATCCTGGCCCACAACTCTTAGCTCCCATTAAGCTCCAAATGTGGTCCACTCCTGTAAGACATTTAGCTTCTTCATGGGAGGTAATAGTGTTACTATATTATCACTTGGAACTCATTATTTTCAGTGGCCTAAAATAAATTTAGAATAATATGTAAAGCAATCTTTCATTCAGACAATAATTACTCACCAGATTATATTATCCACAGGCTTTATTGCTTTGAACTTATGATAAAACAAACACGACTTGAATTCTTATGGGTTTTCACATCATATAGGGATGCTGAACAGAGCTCCACTTGATTCAGTAAAATTATCGTGCCTACCTACTGCATGCAGGAATCTGGGCTAGATCTGGTGGGGGCTATGGAGATGAAAGGACGCTGTCTTTACCCTAAAGAGTATGTGAATTTATCTTACTAATTAGATTAATGAGAAGTCAGTTTAAACTATTAAATGTTAAAAGATTAAATTTTTGGAGAAAATATGCAATTAAAGTACTTTTTAAAGAAAATAAACATAGTAAGACCATCTGGTTTTCTGCTTGTCTCAACCATGAAGTCAGCAAGCCAATGGTCTAGGACAGCTTCTGAAAGAGAAATCTTGATTATTTTGGTATTGCATCTTCCATCTTCAGCAGCCAGGTAAGACAGGTGGCATTTCACAAAGGGGACACAGACAAATATTGCATCCACCCCTGCAGGTATTCTAAGTTCCGATTTGGAGCAGGTCAGACCATCTGGGGTGCATACTTCTATGTCATTAGTTGTGCCTTTGCACAAATGTCTTCATGGAATTGAAAGAATATCGGGAATGTGTTTGGAGCCAGGCTCCTCATTCCAGCTGCTTTGACTACTGGCTGTATAATCTTGGGTTAAAAAAACCCAGTACCTCCTTGAACAACATTCCTGAGGGTGGGTGTGGTGGCTCAGGCCTGGAATCCCAGCACTTTGGGAGGCTGAGGTAGGCGAATGGCTTGAGCCCAGAAATTTAAGACCAACCTGGGTAATGTGGCAAAAACGCAACTCTGCAAAAAGCACAAAAACTAGCCAGGCATGGTAGCACATGCCTGCAGTCACAGCTACTTGGGAGGCTGAGGCAGGAGGATTGCTTGAGCCCGGGAGGTCGAGGCTGCAGTGAGCTGTGATCATGCCACTGCACTCCAGCCTGGGTGACAAGTGAGATCTTGACTCAAAACAAAACAAAACAAAACAACAACTACTACCTCCCTGAGTTCTGCCTCTGCTGGAAATGAATCATTCCCTCCACTGTGTTGAAGTTTGCATTACTGCGATGCTTATATCTTGCCTTGCACGTTTATTTGTTCACTGGTTTGTGTTCTCCTCTTAAGCACTTTGGCAGCAGGGAGCATGGCTGAATGGTACTTTATCCCAGGACATAGCACAGAGCCTGGCATGTGGTGGATGTGTTAAGAAGCAAACATACAGCTGATGCTTTGCAGAAGCTGCCACACCTGTTGGGCAAAACTGCCAGCAACCTACCCAACTGTGGTATGACCTCTCATAGTACCATCTATTATTGAAGAGGTCAGACTAACGGGGAGCCAGTGAAATGGAACCAGATTCTATCCTCAACCCCATTATCCAGAGAGCTGCTTTGTATTTATCTTTCTTTAACTCACCAGTAATGTGATTCTCAATGTTGGTCCTGCCTAGTCCCTCCAAAGAGGAAGCATCCCTGGTAGAGAGTCTACCTGGGCAGCGGAGGGTTGTGGTTAACAAGCAACTCACTTTTTTTGTCCTCTTCTATATCTTGTCAGTGGGAGAATGCTAAAAGTGTATAGGCAGAGAACCTTGGCAGCTGGGTTTGTATGAGGCTGAGTATGTCCTATTTTTAAGGTTCATAGGCTCTAGGCTTATTCTTTAAAAAGTAGGGGCGGCCTTTCATATTCCCATCCACATCCATTCTGTGTAGCCAAAAATTACTCTTTAAGTGTTCTGGATAAAGACCTAACCTCCCTGCAGTGGATTGAATGGTGGCCTCCAAAAAGATATGTCCATATCCTAATCCCAGAACTTGCGAATGTGAGCTTATTTGGAAAATGAGTGTTAAAACATGTACTTAAGTTAAAAATCTTGACATGAGATTATCCTGGATCATCTGGATGAACCCTACATTCAATTGTTGCCAAACTTGACACACAGGAAGCCAATCACTGAGACAATAAGTTTTGCCAGGGAAGAAAGGCTTTATTGTGAATGATGCCAGCTGGAAAACAGGACACAAGTCTCAGATCTATCCTTACAACTGACTAAAGTTAGGGGGGTTATATAAAACAGGAATTAGTGAGGCGCAAGGAAAACGAGTTGATCACAGACAGGAGGTGGTCGAATGAGGGGTTGTGTGGCATCTCGCTGTCTGGATGTGGTGATCTGGAAAGTTTCAGTTCCTTGATACTATCTGGGAGGCCTGATGGTCAGTTTCCTCAGAAAGGAGCTCAGATAAGACAAACATTGTTTCTCAAGCTTTAAGACTAGGAGGGTCAATTTCAATGTTTATTCCAAAAAAAAAAAAAAAGAAAACACAAGTTATACGGGGAAATTGGGCTGGTTTCACAATCACAAGCGTCCTCATAATAGAAAAGAAAGAGAGAATACACACAGAGGAGAAGGTGATGTGAAGATGGAGGAGAGATTGGAAGGATGTCGCTACACCAGATGCTGGAGAGGCAAGGAATAGATGGTCCCATAGAGTCTTCGGAGGGAGTGTGGCCCTGTCAACACCCTGATTTTAGACTTCTGGCCTCAAAAAGAGTGAGATAATGTATTTCGGTTGTTTTAAGCCACCAAGTTTGTATTGATTGGTTATGATAACCCTAGGAAGCAAATGCACTTTGCAAGTTTCAGTTTCCTTAGCTGTAAGATGGGAATAATAATAGTTTCCACCAGATTTATTGTATGGATTTCATGATAAAGTATACATAAAACTGCCCAGAGCAGTGGCTTTCACAGTGGGCCCTCAATATATGGCAGCCACTGGACTCTTATGCTGTGTTCTTGGCATTTCTGGAAGGTGATTTGAAGACCTGTATTTGGCGACTTCACATGAACCTGGATTGCCCTCTCAGTGTCAACCTGACAGAGAAATACTTGATGAAGAAGAACAAAGAAGTGAAAGATCACATGAAAGAGACAAAACCTTCTCAGGTCAGTAGGACGTGAGCTATCCTCATTGACTAGCGACATCATCAAAAAGAGTTGCAACCCAAAGGGTTTGGGGCAGCCACAGGAGCCTAGAAAGAGGAGAGCAAAGGGGCAAATATTGGCAGTGCCCATTCAGACACTGTCTAGGGAAGAAGAATCTTAGCCAAAAGATTCTGTGATTTCCAATCTCTAGGCAAAACTATCACATCTATGTGGTTAATAGGTCTTAGCTCAATGCCCTTAAATAGTTTGTGTATCATTTAACTTTCCTTGTTTACAAAGCAAACTTCGGATTTGCATGTAGATCTGCCTTGAGAGAAAAATGAACTAATTGTAGGGGTTTTGAAGCCTCTGATAGAGATTTCTCATGACAGGTCCTAAGTGTGGACCATCAGAAGATTTGGCTTCCCACGAGTCTTCCTAGAGGTAGCAAATGCACAGATGGTGCCAGCAAAGGCACCCGAGGTCTTCCTAACAGCTATCTTGTTGCTGGTGCAAGTTTCAATCTCTGTGCATTTCCATTAAGCTGAGCCAGTCCAGGACTTAATCATGCCTGGCATCAAAGGCTCCCGGGCTGATAAAGCCTTTGTTGGTGCCATGGGCGGCACCACTATGATATTTCTAGTTTATCCCTCCTACTGATCTCCACAGAACCACTTTTTACACTCCCTGCAGAGCTTATCAAGAACATTCAATTATGTCTTTCACTGTTTCCAATACTTATGGTGACTACGTTTCCTAAAACAGAAATTGGACATGCATGGGTGGGTATTTGTATAGAGAACAATGGGATAGAATATTTAATAATGAGAGTAATTTTAAAAATTCAGCACATGTGGCTATTATTTTTATATGTGGTCCCAGTGAGAGAAACATTATAGAATTTAATTCTGGGAAAAACATTGCCTCTACTGAGGAATTGATATATTTGCTTCTTTAGTAAAAATATTTCTTTCCCTTTTGTCCTGGTTATCAAGAAGCTCAATGTTAAATCTGTTATTTAATCATAGAGACTGCATAAATTCTTGTACTTTCTTTACTCCTAATTTTCTATTTCTTCCCCTCTGATTCTACCACAATTTCAGCTGCTCAGGAGGATGGCTATCTATTCATGGCAGGGGCTGGTTGAGTCTATCTTGCTTCCATTCTCTTCTTTTATTAACAAAAGCTCCCTTGGAGCAAGGTATGGCCACATGAATAAATTTTGGCCAATGAGCTATAAGTGTCAGTTTTGTGTGGGATTTCTAGGGAGGTTGTTTAAAGTGTGCTGACCCATTCATTAGAGGAGTACCCATTTGTCTTTCCTCTTTTTCTTCTACCTATTGACTGGGTAGCACACTGGCATACCAGCAGTCATCTTGGACTAGGAGTTGTCCCAAAAGATGGAAGCCAGCATGAGGATGATGGAGCCAAATAATGTTTCCCCACGTCCTTAGTGTCTGGAGAGTCACCCTGTTAGTTCTGGACTGCCTAGCTTGAGGCTTCTCTTAGGTGAGGCAGAAATAAACTTTCACTTTATTGAAGTCACTATTGTTTGGGGCTTTCCCATAAAATTGCTATACTATCTTTTTGCAGCACTTCCCAGGACTCTTCAGAATGAATTTCACACTCACCACATATTTTAAGATAGACCATCTGTATTAGCCCATTCTCACATCGCTATAAAGAAATACCTGAGACTGGGTAATTTATAAAGAAAAGAGGTTTAATTGGCTCACAGTTCCATAGGCTGTACAGGAAACATGATGCTGGCATCTGCTCAGCTTCTGGGGAGGCCTCAGGAAACTTACAATCGTGGTGGAAGGCAGAGAGGAAGCAGTCACTTCTCACATGGCCAAAGCCGGAGCAAGATAGAGAAGGGGGAGGTGCTATATACTTTTATAAAGAACCAGATCTCATGAGAGATCACTCACTGTAATGAGAACAGCACCAAGGTGGAAATCACCCTCATGATCCAATCACCTCCCACCAGGCCCCACCTCCAACACTGGGGATTACAATGCAACATGAGAGTTAGGTGGGGACACAAATCCAAACCATATCACCAGCCCCAAGATATCCTCCAAATTTAGTGAAAATCTGTTTCAACATTTCTGTGTGATTTTAATTTTGTCTGTGTAAATATGCCCCTTTTTGTAGGCTGACTTAAATCCTTTTTTTGTAAGTGCACAGAGTACAAATAAATAAGTAACAGTAAGCAAAGTAGAAAAATACTGTCAAGAGCTGATCTCCATCCATTTTCTTTAATGAAAATATTAACCATTTTGAAATTAGCATAGCGCTTGTGTGGAAAAGAAAGTATCTAATGAATATTTATTATATCATGTATATAGACTCTTCCCATGAGATCCTATTTGTATCATTCACTTGCAGAGAAAAATCACTTTTTCATAGATTAAACCAAGATAAAGACCGGATCACTCTCTGTCCAAAGTGTCATAAATTCTGTATTAGTGAGTTAATGGGATTTAATGAAGTCCAAATTAAGTCTTATAGTACTTTGGAAAGAATCCTTCTTTCTTCCCAACCCTAGGTCTTTCCACTCCTCTTCAAAGGGAGCATTAATGAGAAGCAATAAATCCCAGCATGGATCATGATTAAATTTCATGAATTAAACAGAAATACTTTTGCAAAATGGTAAATTCAATCAGTGAAACAGATATTTTTCTTTCTCAGCCAAACTAAAGGCCAAATATTTCCAGATCTTGGCATAAATGACTACATTTTCATTCTTCCTAGAAGTATTATGTTTTTAAATACCTTCAAGAGTAAATTGCAAAATGATAACTCCTGCCTTTAAAAACAAGGCCTCATGCTGTCTTTCCATTCCTCCTACTTCCTCCCTTCCCCAACACATACCCATACAGACTTGGTGGATATTTGGGCAACACTGAAGAATAATCATGGCTTTGAGTGTAGAGTGGGAGAATGTAGCTTTCAAAATCTGGATTCTCTGTTTTAAGTGAGAAGCACCGGCTTGGAAATAATTTCTAGTCACTATAGGTTTTCCAGTGTCTTGGCAATAAGAAACAGCAGCTTGCCGACAGCATTTTAAATGACCTACATTTGTGTGGAAAGCCACGTGGTTCATCCCAGCAGGACTAGAAAGGGGGAAAGATGGCTTTGGCACTGATTGTTGATCAGGACAACAGACTTCAGATCCTTCCTGCTTGGCTTCTCTATCTCACCATCTGCATAACTGCTGATTCACAGGGCAGGTGTCTCCCCTGCTGCTGGAAGGGACATTTGTTCCCTATAATTTGCCACTTTTCCAAGTGGTTAAGGGAAATTGGACTCAACGCTGGATACCAAAGGCAAGCAAGTCTGGGAATGATATGGGTGAGCTAATGCCAGCCTTTACCCGCATAAATGCCATTAATGGAGTCAAGGCTCAAATGGTGAATGGCTTTCCAGCTAACTTGGAGTGGATGCCTACAGGAAAAACAACATCTGTCATGAAATTTTTGGAAAGGCTCTGATTTAGATGTGGCATCTTTGTTGTCCCTATATTTATCAGATTATGCATTTTGAATTTTGGTTTGAAGAACAGTGTTATATACTCAAAGTTGAACTATATTGCTCAGAGCATGTGTCTTCAAAGTATGTCCAAGTCATTATAATTCAGCAGTGAGGAGTCTGGAAGGCATAATGCCCACATATTTCCAAAAAGAGCTCAGAAACAAGAGTGTCTTACACTCAGCAGGGCCTAAGACACTACTTGTTACACTACTTGTTGCTGCCTCGTCTTCACCTCTAGGTTTTTTCTGTTCTACTTCTGGTGCTGTGCCTCCTCCCGACCACCAGACACAGGGGCGTGCGTGACTCAAGATGAACCCATCAGAGTACCTCAAACCCCTGGACACAGTGACTGGACTTAGAGATGACCAAATTGGGACAGAGCCTTTGCCTATTGCATGAAGGAGCCATTCATTCATTCTTAAAATATTTACAAGATCTCCACCTAGATATAGGTACTTTTCTATCTGGGGAAGTAGCAATGAACAAGACAGATGCAACTCCCTCTTTCTGGGGAGTTTACATGATGCAGGGGGTGGGAAGTAGGAAAGCAGGTAACAAACAAGTAAATAAACAAGATGATTTGTGAGAGTGTTAAGTGTAATGCAGATGTAAGCCCATGAGTGATAGCATACTAGGCTAACACTCAGCAAAAAGTGGAAACAGGATGGGGAGGAGACCCTACTGGTACTGGAGAAGGCTCTAGTTTTTCCACAAGGCCAACCCCATCCCTGTTTTCCTGGGTTTTTTATATCATGAGCCAATGAATCTCCCTTTGGGGCCAAGGCCAGGTCAAAGCTTTGGTTCATACATTTTGTATCCATTATTCAATACCCTGAAGACCCTGGCTTAAGAATGGCCATTAGGTTAGTCAAGAAATCTGTGCTGACTTGGCACTGTGCTAGGTGCTGTGAGGGATTCAAGGATGAGCCAGTTATGCTCCTTCCCCTCAAAGAGCTTTCAGAAGCCACTGGGGGCTGGGGAGTGGGAACGAATGCACATGAACAATGCCAACTTGTGATTGTGTGGGCCAGATATGAATGACTCTTTGGAGAAGGCTCTCGATTTGAGAAAGAATTTGACCTAATTCTCATTAAATTCCCATTGTTGAATAAGAGAACTCTGAAACATAGAGAAGTGTAAATAAGATCTCTGATTAAAAAACATTCATTAAGGAAATATATTCAGTTTATTCATTAATTAATTGGTTGAAGAAGGATAACTATGAGGAAGACTGGCAGGGGAAAGAGACTAGGATAAAAATCTAACAGGTCTAGAAATGGGAGAAAAGCCCATTCTTGTCTCTGTCTGTGCTCTGTCCCTTGGTGATTTTATCCAGTCCTAAAGTTTTAATCGCATCCTGTATGCTGATGATTCCCAAACTTGGATCTTCAACCCAGAGCTGTCCTCTATGCTCTGGACTTCTACATCCAACTTTCTTGACCTTTCCACCTGAAGCTCAAGATTCATCTATTCAAAAGTGAACTCTTGATTCTATACCCACCCCCAAACTACTTCTCCCTAGTAGCCTTCTTTCTTGGTAAATACTTCTGTTATCCACAAGTTTGCGGAGGCCAGAAGCCTGGGAGTCTTTCTCCATTCATCTCTCTCCCTCATCTTCCATTTCCAAATCTCAAAACTGTTTCTTGAGTCCATCTCCATAAGCATCACCCAAGTCCAAGCCATGATCATTTTTCAAGTGAACCATGGCACAAGTCCCTCAACTCATCAGAGGTGGAGTGAGCTTCCTTGGATCCACTTGAATCTTCAAGCGAGACAGGGAAGAAGATCTTGGACACTGGGAAATCGTTCATCATACATTCATCACCGACCCAAGGAAGTCACAGACTCTAATGCATTACTAGACCAAATGGAATTATCACTTGGATTTCCCCCTGCTTTTTGTGATTTTTGATGTGACCGTTTCTTGTTAGCACACATATGGTTAGAGTTGAGAATACTTTGTGAAATGTTAATATTGGAAAACACTTTAAGGTCACCCAGACCAATTACTTCATGGTACCAGCGTGGAAACTAAGGTGAAAAGAGGTAAAATGGCTTGCCTGAAATCTCCCTGATTAATTAGTTATATATATAAAATGTCTCATTACAAAATGGATTTGAGATACCTTATCTGCAATCCAAAAGACTAGATTCATAACATCGTAACTATTATTTCTACAAATAAGACTTTTTTGAGACAGAGTTGTGCTCTTGTTGCCCATGCTGGAGCGCAATGTCGCTATCTTGGCTCACTGGAAACTCTGCCTCCTGGGTTCAAGTGATTCCCCTGCCTTGGCCTCCCAAGTAGCTGGAATTACAGGCATGTGCCATCACACCTGGCTAATTTTGTATTTCTTAGTAAAGACTGGGTTTCACCATGTTGGTCAGGCAGGTCTCAAACTCCTGACCTCAGGTGATCCACCTGCCTTGGCATCCCAAAGTGCTGGGATTACAGGCATGAGCCACCACACCCAGCCTACAAATAGGCTTTTGATAAGAATCATGTGGCAGGGAATTCAAGGATATGTGTGGATGGGTACAGGGGAACATGTATTGTGGTATGGATTAAGTGTGGAGCCATACGCTCTAATGTTCAGCCAACTCTTGAGGAGAGTTGATATCTTTTTGTAAAAATGGAACCATTTTACCCCTGCATACCTCACTTTAGATGAGTGCCCCTGGATATGGCTAAGATTTCTTTTAGAAAACATCTCTGGCCCAATACTACACTGGACAAATGTATGGTTAGAGCCTTGGTTTTCTACTATGGAAAAGCGCTGTGGCCATTTTAGTTTAAGAATGTTCAAATTAGCACTATCTGAGCCATAAAAACAAAGCACCCATTGAATGTCTAATGCTAAGCAGTTAAATCCTGCAAGATAAACTAATTGCAAAATTTGTGAATGTGTAAATAAATGAATTGGCTTTCTGTTTGATGTGTAGACGTATAAACCAGTTAAAGATTGGAGGGCATTTTCTCAAAACGAGAAGTTTTATTTTGGAGTGGTCATTTTATGTCATTATTTCCCACTTCTTTTTTTTTTTTTGAGACGGAGTCTCGCTCTGTCACCCAGGCTGGAGTGCAGTGGCGCAATCTCGGCTCACTGCAAGCTCCGCCTCCCGGGTTCACGCCATTCTCCTGCCTCAGCCTCTCTGAGTAGCTGGGACTACAGGCGCCCGCCACCACGCCCGGCTAATTTTTTGTATTTTTAGTAGAGAAGGGGTTTCACCGTGGTCTCGATCTCCTGACGTCGTGATCCGCCCGCCTCGGCCTCCCAAAGTGCTGGGATTACAAGCGTGAGCCACCGCGCCCAGCCTATTTCCCACTTCTTTGTCCATGGAACAAATAATTAGCTAAGCATGTTAGTGCTCTCCTGTCGTCTCAGCTGCTCGAGAAGCTGAGGTGAGCAGATCATTTGAACCCAGGGGTTTGAGGCTGCAGTGAGCTATGATTGTGCCACTGTACTCTAGCCTGGGTGAAAGGGCAAGAACAATGTCTATCTGAAAGAAAAGAAAGAAAGAAAGAAAGAAAGAAAGAAAGAAAGAAAGAAAGAAAGAAAGAAAGAAAGAAAGAAAGAGAGAGAAGGAAGGAAGGAAAGAAAGAAAGAAAAAGAAAGAGAGAGAGAGAAAGAAAGAAAGAAATGAAAGAAAGAAGAAAGAAAGAAAGAAAGAAAGAAAGTCTGTAGGAGAAAGACCTCTGTTTATTAATGTGTTACCTTTCTTCCAGATGGGAGGGCACCAAGCAGAGATTTTGTCTTATTCAACTTTGTCACTCCAAGATTGCTGAATTGATAATAAAGGT
The DNA here is from genome assembly GCF_009828535.3 of Hylobates moloch. Taxonomy (NCBI): domain Eukaryota; kingdom Metazoa; phylum Chordata; class Mammalia; order Primates; family Hylobatidae; genus Hylobates; species Hylobates moloch. The sequence continues at coordinate 16,559,242 of NW_026652291.1, read as the reverse complement.
CCTACATTATCCAGTTAATTAGCTTTAGTCTTGACTTTGACTAGAGCTTGCTTAGTGTCTAGCATGAGTTTGATATGCTCTCATCCCTCATCCCAAACTTCTATATGCTGATAACAAGATTTTATTGTCATAAACTGAGTGAGTGGGATAGACAATCAACCCCTTATAATAAAATATGAATATTTATTGAGAACTATGCTAAACACTTTATGTGAATTATCTCATCTCCTTCTCCCAACAACTCTGTGACACAGGTATTATTACAGACCCATCATACAGATCTCAAAGTGTTTTCCAATACTAAGATTTCACGAAGTATTCTCAACTCTAACCATATGTATGCTAACAAGAAACGGTCACATCACAAATCACAAAAAGCAGGGGGAAGTCCAAGTGATAATTCCATTTGGTCTAGGAATGCATTAGAGTCTGTGACTTCCTTGGGTCAGTGATGAATGTATGATGAATGATTTCCCTGTTCCCACGATCTCCTTCCCTGTCCCACTTGAAGATTCAAGTGGATCCAAGGAAGCTCACTCCACCTCTGATGAGTTGAGGGACTTGTGCCATGGTCCACTTGAAAGATGATTATGGCTTGGACTTGGGTGAGGCGTATGGAGATGGACTCAAGAAAGTTTTGAGATTTGGAAATGGAAGATGAGGGAGAGAGATGAATGGAGAAAGACTCCCAGGCTTCTGGCCTCCGCAAACTTGTGGATAACAGAAGTATTTACCAAGAAAGAAGGCTACTAGGGAGAAGTAGTTTGGGGGTGGGTATAGAATCAAGAGTTCACTTTTGAATAGATGAATCTTGAGCTTCAGGTGGAAAGGTCAAGAAGGTTGGATGTAGAAGTCTAGAGTGTGGTGGACCAGCTCTGGGTTGAAGATCCAAGTTTGAGAACCATCAGCATACAGGATGTAATTAAAGCTTTAATTGTTTATTTTTTATGTGTAGTGACAGAGTTTCTGTATGTTGCCCAGGCTGATCTTGAACTCCTGGTCTTAAGCAATCCTCCTGCCTCAGCCTCTCAAGTGCTGGGATTACAGGTGTGAGCCACTGTGCCCCACCAGAAAGGATTTTCTTAATTAAACTGGATATTGACCATAAGGTCAATAAATAAGCAAACACAATTTGCATTACTCTGATTGCCATTGGTCACTACAGGCTTGTCACCAGGGATTAGGCCCTCATGAGCAGGATGACAGTTAGTGGGAACAAATCACCAGGCCTCACAGTGGCATGAGTGATGCTTTCTTTGTACACTTGTTCATGCTGTGTCCTTTAGCTTACTTGCATTTTGATTGTGATGCCAGCAAAGTTTGCAAGGTCAAGGCCGAAGATGATTGAGGTTGAGAAGGCTTGGGGGTGTGTGGCTTGTGAGGCAATGAGATGTTTGTCTTTCTTGATAAAGTAATTTGATCTTTTTAGCTTGCAATTAAATACTCTGATAGCTACAAAGCACCTTTATTATTGAAATTCCTGCAGGAGAACTAACTTTGTTATTGTGAGCCTCAAATGCCCTAACCTCAACCCCTTTTATCTCTCACTCAATCAATTGGTTTTAAATTCCATTCTGATAAGATAAATTTTCTTAGGAACCCAATTATCTCTTTATAGCATATCAGTGTATAAATACACAATCCAGGAGCTGCTACAGCAGAGGAATGCATAAAATGGAGTGGTAACCCAAAATAATTCTGCCTGGGGTATGTGGGTGGATAGAGGGAGTGTTAGGGGAGGCTACGGAAAAGAGGTGACATTTAAATAGAAGAATTAGGAATAAGGACCTATTCCCTAAGCCAATGGAATGGGAAAGACAGCTCCTGGCAAAGGGAATGACTTGAATGTACAAACTCTGGAGAAGTGTAAGTGCATGTCATATACAGGAGATAATGACTGGTACAGCTAGTTAAACATTTGCAGGACAAATATAACCGAATGTGTAGCAGGTGCTGTGCCAGGCAATGGCTGTTGGCTGCTGGCTGCTAAGAACAGAGATGACTTGGAAAAAGAGGCTGGAGCCAGGAGACAGGCTGGAAGGCCTCATGTATCATTGCCTTAGTGTTTGCATTTATTTCTGAAGACAGCGTGGCATTCACTGTGGTTTTTAAGCACGGGAATGAAATGATGACACCTAAGCGTAGAAAAAGGATGCAGACAGAATCCTAGAGGGTGGATTAAAGAGAGGAGTGACCAGAAGCATATTCTGCAGTCCAGGCTGGGGCAGTTGGGGGTAGGAAGATGTCGTGATGCATGATTTGAAGGAGCCCCATTGGCATATCTGGCCCTATTTCTTGCACCCACAGATCCATTTCTCCAGCTTCTCAACTCTTCTTTTCATCACCTGCTCTAATTTGCAAAGAATTAACAACAACAACAACAAAAACCCTAAAAAGCTAAATTGGACTCTCCCTCCCAGAGCTTAAATTACTTTAGCAAGCATAACGGCTCCTTTTAGTTTGCAAGGTCTCATCTTCTCTTCTAAAGGTTAAAAACAGAAAACATTAAAATCCTGAGGATATACACGTAATGCTAAATGACGAGTTAATGGTGCAGCACACCAACATGGCACATGGATACATATGTAACAAACCTGCACATTGTGCACATGTACCCTAAACTTAAAGTACAATAATAAAAAAAAAATCCTGAGGATAAACTGAAAAAGGATTCCTATTCCCGCTCTGTGGGGTGATACATTTAAAGGGCCCTGGGATCTAGAAATTGCCTGAGTGACATTCTTCTGTTGATGCATTTTTTTTCTCATTGAACTAACAGTCAAAGACACAGCCATGTGCTCTTTTACAGAATGGATGGGGTCATTATTGTTAAGTAGGTTCATTCTGTTTTGCATAGCAGACCTGCTTCTAATCACTTCTCTTACTATTTCAGGTTAGGTGGGGGTGGGGATGATGAGAAAGGAGAAGAGGGAATGCCTATTTTAGCTGTGGCTTCAAAAATTAACTCGGCTTCCAATGAAGATGTCTCTTCTATTAGATTCATTCCCTTGGGGCATGCGTGCAACAGCAGCATTTTCTCCGCACTCCCTGGAATGCTTTTCTGTCCTAGAATTGCAACCCACTTTGTGCTGCTGCCCACTCTGCTGGCTTCCCCTTGCCAGAGACACCCCAGAATCACCACTCAGTGGCACCGGCTGTGGGCTCTAAGTGGGTCTTTAGGATTACGTTGGTTGGGTGAGCCAACTAATCCAGCCTGGAAATAATGAAAGTTTGCTTCCAATGACTCATCTAAAAATCTCTTCTAAGCCTTCTTAGCCTTGGGCCCAGTGATATTAACTACAGGATACGCGTGGGAGTGGGGATGGCAGAGGCTGTGGGCCATGTAGCTTCAGTGCTTATGTAAATTAGAAAGAGAACTCTAGCACCTCCAATGCTGGGAAGACGGAAGGGACTGGTGGATGGCAGCCCTCCTTCCTTGGTGTCCTCATGAGAACTATTACCTTATGCTAGAGAAGACAAGGCACACGTCAGCGTGCATCAAGTCTCCTTTTCCATCCTTTCTGAAATTGCTGATAAAATCGTTAAGTTGTCATGGTCTGTTATTTCAGGAAGGTGTTGTTTTAAAAAACAAGTTGTCATTGACTTCATTTTCCAAAACTCTTTTGAGACATTATTATTACTACTTTATTTAAGCTCAAAGACAAATTTTCCCTCTTAGAGACAGATATATTTTGAGCCAGAAATAGCCCATTTGGGGTTACAATAGCAATCTGTTGTTCTTCTCTGCCTGGCATCCCTTCTCCTTCCCCTCGGGTAGATAATTAACTCCAAACTTTCCTTTGGAAAACCATGCCATCCCTCACATCCCACTCTTACTCCCTAAGGCAATTTTTAGGCTTTCCTTGCTAATAAAATCTCAATTCTTCTTTAGGGAACAATGAGCAAAACGCTAGCTTCATCAACCTCCTTTCCAGCTAGCAGTGGGCTTACAACAGTGAGATCTAAGTGGAAGTCCCTGAACCCTCCTGGGAGGACCTTTGTATTTCATGATAAGAGGGACTGATAGGCTGGCATGGTGGCTCATGCCTGTAATCCCAGTGCTTTCAGAGGCCAGAGGGAGAAGAGTGCCTGAGCCCAGGAGTTTAAAACCAGCCTGGGCAACATAGTGAGAAACTGTCTCTATAAAAAGTTTTTAATTAGCTGGGCATGGTGTTGTGCACCTGTTGTTCCAGCTACTCAGGAGGCTGAGGCAGGAGGATCACTTGAGCTCAGGACTTTTGAGGCTACAGTGAGCTATGATCATGCCACTGCACTCCAGCCTGGGTGATGGAGCAAGACCTTGTCTCTAAGAACATACAAAAAAAGAAAAAGAAAGAAAGAAAGAAGAAAGGAAGAAAGAAAGAAAGAAAGAAGGAAAGAAACAGAGGCGCTACAGCAGGCCCTTCGATCTTCTTCCTCCTCAAATGCAGATACAATGCCTGAAGCTGCAGCATTTCATCTATTGGAAAAGGCCAGTCGAATCACAGTTCATTGGCCCTTGATGTCATTGAGTCGTCAATTTAATGCTGGTGACTGCTTACCTCTAGATATATTATTATGTGGGAATAAGAAACATGCTTATTTAAACTACTGCTAGCCAGATATTATTCTGTTACTTGTGGATGAGTGCATTTCTAACTGATATACCTGAATTTACACTAACAGAAAATCAGCTGCAAAAGAACGAAATTCCCAGAAGTGCAATTCATCCCAATGTCCATCTCTCCTGTCTATGAAGGGCATCAAGGAGAACAAAGCCTAAGAAAACTGGATTGGCTAGTCCAGGAACTCATCCTACAGCCAAGCCAGGGAGCTTTGCTATCCCTCTCCAAAAGGATATGGTATATGCCATGGACTATACCATGTTGTTTCTCTTTTTCAAACAAATGTTTTCAGAGCAACTATCCTGGTTTTTTCTCCACTCATATATATTGGGTAAGCTGGTAGATGGTTAAATATCATTTACTCAATGGCTGCAGATCATGAAGAGCCACACTCAATCTGGTGGAGAAGAATACACATCATGAAGAAAGCCTGGATTTGCAGTGGATACAGTAACTAGACAAGACTTTGTGTTGTGTCCCTTTGGAGACTGAGATTACTGAGTTTAGTGTTGCATGTGGATCAGTTGCATAATGTTTGGCTGAGTACTTTTGAAGGTGGATTTATGGGAGGAAATGTGCATGAGAGAAGAGCACTCAAGGGGTGGACTATAGCAGACATCAATTTTCATGTTCTCGCCTTCCATTGCCCCTTCCTCTGAGAGCAATACCCAGATCTTTCTTTAGAAAACTATCCCTTCACTCTCAGCCATTGTGTTTTGGTGGGGCTGGCCATACCCTAACTCCAGAGGTGGGTATGTATGAAGTCCACACAAATCAGAATATTTACTCTTCTGGTCACTGTGATTGCTTCAGGGATGAGCTTGTGTCCCATCAAAACCTAATGAGGGTCATCATAGGGGGTTTTGCTGTCATTATTGGGAAAGAAGCTAGTTATTTTTATTGCTAATCTGGTAGAATGAAGATGTGGAGTTATGGATGGGCATCATTGACAGTGATGGGCAAAACTTTTTTCCAAAGTTAACATGGAAGAAAAAGAGCAAGAGGTGGAATTACTATTGGTAATTTGCGCTTCCGGATCCAACTGACCTTGACTCTAACCTTGAACTTTTCAATTATATAATGCAATAAATTCTCTCTCTCTCTCTCTCTCTCTCTCTCTCTCGAGGCAGGTTCTTACTGTCGCCCAGGCTGGAGTGCAGTGATGCTGTCTCGGCTCACTGCAACCTCTGCCTCCTGGCTCAAGCAATCCTCCCCCATCAGCTTCCCAAGTAGCCAGGACTACAGGGGCATGTCACCTTCCCTGGCTTATTTTTGTACTTTTTTTGTAGAGACAGGTTCTCGCCATGTTGCCCAGGCTGATCTTGAATTCCTGGGGTCAAGAGATCCTCCTGCCTCAGTCTCCCAAAGTGCACTGAGATTATAGGCATGCAGCACAGCACCTGGCCAAATTCTATTTTTCATTTAAGATAATTCGAGAAGCATTTTTGTCACTTGAAGCAGAAAGAACCCTAACTAGAGAATTATCTAGTTTCTTGATCTTAATTTATAGATGGAAAATATAAAACCACAGAGGGTAAGTAACTTGCCTGAAGTCACATAGCTATTTAATGGCAGAGCCAGGAATATAATCCATGTCTCCTGACCCCTGGGCTGTGAAGCTCTTTTTCTGCCTCCAATTAGCAAAAGGACCAGAACTACGGGTGTTCACAGGAAGAGATGTGATTTCCAATTGAGATGAGCAGGAGATATTAAGAGGAAATAGCATGGAAACTAGGAAGGACCCTGAGGTTTTAGATCTGGGAAGGTGAAGTGTGCTTCAGGAAAACAGGACGTTGAAGAAATGTGGGGGGACTCGAAAGCCTAAAGGAGATTTAGGGAGAAGCAAATGCCATTTTTCCTCGAGCAGAGTTTGCATAGGGGAGTATTAGGTTGGTGCAAAAGTAATTGTGGTTCTTGCCATTAAAGTAATAGCTTATTTATTACAAATGAAAAAGAGTGAGAAGTGAAGAAGAGGAGAGAAGAAGCATGAGGAAGAGAAAAAAAGAGAAGGCAGAGGGAAGAGAAAAAGAGAACAATAAGCCAGACATGGTGGCTCACACTTGTAATCCCAGCACTTTGGGGGGCCGAGGCAGGCGGATCACCTGAGGTCAGGAGTTCGAGACCAGCCTGGCCAATGTAGTGAAACCCTGTCTCTACTAAAAATACAAAAAATTAGCTGGGCATGGTGGTGCATGCCTGCCTCTAATCCCAGCTACTTGGGAGGCTGAGGCAGGAGAATCGCTTGAACCCGGGATGCGCTGAGACTGGGGGATTTATTAAAAAAAAAAAAAGGTTTAATGGACTCACAATTCCACATGTCTGGGGAGGCGTCATAATCATGGAGGAAGGTGAAGGGGAAGCAAAGTCATGTCTTACATGCTGGCAGGCAAGAGACCATGTGCAGGGGAACTGCCCTTTATAAAATCATCAGATCTCACAAGACTTATTCACTATCACGAGAACAGCACGGGAAAGACTTGCCCCTGATTCAATTACCTCCCACCAGGTCCCTCCCATGACAGGTGGGGATTATGGGAGCTACAACTCAAGATAAGATTTGGGTGGGGACACAGCCAAACCATATCAGTAAGTTAAAGAAAGAGGAGAGAAATAAGAGACCTAAATTAATACTTCTGCACCTGTTAGACACTGAATTAAATGCTTTATGCTCAGTTTTAAATTCTCATGAAACTTATTGGGGGTATTTTTAATTCCCATTTCACATTTACATTTCACATGGTGAAATGTTAAGTGACTTGCCCAAGCTCATACCGTGGAAGTCCATGCTAGAAGGCCAGGGTTCCAGCCCAGGCCTGCCTGCTCACAAAGCGCTTCCCCTCCATTGCTGGGGCTTTAGAGGCAGAGCTCAGGTCAAAGAGAGAAAGAAGTGATACCCTGGTCAATTCTATGGAAGCACTTTCAATGGAGTTAGGAGTTAGCCTGGGTTCTTGATTCTAATCAACTTGATTCACCAGATTTGCTTTTAATTTTATTTATTTATGTTTTGTAGAGGCAGGGTCTTGCTCTATCATCCAGGCTAGAGTGCAGTGGCAGCATCATAGCTCACTGCACCCTCAAATTCCTGGGCTTAAGCGATCCTCCCACCTCAGTCCCCTAAAGTGCTGGGATTAGACGTGTGAGCCATTACTCAACCCTAGAGTTTTTTCTTTAGAAGCCAGCAAGGGCTTTGCTTTTAGCTTTGGGAGCATCCACAATTTATTATTTTAACTCTGTCTCTGCCTTTAGTAATTTTTGCTCTTACCTTCCAAGGCAGTGGATGAGAAAGGTCAATAAGCACTTAAGGGACTTCCCTATAACAGGACCGCAGTTTGGTCTCAGAATGCTGAAAATTGTGCTTCCATTCGAAGCTCTCCTGGGGCAGCTCCTACAAGTTGGGTCACTGCATTTTCTTGGGATTACAAAGGATCTACACTCTCCTCTCCTCACCTGTGGAGGATTAAAGGTGGCCACTCATTCTTTGACATTCCTCCCCTTGAGAGACGGGTCTGTGTTCTCATCCCTTGATTCTGGGTCAGATTCTTGACTGCCTTGACCGATAGAATAATAGTAGAATAGTGATGCTGTGCCAGTTTCCAGGTCTGCAGGGATGGCAGCTCCCAGTTTGTCTCTGAGATCACGTGATTTTGGAGTCCTGAGTTATGATGTAGGACATCTGATTATTTTGCTGGAGAGACCAAGTGAGAGGCCCTGAGACTACATGGAAAGAGAGTGAGGTCCACCTGGGCCCACCAAGCCCCAGACATGTGGATGAAGCCTACTTGGGCCCTCCAGGACAAACCAGGTACTAGTTGAATGGCAGATGGAGCAGAAATGCCCCCCCTGAGCTCTGTCCAAACTTCCCATAGCTTATGAACTAATAAGATGATTGTTATTTAAGCCACTACATTTAGGGGTTTGGTTGCATAGCAATATATAAGGAGAACAGAACATCACTAGAAAAAGAAGGCTTTTCTGGAGAGAGGAACAGAGAAGAGACCATTGAGGAATGTCTTCATTTTAGAGGAGGGATGTCAACATCGTCCTGTTCCTCCTCAAAATAGTCACAGAAGCAAAAGACTGTAAGAAAGGTGTAATTAGAGGCCTCTCCACCCCCCACCCTCATACCCAGCAATGCAGAGGAATTTGGAAAGGAGAAAGTCTAACTGCAGGTGTCCTTGACATGAGCTGTGTCAGCATGTGGGTTGCAAGAACATCTTTTGTTATTTCTAAAAGGCCTTGTCCCCTAACTCCCGGAGACTGACTAGATGGAACACTTCTCAGGGGTTTCTGCCAGTCTGTGAGCTGGGCAGGAGCAGGGGCCTTATTGCCCCCTCTGGAAAATTGGATACATTTCCCCCAGGCCCGTGCAACCCACAGCAGGCATGCTGAGAGCTTGGCGGAAGAAGGCACCAGGTGGGGCCAGACTAAGCATGGCAGACACAAGAAGAGAAGTCCTCTGCATGGAAGGGATGCAGATTTTGACATGGAAAGTGCTTTGAAATCTGGAACAAAATGGGAAAGAAATACTCTTGCTGTAAGTCTGTCAAAATACATAATCATTCATTCACTCCTTCCACAATTATGTACTGAGCCTCTACAGTGACTTATTAACTCTCAGACATTTATTTATTCTTAAGGAGTCCTTATGCATATACAGATACAAGCTGAAATGAATTTGGATAAAGTAATAGGATACCTGAGATTTGTTTCAAAATAACGCTGGCATGGGGGAAAATAGATGCTCCGAGACACGCCATGAATTAACCAGCTCTTGTAGCCGGGAGATAGATCCAAGGGCCTTCAGTAAACCTTTATCTCTACTTTTGTATATGTTTGGAATTTTCCATTTAAAAATTCGCATCAAACCTTCTGGGCAAGGTGCACATGAAGATTCGTGTGTGGTACGAGAAAGGGCTGGGAGATGTTAAGCCGTGGCCCAAGTGGCTGGAAGCCACTCACCCATTTAAAGGACCCCCTGTGTCCACTCCTGGCTCTGTGTGTCCAAAAGACACATCTGATTGCATCCCAACTCTTCTTTGAGAAAGACCAAGGCCATGGAAGCCCTTCTCTCCATCCCAGCCCACTCACTCATGTTCCCCTCTCTCCACTCCACACTCCCTGCCCTCTGCGCTCTGGACACACAAGCCTTCTTCAAAGTCCTCCAGCTCACCACCCTCCCTCCTGCCTCAGAACCCTTGTTCCTGCTGTTTCCCCTTCTGGAATGTTCTCCCACCCTCCTTAGCTTACTGTGCTCAATGAACTTGCTCTTCTCCTTCTGTTTATGCTTTAGAGGTTACTTTCTTGGTGTGGTAGGCCCCCAAAGATATCCGTGTCCTAATCCCCCAAACTCATGAATATATTACCTGGCATGACAAAAGGGACTTTGCAGGTCTGATTAAGGTAAGTATCTTGAGATGGGAAGATGTTCCTGGATGACCTGGGTGAGCCTAATCACAAGGATTCTTGTAAGGTGAAGGCAGGAATGTTGGAGTTGGATAAGATGTGGCAATGGAAGCAGAGGTCAAAGCAGTGGGTTGCCGGCTTTGAAGATGCAAGGAGGCCATGAGCTAATGCAAGTGGCCTCTAATAGCCGGAAAAGGCAAGGAATAGATTTTTCTTTACAGCCTCCAGAAGACATGCAGCCCTGCCAAGACCTTGATTTTAGCTCAATGAGACCTACTTTGGTCTTCCGACCTCCAGAACTGAAAGAGAATAAGTTTGTGTTGTTTTAAGCTGCTGCATTTGTAGTACTTTGTTGTAGCAGCCATAGGGAAGCAATACATTTGAGGAAGGCTCCCCTTTTCCCAGCCCCTGTCCTCCCACCCTTAGATAAGGTGTCCCTCTTACATACGGTCATGACCCTCACTGCAGTGTGTAATTATTTTCTTGCATGATTATTTGTGGGATATCCTTTGACACCCTAAACTGTGAGCTTCAGAAAGGTTGGGACTCGAGGTGTGCTCACCATTGAGTGCCCAGAGGCTAGCCTGGGCACCATCGAGGGAGCTTGGGGCTCACTGTGGCCAGCCTCACAGGTGGACCAGCTGAGTCCAAGCCCCAGCTCTGGCCACTGGACTTTCCCTCTGTGTCTCTGAGGTTTGGTCCCATAGGCACCCAATTCCTCCCACACTGAAGTCATGTCTGTCTCTCCTCCCCCTCTACCTTGGGCTTTTGAAAGACCACGCTTATGCTCCTGTGGCTGAGGTCACACCATTAGGAGGCTTTGGGGGTCATCCCAGGCTGGTTGAGTCATGGCTTTGTCACTTACAAGCTGCGTGACTTTGGACAAGTTCCTTTACCTTCCTGAACCTTGGTTTCTTCATATATCTACTGTGGATACAATACCTCTAGTGTTGACTAATAAGAAGGTAGAATTAAAGCATCCAGCACAGACCTGAGCTGAACAGGCAAATGAGGGATTAGTTCCTTTCTCTATTCATAACGTGGGGCTGTGCCCATCCACTGGGGCTGTCAGTGAGGAAATTTCTGACGACTCCCATCCTCTCTGTACCCCACCTCCATCACCCATTCAATCCAACCCTAAGCTTTTCTTAGCCCTCCAGGTCCCAGGCACCTGCAAGAGGCCTTGAGCCAAATGTGGTTTCCCTAATATAGGGAACAGTGTTAAATTCCAAGGCTCCAACAAAGTGAGCTCCTGAGCAAGGACTCTTCCAGCCACTCAGGCTCGCTTCCCAAGTGCAGCCACTCCCTGGCTTCCTTGTGTGCAAAACATCCCTTTAAAACAGGAGGGAGGCCTGGCGTAGTGGCTTACACCTATAATCGCAGCAGTTTGGGAGGCAGAGGCAGGAGGATTGCTTGAGCCCAGGAGTTTGAGACCAGCCTGGGCAACATATTGAGACTCCCATCTCTACAAAAAACTAAAAATTAGCTGGGCATGATGGCATATACCTGTGATCCCAGCTACTCAGGAGGCTGAGGAAGGAGGATTACTTGAGCCCAGGATTTGGAGGCTGCAAAGTCAGGGGGAAGGAAGATACTAGTCCCTGGAGATAATCATACCTATTGGAGGAGCAGCAGCATCTGGTCCGGGAAAGAGCATGGACCCAGCAGTCAAACAATTGCCCTTGTCTAGTGCATAGAATCACAGACCTGAGGTAGCAGATGGTCTGTCATCATGTTTTTCAGATATGGGAAGTGAGGCCTGTAGAGGAGAACTAAGGATCCAGGAAGTTAAGAAAAGATCCCAAGTCTCCCATTTCCCAGAGCAAAGCTATTTCCCATTGTGACTTTTTAGGCTGCAAGTGTAGGAAGTCGTTGGCTTACAAAAGTGAATGCCTAAGATAAAATTGGTTTCAGGTGTGGCTGTATCCAGGCATTCAAGTGATGCTCCAAGTCTCTATCACTGCAGCTTTCTCTGTATATTGACTCTACTGTCTCTCCTTCTGTTTGTACATTGGCCTCATCCTCTTCTGCCTTGGATAGGATCCCTTCACAAAACAGGGAAAATGGCTTACAGTTTGAGATCAAAACTACAAGAAAAGACTTTCAGTTTAAGATCCAAATGGAAGAGCAACATTTCTCTCTTAGCTTCTATCCATCAAACCCTCAGAAAGACTCCATTTAGATCTCTTGGGTCCCATACCCACCCCTTGAAGCAATCACAGGGAATAGGATGTGAGCTAGCATGACTGGATGACATTGAGTCATTTGTCCAGCCCGTGACCAGGGGTGGAGGGACACTAAGATTGGCTGTCCCACCAGAATATGTGGAATAGGGGAGGAGCAGTTCTCCAGCAGTGAAGGGAATAATTGGGACACTAAACAGAACAGAGAAAAGAAGTCTACTTTATCTCCTTGGGGGACCTGGCCAGGAGTCTGAAGAGGCTGCCTCTGAGGGACAGCCAGGCTCTGCTCAGCCAGTGTCTAGCACAGTACCTGACACATATTTGTCGTCTCTGTGAATGGAAACTGTTCCTTACCAGCTTCACAGATGCTCCTCTGACCCCAAACCTCAATCCCACAAGTAGTTTTCTCCGTGGCCCTGCACCACATCAACTCAGAGCTCTTCATTTGAGAAATGGGGCAAGATAGGCCTCTTTGGAGGACTCTTCACCTGGGAGGTCTTTCTCCCATGAAGGCTGGGGAAGGTCGAGTTTTCCAAAAGGGTCCTGTGATAGTAAATGCAGGATAGAGCTTCCACCTTCCACATAGATACATGAGATCACTATTTTCCACATTTTTAGCATAGGGTTGCTAGTGTTATTTTTTTTTAAAAAAAGGCTACCGTGTATTTCACTACTTTTAAAATTAATTATGTAAAAGTATTGAATGTACTGACTTTTTAAAGAATCAAATAGTATAGGATGATAGAAGAGAAAAAGTGAAAATTCCCTTTCCCTCTTCTTAGTCCCTAAACCTCACTTCCTAGAGATGATAATGTTAACAGTTTCCCATCTGCCCTTTCAAAACACTTTCTACATGTAAATGGATATCTAATTTTTTTAAAATATAGATGGGTTCATACTACACAATACCATTCAGGACATAGGCATGGGCAAGGACTTCATGACTAAAACACCAAAAGCAATGGTAACAAAAGCCAAAATAGACAAATGGGATCTAATTAAACTAAAGAGCTTCTGCACAGCAAAAGAAACTACCATCAGAGTGAACAGGCAACCTAGAGAATGGGAGAAAATTTTTAAAATCTGCCCATCTGACAAAGGGCTAATATCCAGAATCTACAAAGAACTTAACCAAATTTACAAGAAAATAATCAAACAACCCCATCAAAAAGTGGGCAAAGGATATGAACAGACACTTCTCAAAAGAAGACATTTATGCAGCCAACAGACACATGATCACTTGCCATCAGAGAAATGCAAATCAAAACCACAATGAGATACCATCTCACACCAGTTAGAATGGCAATCATTAAAAAGTCAGGAAACAACAGGTGCTGGAAAGGACGTGGAGAAATAGGAACACTTTTACACTGTTGGTGGGACTGTAAACTAGTTCAACCATTGTGGAAGACAGTGTGGCGATTCCTCAAGGATCTAGAACTAGAAATACCATTTGGCCCAGCAATCCCATTACTGGGTATATACCCAAAGGATTATAAATCATGCTGCTATAAAGACACATGCACACGTATGTTTATTGTGGCACTATTCACAATAGCAAAGACTTGGAACCAACCCAAATTTCCATCAATGATAGACTGGATTAAGAAAATGTGGCACATATACACCATGGAATACTATGCAACCATATAAAAGGATGAGTTCATGTCCTTTGTAGGGACGTGGATGAAGCTGGAAACCATCATTCTGAGCAAACTATCGCAAGGACAGAAAACCAAACACCACATGTTCTCACTCATAGGTGTGAATTGAACAATGAGAACACTTGGACACAGGGTGGGGAACGTCACACAACGGGGCCTGTCGTGGGGTGGGGGGGAGGGGGGAGGGATAGCATTAGGAGAAATACCTAATGTAAATGACGAGTTAATGGGTGCAGCACACCAACATGGCACATGTATACGTATGTAACAAACCTGCATGTTGTGCACATGTACCCTAGAACTTGAAGTATAATAAAAAAATTAGAAATAAATAAATAAATATGAAAAAAGTATTACCAAATTAATTATGTTTAAGCCCTTGTTTGCTAAACTTACATACATGGAAAACTTTATTAATACCCCATAAACAGTCTGAAAAGCAGTTTGGGAAACACTGAATTTATTCATTAAACTAATAACACCTACTGTGCACCTGGTGATATAAATATAAATGAGATATTTTCCTATTCAAACACTTGCTATAGGCCATATGCAGTGGCTCACGCCTATAATCCCAGCACTTTGGGAAGCCGAGGTGGGGGGAATCACTTGTGGTCAGGAGTTCGAGACCAGCCTGGCCAACATGGCGAAACTCCGTCTCTACTAAAAATACAAAAATTAGCTGGGCGTGGTGGCACATGTCTATAACCCCAGCTACTCGGGAGGCTGAGGCAGGAGAATTGCTTGAACCCAGGAGGCAGAGGTTGCAGTGAGCCCAGATCATGCCACTACACTCCAGCCTGGGCGACAGAGCGAGACTCTGTCTCAAAAAAACAAAACAAAACAAAAAATCCACAAAAAAACAAAGACTTGCTATGTACAAGAGGAGTCAGAAGTAAATAAATGGAGACTGTAATATAATATAATATAAATATGCACTATGGACAAGATTTTAGAAAGTGACTAACTCTGCCCAGAGAGAAAGCAGGAGACTTCAAGGAGGAGAGGTCATTTGGCATTGGGTCATGGAGGATGAGCAGGAGTTCCACCAGCCATCAACCATGTGGGCATTCCAGGAAGAGGGAACAGCCTGGACAAGAGCACAGTACATTAGGAAATGGCAAGAGTCCAGTGTGGCTGCAGAACAAGAGTCTGGGGAGAGGCCGGGTATCAACTCAAGGCCTGAGGCCAAGAGGTGAAGGACCTACAGGAATCTGGGCTTTCATGAACCTGGGCTTTCAAGAATCCTGGGTGAGGTCACTAAATGTTCCATGTATGGGAGATGTGATTGGACTTGTGTGTTAGAAAGATTAATCAGGCCTCAGAGTGGAAGCTGGATTGTAGGTGGGGTGAGCCCCAGAAGCCACTGCCATGGTCTAGGTCTGAAATGGTAACACAGTTTAAGCATTGGTAATGAAGGAGGCCAGGATACACTGGGGGCCTATTTAAGATGCACAATTAGCTGGGAGTGGAGGCTCATGTCTGTAATCCCCGTACTTTGGGAGGCTGAGGGGGGCGGATCACTTGATGTCAGGAGTTCAAGACCAGCCTGGCCAACATGGTGAAACTCCATCTCTACTAAAATACAAAAATTAGCTGGGCATGGTGGTGTGCACCTGTAATCCAAGCTACTTGGGAGGCTGAGGCAGGAGAATCAAACCCAGGAGGCAGAAGTTGCAGTGAGCAGAGATCACGCCACTGTACTCCAGCCTGGGTGACAGAGCAAGACTCAGTCTCAAAAACAAACAAACAAACAAAATGTACAATCAGTACCACTCAGTGACTGATCTTAAATGAGGTTTCTAACTGAGCAACAAGTGCACGGTGGCACCGTTAGCAGAAGAGGATGAAGAAGGCTCAGGCACTCTGGGGCACACTGACCGGTGTCCCTTGGTTTCTTGGAGCACCTTGGAGGAGATGCCTGGATGCTGAGGCCCACGAGGGCAAGTCTCCTTCCTTTCTCATCTTCATAGACCTTCCAGAATAGCCAGGTCAGAACAGTGCACAGTCACCAGGTGGTATTTTCTTAATAAGTAAGGAAGACACAAGGTCCTCATTTGCTAAGTGAGCAGAACAGATGGACCAGGATGAAATGGCTGGAATAAAATCCAAACTCCAGCTTGCGCCAACAAGGCCTGGCATGATCAGGACTCTGGCTGCCTGAACAACTTGTCTTTTCTTGCTTTCTCCCTCACTCTAGCCACATGGGTTCCTTGCTATTCTTCAAACCCCAGATTCACTCCCTCTTCAGGGCCTGTGAAGTCACTATTGCCTCTGCCAGGTGTACCCTTCCCTTACATTTTCAAATCACTTCGTTCATTTCCTCAGTGAAGCCTTTTCTGACTGCTCTAAAATAGCTTCCCATGGCCACCATAACTTCTTTTTCTGATTCTGTTCTATTTTCTTCGTGGCACTAAACATTCCTGAAATTATATTATATATTTATCATTTTATTGTGTCTCTCCCACTAGTTTATGAGGCCATGAGGGCAAGGGCCTCTTGCTCTTATACCCTGCTGTTTCCAGGGTTGGAACAGGGTCCAGCACACAGAAAGAGCTTGGTAAAAATGTTGACCAATAAGCAAGTAGGCAGATTGATCACCGTGGCCTCCAAGATTCATTCCAAGAGTCTTTTCTTTCTTTCTTTTCTTTTCTTTCTATCTTTCTTTCTTTCTTTTTCTTTCTTTCTCTTCTTTCTTTCTTTCTTTTTTTATTTTTATGTTTCCCACTGTGCTTTATACCTGGAAGGTCTTCATGTATTTGTAAAGTTGGCTGGAGGGTAAACTACGGATACTAAAAATTTCAAATAAAACCAGTCAATGAGTTTGCTTTAGCCCCCTGCATAGCAGTGGCTGTTTCTTTTTAATCCCAAATAGCACATTTCCACTTGACTTTGATGAAGTACCTTAAGAGTATCAGAGAGAGCCTGGTTGAGCTGCCTAGAATTTCCTGCCTGTGTAAGCCAGCCTGGGAGCTCCTGGGTGAGGCTGAAGAAATCAGAGGAGGGAAGGAGGGGGGTTGCCTGGGCTTAGTGCTGCCACTGGTTATCAGTTCAGGTCTCAAATAGCTGGAACCTGGTGTTTGTCTTAAAATTCATCTTTGTCAACATGACTGCCATCCTTCTCCGACTCTCATTACCGTTTTCATGATCTCCGCTGCTTTACATAAGCCCTTGACCTTTTCTGATCTGTCTCAGTCTATAAATCTAACCCAAGTATTTTAAACTGGCTTATCACTCCAGCTGATTCCCAACTTTATCAAACTTTAGCAAGAGATTGGCAGCAATTCCTTGTTCAATTTCTCTGTAAAACAGATCTTTTTAGAGTGAAGGCACCAAGAGATCATGATGTAGACTTTGGAGTCAGCCAGACTTGAGTAGAAATCTGGCTCCACTACTTTCCAATTGTGTGATTTTGGCCAAATAAAGTGCTCTCTCTGATTCCACTTCTGGTCAGAATGTAATTTTAAAAATCATAATTATCATACAATTATGCAGTGAACATATGTAAAAGACTTATTTAACTCACAAAGGAATAAACTTGCAGGGTGGTAAAGGTTGTTCAAAGATAACTATCCAAAAATGTTTAGAAACATATTTAGTCTGTCAGGAAAGGAGTGTTGCAATAAACCTGTTAAGTGAGATTTAAAACTGGTGAATGTCATACAGGCCAACAAAACCATAAATGTTTTGGTTTATGTTTCCTAGTGGACATAAATAATGTGCATCTCCATTGAACAAAATTATTTGCATCTTACCAATGTTTCTCCAGCTAAAATAGAAGTTTGCATTGTCTAAGCCCTAATTAATAACAAATAGTAAATAGTTAATTGAACAAAGATATTTTTCTAGAAAATTAGAAAATCCTTGGGAGTATCTCTTAAATAATGCTCCAATATGATATTAAAGGACATGCAATATTCTCTGCCATGTTCCAGCTTTTGAATAATTTTTTAAACAGTTTTCTTATGTTAATTGGGGTGCTATACTATCAGACACATTGCATAATATAAAGGAGATAGTATTTAGAGCCTCATACAAGGCCCTTCTTTCTTGGTCAAGTAGACTGATGGTTTACCAAGCTATTGCTACTCATTAATTCCCTGTTAAGTATCAATATCACCATGCAGCAGAGGGGTGTCCTTTGAGTCTTCAAGATTCTGAAGACATCAACCTCTTCCCTTTGTTGACACAGCCTTGGGGGTTGGTAGCTGCTTCTTGCCATTACTGTCTCTGAGTTACTTCATTATTTTCTTTTAGCCTTATCCTCCCTTCAACATCTGTTTAATGAATTTATATGTTACATTCTCTGTTAAAATAACGAGTATGGTTTCTGTTTTTGATTTACCCTGACTACTACATGTGGAGAAGGAGCATATATTTCCTTGACTTCCTGATGATAAGGAAGTTTTCTATGGAAAACGTGAAATGAGTTTTAAAGTTACTTTTATTATTACATTCAGAACTGTTACTTTTACTACTTCTGGAAAGTATTGTTGTATTTTTCCCACAAAAAAAACACACTCTCAAAGCACTTTGCATGCATCATCTCATTTAATACTCAAAACAATCCGATGAGATATTAATTACTCTCATCCTTACTTTAAAGATAAAGAAACTTAAGTCCAGAGAGGCAAAATAGTTCCCCTAAGATCCCACCAGCAAGTGGTGGGGCTGGGATTCAGACCCAGGCTGCCTGAATCCACTCTCCCTCGCTCTCCTTCGTAAATTGTGATGTATGAGTCATGGGTTCAATTTGCATTGTGACATTGTTTGTATAAAGAGCAGTCTTTTCATCAAGAAAAAAATAAAGCAAAGAAAACCTGTGAGAGGTAAGAGCATTCAACAAGAATTAGTGGGGAGAAGATCCATTGTTCTCACGTGCTGTGATTGTTCAGGACCATGGACAGTAACCACGGTGTTTGTCACACAACCACCTGCCCCCATGGCAATGCAAAATACGTTTCTTACCCCTCAAGCTGCCCTGTATCGCTCTGCAGATTGTGCCTTGTAAAAGAGTATTTGGCTAAGGGGGTGAGGGTGGGCTCTGATGGCCAAGTTGTGCAACCTTGTGTGGGACTATGACTTCCCTGGGGAAGGGGCACTTTCTATAAGTTTTCTCTTAGCCCCAGTGGGCTATAAGTGATCCTGTCACTGTAGGTCATGGTCAAAAAGTTGGAAAACAATTCTAGAGTTTGATAACTGCAAACCAGACGTGGCAGAACTGAGATCCACACAGGCCGAGTTTTGGTGAGAAGAGGTGGAAAGGATAATATTTGGGAATTTGGAAAGGAAATTTAAGAGAGATCTTTGAGAAGCATGAGGGTGTTATGTACTTGAGGAGAGAGAAGGTTAAAGAAGAACTTAAGTGAAGAGGGTGCTTAGTGGGAGCAAATTTC
Organism: Hylobates moloch; assembly: GCF_009828535.3. Taxonomy (NCBI): domain Eukaryota; kingdom Metazoa; phylum Chordata; class Mammalia; order Primates; family Hylobatidae; genus Hylobates; species Hylobates moloch. The sequence continues at coordinate 16,539,992 of NW_026652291.1, read as the reverse complement.
CCAGACCTGATGATTTTGCCTAAGGCTTGCCCCAACCTTAGCTCTGAGACAGTAAAGGCAACGATTTACAACGTAAGACCTGCATTAAATTCCTGGCTCCACAATTGCTAGTCTTTGAACTTGAAGGCAGAGTTTGCGTTTAATTTGTCTTTGTGTCTTTAGCTCTGAACACAAGGTACAAGATTACTGTATAATGAACATAATTATCTATGGATTCTAAGCAATCTTGTACTAGTCCTTCCAGAAATGTCTGAGACTGTTTTCCCCTCTGCAAAACAGGCTCCTTTTTTCTACATAGGATGACCATCAGGATCACATGGGGAATTAGCTCAAGTGGTAGAGTGCTCACTTAGCATGCGAGAGGTAGTGGGATCAATACCCACATTCTCCAAACTTTACCATTTGGACCTTGGGTCTCCAAACAAGATCACAAATGGTGAGCCAGTTTTATTTTGAAGATCAAATGAAATAATCAAGGTGACGAACCTTGTGAAATGCTAAGTGCTGCATAGGAGTTGTTTGTGATATAGTTGTTATGATGTAAATTAACTAGTCCCTATTTTTATTTATGGAGGGCAGACTATATTGTGGAATCCTAGGAAAGGGAAATAGGAGTAGATTTAAAGCCTGCCACTACAAGTGCTGTATGAAGACTAGTATTCTGTACTGAAAGATAAGGATTTACGAGATATTTTTTTATAATTAACATGGTGTAAACACATTCCACTTTCTAAACACATTGTTCAACTTAGTAACTGCAACTCCTACACCCTTAGAAGGACAGTTTTCTCCTCCTGATTTTTTTTTTGAAAAGTCACTAGCTAGCACTTCTTTAAAATCCAACATTTAAAACAAATACACCAAACTCTGCCAGGAGATGCAACCTCTTGATCTCAAAATCCAGGCAAAGATATTAACAAGATGCAGAAATCATTTCAAAACTGTGTAGTAATGATGATACTATGGTGGGTGATGAGGAAATAAGGGAGAGAAGGAGGGAAAGAAAGGGAGGCAGACAAGAAAAAGATCAAAAGCTTCCCAAATCCCAAAAAATTTAGAAATTTTTAAATTTCAGGACACCTGCTGTTTAAGCCTAAAATGTCCACTTTGATGCTTTAAATAGATGAGACCAAAGTGACATCATTGATGTCACTCTGGAAAACATAGATCCATTAGGGTGATTTTTCACAGCATTCTTTCCAAAGATATAAATGTTATTTGTTTCAAATGAAGAAAGGAACCACACTGGTCTAAGTCACACTTCCCCAGCTATTCTTTTTACAGCATAAATTAATGATCTTACGGTTTACACTGACAGATACTCAAAGGTGTTTAATCAGCTGTCTCTGACAAAACACAGCATTTTTTAGGCTGGCACATTTACAAATAAAGAAAAAACAGCCTGTAATCCCTCATAAAGTGGAGCTATAGTTCAACTCCATTTGATAAAATGACATTCTCTTGAACACTTCCTCATGAATGCATAAACAGGGTACAGCTCGGAAAGTTCAGGTACGTGCAGAGCATAAATATTGCATGGGATACATTAGCCAAGCCCTGGAAGGAAGGGTATCTCAACCTTCCTATCCCAGTTAAAAGGGGGGAGGGGCCAACTGTATAGCTAAGGCAATAGATCACCTCTTGGCTTCCAATGAGTCTAGGTCATGCAGAGAGAAAATGTTCAGCCCAGTAGAAGAAGTAAGAGTGGGAGAGTGGAGGTAATGGGAACAGGCATTTCTTTGAGCAGGGCAGCATTTATGCATGCAAGAAATGAATAATTATCTGCCCTGATTGTTGCCTCCTTGGAAACAAAAGGATGAAAATCCTAAAAAGATGAAATTGCTATGGTGCATAGACTGCCGGTAATATCTAGGCCCAGCTCATCCTTGAGATATTACTGGCAGTCTATGCACCACAGCAATAATTACTGAATATCCACTGTGTGTCAGGAATGGTGTCAGAGATCATAAATCCAAAAGCCATGAAGATACTTCTGCTGTTCCATCTCAATGGGGAGGAACATAGTCAGGGATCTTGGTGGCTACAGAATCCAGCTCTGGCTACATTGAATGGAAAAGGGATTTATTTAAAGGACCTTGACTGGCAAATGAATAAACAAAATGTGGTATATCCATGTAGTGAAATATTATGTGGCAATAAAAAAGGAACAAACAATGGATACATCCACCAAATCAACTTTTAAAGAAATTATGAAACATTATGGGAAAAGCCAGACAAAAAAGACTACATAACGTTTGATTCAATTTATATGATATTTCTAGAAAAGTCAGAGGTCAGGAAGCAGACAGATTCTTGTTGCATGGGACTAGAGGTGTAAATGGTGATCAGTAGCAAATGGGCAAGAGTGAACTTTTCTGAGGTGATGGAAGAGTTCTAAAACTGGATTGGGGTGATGGTTGCACAATGGCACACATTTACTAAAACTTATTGAAATGTACACTTACAATGGGTAAATTTTATGGTCTATAAATTGCACTCCAATAAAATGACATGACAACTACAAAAAGGACATTGGACAGCTTGCAAAATAGGGCACAGAATCTGGGAGGGCTGGACAACTAACCTTAACAGCCAGGACCAATGCTTGAAATATGCCACAGGAACAGTGGCCACTACTGCAGCTGCCCTCACTAGAATGGGATCCCCAGGGTCTCTGCCTCTGTATGCCACGTATTTCTGGGCTAGCCTGGGCAATGGTCTCTGACTGGAGGAGACTATCAGAGCTCTCAGTTTAGCTGAAAGGAGGACTGAGAGAGCAGGTGTCTGACATTTTTCCATTTCTATACTGTGAGGTAGGCATTGCTTATGAGAAGCAGGAGCACCCCAAGCATAGGAATGGGGTTCAGATGCAAAGTGGACAAAAAAGACAAATACCCACTACAGACCAATATAATCCATTTTTTAGTATATTCTGGGGTGTGTTTGATAGAGGCATGCACAGAGAATTTGGGGAGCACATATAAGGTAGGAGGAGAACTTAGGCAGACTGGTGCTGAAGAGAAGGGGTCCTGGAGGAAATGATGCAGAGTCTAAATGAGGAGTAAGAGCCCAGTGAGTACAGGAGGAGTCTTCTAGACAGAGGCAAGTAAAGGGAGCTCAGTTTCCAGTGTGTCGAGGCTGAAGTGGAGATTGATGAGTCATGCCGTGGTAGGAGCTTTGCATTTATTTTATTGGCCCTAGATATCATGGGAGGGATTTAAGGTGGGGAGTGATCTGGTACAAGTTTTCACTTTGGAAGGACAATTTTGGCAGCAATATGAAATGTGTGTTGAGAGGAGCAAATCTAAAGGCAGGGAGACTAGGCGGAAGCTGCTGTAATTGTTCAGATGGGAGATGATATGGGCCTGAGCAAGAGTGGAAAGGAGGGGGTGCATTTAGTAGATATTTGTGAAACCAGAAGAAGAGGAATTTATTATTGAGTTGTCGTGGTGGGGGTGAGGGGGGAGGTCCACGACTACCTTAAGTTCAAGTGATATTGGGCAAGTGATGGTGCCATTGGCCAACAGAGAAAAGAGGTAGAGGAAGAGGCAGTCCAAGAAGGGGGAGATAATAGGTTCAGTTTTGGACGGGTTGAGAGGTGCCCACAGGATGTCAAAGATGTCAGGTCAGTAGCTGGATAAATTGGACAAATGAATCAGAGTTCAGAAGAAAGACTAGAGGGCATGATTTGGTGTGTCATCCTATAGCAAAGCCTACAAGGGGCCACTGGCTTGTCCAAATCAAGCATGCACAGGGAGAAGGGTAAGAACAGAATTATTGAGCACAGACACCCTTGTTTCAGGAGAAACACTGGAAGAGAGCCAAGGAAGGGGCCAGAACATAGGCCAGAAGAGGCAACCCTCCCCACAATGTGTGACCCACTGTGTTACTACAGCTGAGAGAACATGCGGGACAAGACTGAAAAAAATACTCTTTCGAATTTAAAAATATGGAGGCAATGAGGAACTCCAGCAAAAGCAATTCCAGCAGAATGGTGACAACAAAAGCCAGGTTTCTGGGGGACAAGGAGGAAATGAGAAATGAGGAAATGGAGACAGTGATCATCAAGCACTTTTGTGGGAATCTTGGTGGAGAAGGACTGGAGACAGTAAGAGTAAGAGAAGAGAAGAGATTTAAGGTCCTAGAGGATTTTCTTTGAAAGTGTGAGAGATGTGTGAGAGCCACATGTACAGGTGGAGGGAACACAGCCAGCAGAAAGAGTGCATATGAGATGTATGAGAAAGGAGAAAGGAGAGTCGCTAGAGCAGAGTTGTGGGGCAGAAAGAGGGGAATTTCTGGAGAGTACGGGGGAGTAATGAGTCTCAGCAAAACTCTTGGACTCATGAGAAGGAAGCAAGAAAAGGTACAAAGATACACGTGTAGATGAGTGAGTTGTTAAGGTAAAGGCTAAGCCGCTATCACAAAAAGGCCCCAGAATTTTGTGAGACAAACAAGATAGAAGTTTACTTTTCTCTCATGCGATGGTCCAGGAGGAGTAAGCAGGCTCTGCACCCCTTGAGCTTTTCCCTCCTTCTCTACATCATTGGCTTCTAACCTCCACCATCCCCCAAGTCCAGGGGAGCCCTATGCCCCACAGTCTCAGGTATGTTTGCAAACTACATTAAACAGATTCCTAAACCTCTGCCTGCCTCCCCTTACCACAGCTAGCCTGGGCTAAAATATTCAACGGCTTGAATCTTAAAACAAAGGGGAAAATAGAAAATGCTTACATTATAGATTTGACTAGATATCTACTATATGTATGAATGAATATTTTTCAGACACTTCCTGCCTTTTATTTGAGGGATTGCTGAGGTCTCCTTTCCCTGTTCCCCTTAGAGGTGAAATTATCTATAGCTTTACTTTCCTGCTGGGAGAGGGAACTCTTGCCCTCGAGCATCAGAGCATTTACTCATGGACTCACTCCCAGCCACCCATGCAGTCATTCCCACCTCTAGTTGCGGAGAAGACAGCATTCTCATGCTCTGCCTAAACTCATGACTCGTCCGTTTGTTATCTGTATTCTCTGACCCCTGGTCTCTGTTGGTGCTACTGATCAAAACAGAAATCGTAAGTGGATAACAGTGTTGGTGGGGAAAAAAAAATTGAGTTCTGTTTGGAGCCCATTGTGTTTGGGGAGTCTGGGGGTCATGTATGTGAAGATGTCCATGGAGCAGCTGGTGATCCTGGACTTTAGGAGGAAAGTCATCTAGTGGTCTAGTGGCAAACCTGTTCCCTGGAGGAAAACTCCCCCGACTTATAGCATTTGCCAACTTCTATTGTGCAAATATGGCCACCATAGCTAATTTCAGCAGACCAGTGGTTTAAAAACCAGCTTGCAGATTTCCTAAATATTTAATAATCAACTCTTGTGAATACAAGCTGGCACAAGCCAGCTCCAGACACCACTAGAAGTTGAGAATAGATACATATTTTGGAGCCAATGATGGCAGGCAAAACCCTGCAAGTGTTTAAAATATGCATGGCATAAAATGAGAAGAGAATCAAAGGCCCAATTCCTTAGCTTTCAGCATCTCCCTCCACCTTCTTCCTGGGACACAGAACCTCCACATTAGGGGAATGAGAAAAATTTCATTGGGTTCTATACCCAGTATGCAGGGTTCTAGAATCAAGAGCCCATAAAACCTGGGCTCATAGTCAGGGGAATAAAATGTTACTCCGGGAGAATCAAAGTTCTTAAAAACCATCAAACATATGACAATAGCCACCCGCAGAAGGTCCCCTACCTCAAGGCACTGTCTATGCAGGAGGTCTGGAAACAACTGATCCAAGTGAGGTGGCCTCTGGGAACATTCTTAAGACCTACATGTCATTGGAGCAGGCTGCCACTCGACAGCTAGGTGGCAGCTGGGAAGGCTGATGAAAGGAGGTTTGATGGAAAGCCAGGGTCTTCTCAAGGTCTGAAACAAAGTACAATGAGGAAAGGCCTTTTGTTCATCTGCCCAGCACTGGCTGGTCGGCATCCATGTCTTCCTATGCAATGGACATAGTGGCTTTGAGCTAAAAAATCAGCCTTAAAAATCAGCCAACTCCCTTTGCATGGATTTGCACTTTCACCAAGCTCCCATGCAGACTTGCAGCATTTCCTACAGTGCAAAGGATGCTTTAGGACTTGCATATTCCAGGCTATATGTAGGCAGACACATTTCTTACCATCGTCACTCCGATTTGTCATCTGGTCATCTTGTGGGATAGGTAGAATCAGTTCCTCTTGAGTCGAATGCACTCTGGATTAACTATCACTTCCATCATTATGATTTATACTACAACTAAGCATTTACGTATCACAGGTAGTCCCAGGCACCAGGCCAACACACGGCATATACTATCTCAACTTACCTTTATGGCAACCTGACCAGATAGAAATTGCTGTCCCCATTTACAGATTAGAAACATGAGGCTCAAAGAGTTTCAGTATCTTCAATTCTCTGAAAATGCAACCCTGAGGATAAAACCATGAGCTATGAGACTCCACCAAGACCAACCTGAAGATTTGCCAGGAAAGCCAGTGCAGCTAAAGTTCCTGCTCCTCAACATCACTATTAAAAAGCAGCAGGTACCATTGCTCTAGGCCTTTGGCCTCTGTTGCCTCCCTCAGGGAGAACACACATATGAGACAAAAGAGGGAGAAGCGGTGGAGAAATAGTGATGAGATTCTGACAAACAAAATGGATTCTTAACAAGAAGGGCTGCTCTGTGTCGAAGCAGAACCCTGTAGGTATCTCTAATTATGCATAGCAAAGACTGTCTCCTTCAGAGAGCTCTGTTTCCCAGACTGTCCAGGACTTGTTATTGCATTAGGCATCTCAAGGGCATGATGGCCATCTGGAGGGCATCTGGCTTTCTTCAGAGTTAAGCTCTACTGACATCTGACAGGAGGGTAATAGAAATAATCAAGATATCCAAGCCTCCATGGCAGTAAGAGGCAGGCCTGGTCCTAGGAACAGTTGGGTGTATCAATAATAATAGCAACAGGGATGGTAATAGCAACGGCAGGAAGAGGGAGAAAAAGAGAAGATACAATTTGTGGAGCACACACCAAGGTCTGTGGTCTGTGCTGGGAGATCTGTGGACATTCATGAGCTGACAGCTCATCCAGAAAATCACGGGCACCTAAGATGTCCCAAATCGGGCCAGGAAAAATACGGAATTCAGTGGTTCTTTTCCTCCATGAGTTGTGATCTCCTTCAACTGATGATCATAGGAATTTTCCTCCTGGGCTGGCAGAGTGCCAAGACAGAGGGCTGCAGACATCGGGGGAGAATGCCGAGGGGTCATCTGGAGGGCACTGCAGCCGATGAGTCAGGGCGAGGCAGCGGGTGGCTGGGCACCAGCTTGGCATCCTAACCACGTTAGCACCTTGGCCCAGTTCACATCCGGACTGCATGGTGGGCCAGGAGTTGAAAGGCCTGATTTAATTTTAGCCAAGATGGTCCCCTCTGCCTCCTCCTCACAGGGCAGCAGACACAAGCAAAGCAGCAGTTGCTCCTGTCTCCCATCCTAGGAGCCAGTCGTTGTTCTCAAGGACGACCCAGCATTGGCCCAGGCACACTCTTTCATGCAGGGACACACACTTGGCTCCCAACTTTGTGGAGCTTCCTAACTGCTGGCCAACAGTGACCGCTGCTTCCAGGAGTCCATTCCATTTGCCACGGTGACTTCAGTGGCTCTCCCTTCATATAACCCCAACTGCTGTGCTGGCAAACATGCCTACTTAGTCACTTAGGTGGTTTTGTGGGAAGAAGTTTCCTAACTAGACAGGAAGTTCCTTGATCCTTCAGTATCTGACCTCCTTTACCTCCTTCATGGGGCCTCAAGGTCAGAACCTTCAACCCTCCTGAGAGTCCTTCTGTATTAGTCTATTTTCATGCTGCTGATAAAGACATACCCAGAGACTGGGTAATTGATAAAGGAAAAGAAGAGGCCTCACAATCATGGCAGAAGGCAAAAGGCACATCTTACATGGTGGCAGACAAAGAAAGAATGAGAGCCAAGCAAAAGGGGAAACCCCTTATAAAACCATCAGATATCATGAGACTTATTCAGTACCATGAGAACAGTATGGGGGAAACCACCCCCATGACTCAGTTCTCTGCCACTGGGCTCCTCCCACAACACATGGGAATTATGGGAACCACAATTCAAGATGAGATTTGGGTGGAGACACAGCCAAACCATATCACCCTCTTTCATATTTGTGGGAAAGGTTTTGTCTTGTGTCCACCCCCAAATTGAGTCCATGTCTCAACTACTTTTCTTCAACACTTGCATCTCACTTTGGGCTCAGTTGGCTGGAGCCTACTTCTATGCCTTCCCAAGGACACACAAACTTGAGGTCATACGAGCAGCTAATTTGCTAATCATTTGGGGAGCAGCAGAGGGGTTTACACTGTAGCAGACATAGCAGGTATCTTAAAAATGGAATATTAGAACGCTGTGCTGAAAGCTCTTCGGGCCCCACTCCCCGGAGTCCCTCTCCTTTCTTGGTAGGTCTCTTGTCTCACTCACTGCACATCTCTCCCCCAACTCACTCTTCCTGAGAGCTCTCCCTCAAATCCTCCAATTTCGTTTTTATTAGGAAGAGGAATTTTTGTTCTTCTGATGCTATGGCTTTGGGGTTATGTGTTGAGGATTGTCTTTTCAGAGCCAAATGGCTCACCAAGAATTTTGCTGAATGAAAGCCCTTCTGTTTCGGAAGAAAACCATGCCACTCCTTTAAGGAAGTGGTTAAGGAAGTGGTTGCAGGTAATTGTGGCTGGGATTTTCCCTACTAAATCACTCCCTTTCCTGGTAGGTAGCAAAATGGGCTCATCCACTAAAATCTTTCTGCCATCGCTCTCCCTCCGATCTCTCTGACTGAGTTATCAGGGTAGAGGTACTTCTGTATTTGTCCATCCTAGGCAGGCCTTTCTATAACAAACAACTCCTTGTATCTCGGTTACTTCATATAAGAAGTTTATTTCTGGGCCAGGTGTGGTGACTCATGCCTGTAATTGCAGCACTTTGGGAGGCCCAGGCGGGCAGATCTCTTGAGGCCAGGAGTTCAAGACCAGCCTGGCCATCATGGCAAAACCCCGTCTCTACTAAAAACACAAAAATTAGCTGGCCAAGGTGGCACCCACCTGTGGTCCCAGCTACTCCAGAGGTTGAGGCATGAAAGTTGCTTGAACCTGGGAAGTGGAGGTTGCGGTGAGCTGAGACTGCGCCACTGCACTCCAGACTGGGCGACAGAGCGAGACCCTGTCTCAAAAAAGAAAAGAAAAAAAGAAGTTTATTTCTCACTAACATGTAGTTCTAATGTGGATTGGGTAGGGGATCCTCTACTTCATACAGTCATAAGGGACCAAGGTCCCTTCCATCTTGTGGCTCCGTTCACCTCTAGCATCTCAGAGTCTTCTCTATTCAGCAGGCAGATGGGGAAACGGAGCAAAGATTGCTTGTGGAAGGTTTATATGGGTCACACCTGAAAGTGGCAGTCGTCGTTTTGGCTCACATACCATTGGCCAGAATTCAGTTACATGGCCACACTTAACTCCAAAGAGAATGGAAAATATAGTTCAGCTGCCTGGAAGAAGCAGAGGGCACCACTGTTGTTGAGCTGTAGCAGTCTCTACCACATTCTTTTAAGGGTAGCTTCCCTTTACTTCAAGGTGTAGCTTCTTTTAGTGGTTCTTCCAAGTTAAAAAACAAACAAAAACAAAAACAGCAACGACAACAAAAAAACCTGGTACCTTGCATTGATACAAGAATGGCCATAAAACTGAAGCCTCCTGAATCCTTTCTGAATAAATCCATTGGAGTAAGAAGTAAAGGAGTAGGCAGAGAACAAATATCCTAATGCCAGAAGGAGGACCACTGAGTAATTCTCAGTTTAAAAAAAATTAAATATGGCAGTCACATAGTTTTGATAATATGGCATCTTCCTCCTCCCTTCTATTTTCCTCCAAAAATGGAGAAAATTATTTATTCTTTCCCGTCTGCTCTCTTATGTCTGGAAGTCTTACTTCAAAGCTTCAGGAGAGACTACATTCACCCCAAGATAAAAACAAAAACAAAAGTAAAAATAAAAATAAAAACCCTTGTGAAATCATAGCAACTTAAGTGGGAGGAGAATGTAATGTTCTCAGCTATCTCTTGCTATGGAAGATGTGAAGGGAATATAAATAAACGTAGACAGTGCAATGTACTTTGCTGAAGCGTAAAAATTATAGGGTTTCAATCTACAGAAAGAAACTGGAGGGCTTTTTGACACTAGGTAAGTACATTGTGTGCAGTTGACTCCGAATCTCTTAGCAATGAAACTCTCTGGAAAGAAGGCTTGATATCCAGACAGAGAAGGGAATAGGGAAGGTGGCCATTCATTCTTGTGTGCGCAGGACAGCTGTGGATCATGCCTGTCCTCCCAGTTCATCACTTACAGCCCCTTTACTCTCTCTCACTCTTTTTTTTTTTTTTTAAACAGAGGCTCACTCTGTCTCACTTAGGCTGGAGTGCAGTGGTGCTATCTCAACTTACTGCAGTCTCCGCCTCCTGGGTTCAAGCTATTCTCCTGTCTCAGCCTCCTGAGTAGCTGGGGCTACAGACATGTGCCACCACACCCGTCTAATTTCATATTTTCCATAGAGATGGGATTTCACCATGTTGGCCAGGCTGGTCTTGAACTCCTGACCTCAGGTGATCCACCCTCCTCGGCCTCCCAAAGTACTGGGGTTACAGGCATGAGCCACCACACTCAGCCAGCCCCTTTTCTCTCAAATAGGTCCCACTGAGATAATACTTTCTATGGTCCAGTGGAAGGCATTTGAATACAGAACAAATTGATTTACATCTAATATCACTATGGGAAAATTATACCTGCAAATTACATGAGGAAAATGGTTAAGTAAATCATGGCTTATCCCTAAGGAGGAAGCCACCAAATGATGACTATGTATGGATATTTGAAAACTCTTAGAACCCAGAGTACTGCCAGGGGTCCCTAACTGGTTTCCTTGCCTCTAGTCTTGCCCCTTCTAACACATTCAGGGCCATTGTGTACAGTGCTTCATATTACACAATGTGTAACTCCAGGAGATGCCATTCCCATAGACCAGGATGAGAATCGTGCCTACACTGGAGTTGTGCAAATACCCAACCTGCCCAACTGTACAGGGCAGGCCTGACTGTGTTTCCCACACTTGTAGCCTCAATGCTTGGTCTTAACATGAACACACTGAGCGTGGAATTTCCTGATTAAAGTCATTCAGTGCCTCCCCTTTGATCTCAGGATTAAGTGAAAACTCATTTTTGTGAATAGGGCAGCTCATGATATCTGGCCCCTGACAAACTCCCTAGCATCCCCTCTTGCCTTTCCTCATCACAGAGTCTGTGATGGTTGATTTTATGTGTCAACTTGAATGGGCTATGGGGCACCCAGAGAGTTGATCAAATAGTATTCTGGGTGTTTCTGTGACGGCATACTTTTTGGATGAGATTAACATTTAAATCAGTGAACTAAGTAAAGCAAGTTCCCCTCCATAATGTGAGTGGACTTCATCTAGTCAGTCAAAGGCCTGATGAGAAAAGAAGGCTGACCTTTCCCAAAGTAAGAGAAAATCCTCCTGCCTGACAGCCTTTGAATGAAGATATTAGCCTGCAGATTTTTGATTTATCAGCATTTACAATTGCATAAGCCAATCCCTTATAACAAATCTAGCTACCTATTATCTCTATCTATCTATCTATCTATCTATCTATCTATCTATCTATCTATCTATTATATATCCTCTTAGTTCTGTGTCTGTGGTACCAGGAGTTGGGGGACTGCTGTAACAAGATGCCACAGGCTCTGTAGCTTGAAAAATAAACATTTATTTTCTCATAATTCTGGAGACTGGAAGTTCAAGATCAAGGTGTCAGCAGCGTTGGCTTCTGGTGAGGCCTCTCTTCCTGGCTTGTAGACAGTTGCCTTCTGGCTGTATCCTCTACATGACCTTTCCTCTGTGCACACCTGTGGAGAGAGAGAAACCTCTGGTGTCTCTTCCTCTTTTCCTTGCCTCCAATCTTATCAGATGAGGGCCTCACCATATGACCTCATTTAACCTGAATTACCTCCTGAAGGGCCCTATGTCCAAACAGTCACATTGGAGGTTAGGACTTCAACATATGAATTTGAGAGGGACACGGTTCAGTTCATAACAGAGTCCAAGCTCTCACCATGCTATTGAGCTCCTGACATATCCTCCAAGTGCTGTGGACTTGCAGGAAGCCTGCTTCCTTAGGCTCCCTTGCAGCTGGAATATGTGACTGCCATCTTGGCCAGTGGAACCCAAGGAGAAGACTGTTGGGGGCTTCTGGGCAGGGTTTTCTGTTCCAATGAACTGAGACAAATGGGAGGAAGTATTTCCTACTTTCACCAGATATTGCCATGTCTACATGCCATGAAAAACACTCTTCCCTCTGCAGAGAATTCTCCTCCAATTTCTCTTTACTAAGGTCACAGGAGGCATGCATCTTTTGATCTAAAGTTACAAAGCACCTCCTCCAGGAAGGCTTCCTTGAGCACCACCCCCCACAAGTCCAGGTCTGGGCTTCCTCTAATGCGTTTCCATAACCCCTGCCATACACTTCCATCTCATCACATTGCATTGTCCTCATTATCTGTTTATCATTGCCTATCTCGTTCTCCATTGAACCCCTACCAGCTAACACTGAGCCTGGTATTCTCAGACATACACAGTAAATATTTCTTAAATTTAAATAGAAAAAGTAGAATAATAATAGTCTGTATGCTATGATTATGACTATGTGAGACACTTGAGTAAAAGGAAAATGTTAAGAAGAAATGATAAAATGACAACAGTGGTTGTGTTCATTCATAGAATTATTGGTGGCTTTGTCTTTTCTCTATTTCCTAAGTTTTCTATGATGTGATTCTACTATTTTATAACTTTTAAAAATATGGTTTAAAAGTGCACGTGGCATAGCATTGTAGTTCTCAGCCCTAAGCTGGCTTGTTTCAAGCTATGTTCCAAAGAAACTGATTTCCTCACAAAGAAAGATTCTGAAAGGTGCCCTGGAGTTGTCCCTAATGGGATTTGACCTATATGTTGTTAATTGGGGAATGTGACCTCCCTGGAGGATGGTTCATTACTGCTCTGTGGGGTTTCAATAATGAGCACAATCGTCACCTTGGCAGGTAGGCATTCTCCAGATGGCAAGCCTGCCCTGGGAATCTGTGTTACAAAGATGTCCTATAGCTGGAATGCTGGAAGGCCAGTGAGGTCTGGATATCTTTTACGGAGGTGAAGCTACCTGGCATTATCCCCTAGTTCTTAGCTTCACTCAAGGGGAGAAAGGAAGTCAAACACCTAAGAATATTTATAGTCCAGTGTAATAGTCTCTGTAGGTGTGAGGAGGTCATACACCTGTTGGTGTTTATTAGCTGAGCAGCCATGCTGTGTCTGTGGTCTTCAGAAAGGGGCCAGTTCTGGGAATAGTGTAATTTTAACCATAACTGGAGGTAAAGGATGATGCTGTGGGTTTGTAATGGTGGGATGAGAGGATGAAGAGCAGAAACAACTCACATATACTGAGCTCTGTGTGTGGCAAGCACTGGGCAGGGTCCTTTAATATACCTCCCCAACAGCCCTTACCCACCCCTTCCATTCTGGCTGCAGAGCCACCTGCCATTGTAAAGACTGAAAATGCCAGAAGCCTGCTTCCTCAGGCTCCCTTGCAGCTAGAATATGTTATTCCCATTTTGGCCAATAGAACCCAAGGAGAAGATTGTTGGGGGCTTCTGGGCAGGTTTTTCTACTCCAATAAACTGAGACAAATGGGAGGAAGTACTTCCTTCTTTCACCAGATGTACAATGCCTGGAACTGTGACAGCCATCTTGAGAACATGAGAAAGAAAGCCTAAGGCCAAAGTCAAAAGACTCTGGGGATAGTAAGACAGAAATATGGAAAGAGGTTGAACCTTTGGTAATATTGTTGAACTAGCGAACCAACCCAGGAAATGCCCTACCCCTAAAATTGTAGCTGTATTATATAATAAACCCTTTTTAATTGGGTGTTCTATTGCTAGTAGCATCCCACGTTCCTTTAATCCTCATGAGAACCCTATGATGATGGTCCGATTGTCCCCATTTTAGAGATGAGGGATCTGTAAACTCAGATCATCTGGCTCCAAACTTGTGTTGTTTCCACCATACACTGCCCTGATTATGTTCCTAAGATCTGTGAGAGCTCTTTGTGAACAGGTGCTGTGAAGATGTCAGGCACTGTATTCCCAATCCTAGGCCAAACGTGCTTCTGGTTACACTAAAGAATCACCTAGAGGCTGGGCACAGTGGCTCACACCTGTAATCCCGGCACTTTGGGAGGTCAAGGAGGGCAGATCATGAGGTCAGGAGTTCAAGACCAACCTGGCCAACATGGTGAAAGCCCATCCCTACTAAAAATACAAAAATTAGCTGGGCATGGTGGTGCACGCCTGTAATCCCAGCTACTCGGGAGGCTGAGGCAGGAGAATCGCTTGAACCCAGGAGGTGGAGGTTGCAATGAGCCGAGATCGTGCCACTATACTCTAGCATGGGCGACAGAGCAAGACTCTGTCTCGGCCGGGCACAGTGGCTCACGCTTGTAATCCCAGCACTTTGGGAGGCTGAGGCTGGCGGATCACGAGGTCAGGAGATCGAGACCATGGTGAAACGCCGTCTCTACTAAAAATACAAAAAAAAATTAGCCGGGCGTGGTGGCAGGCGCCTGTAGTCCCAGCTACTCGGAGAGGCTGAGGCAGGAGAATGGCGTGAACCCAGGAGGCGGAGCTTGCAGTGAGCCGAGATCGCGCCACTGCACTCCAGCCTGGGTGACAGAGCGAGACTCTGTCTCAAAAAAAAAAAAAGACTCTCAAAAAAAAAAAAAAAAAAGAATCACCTAGAAAGTTTCAAGCGTTCTTTCAAATGCCCAGGCTGCAGACCAGCCTAATTAAAGCAGAAGCTCTAGGGGGCTGGTTCCATACATTGGTGTTTTTTGAAAGCTTCCGTGTGATGTCAATGTGCTGCTACCACAGTTGAGTTCCAGTGTGCAGTACAGAACATTATAGGATGGCTTTTAAGCAGAAGTAGCTTGAAATTGCTTACATTCAATATTATAAAAGACCCTAATCTCCTCAAAAGCAAGAAATAGATCTACCTTTGCATCTGTCTTATTTCTCTCCTGTCTTCTTGTACCCTTAGCCCAGTTTTCAAATGATATTTAAGGTGGCAGTGTGCCTTTTGCCCCAGAGGTAAAAAAGGTCCCAATTTGTGGCATTTACCAATTTCTGTTGTGTAAATATTCCCTTCATGGCTCATTTCAAGCTACCATAGGATGTGAACTGTCTGGGAAAATTCTGAAAATGTAACAATCAGCTCTCACGAGTCAGCATGAGCTGATGCCAATCCACCACTGATAAGGTACGACTCACATACCAAGGGATTTCAGAGTACAGGCATGTAATTTAAATGACTTAGGTAGAGACCAGGTGGAAGGCACTTGAAAGTGATGGGGACCATGGCAAATTGGAGAGCAAATGCCCTTCTAATGACAGACAAATGTAAATATCTGGGGAAACAATGCTTGAATGAAAAACTACTTAAAGATTGAATGCAGCCTCCTTAATTCCCAATTTAGGCAATTGATTAATGATTAATTAATAAAATTAAAATTCTAAAACTGGGGTATTTTTCCCTATTATATCCTTTTCCCAAATATTTGACTTGCAACTCAAGCAGAGGGGTTTCCTACTAGGATTTACTCTCCAGAGGCCGCGCGCAGTGGCTCACGCCTGTAATCCCAGCACTTTGGGAAGCTGAGGAGGGTGGATCACCTGAGACCAGGAGTTCAAGACCAGCCTGGCCAACATGGTGAAACCCCATCTCTACTAAAAATACAAAAAAAATTAGCCAGAAGTGGGGGCGGGCACCTGTAATCCAAGCTATTTGGGAGACTGAGGCAGGAGAATCACTTAAACCCAGGAGGCAGAGGTTGTAGTGAGCCGAGATCACACCACTGCACTCCAGCCTAGGTGACAGAGCAAGACTCTGTCTCAAAAAAAAAAAAAAAAAAAAAAAAAAGGGATTTACTCTCCAGAAACTCCTGCTGTCGCTCTGGCTCTGGTAGTTTCCAGAGATTCTCTCCAGGTGGGAGCAGAGGCAGGAACTTCTCCATGCTGGGGTACAGATGCTCCTGCTTGATGCAATCACTTGTCTTGAAAAGGGGTCAGATTGTGGGGTGGTCATTTTGGAAGCAAAATGGGTGATGACGGAGTCACTGTCACAAGGGCCTTCAGCCCCAACCCTCGTCCTCACTCCCAGTCTGGCTCAGCCGATCTAAGGATGCATTGAAACTTTCCATCCTTGAGTGGTCCGTGGAAACAGAGGATGCCCCTAAACCCCCTCCCTCTCAGAGACCTCCCCATAGGTCTCTGGACGAAAGTTGTGAGTAGATCTTTGCAGATTTCATCACATTGTGAAAAACAAGGCAGGTCAATGCTAGTTGAGTGAATAAGTTCGAATTCTATTTCTTGTAGCCAAAGGCAGGCCACACTGCTTTTATCCTTATGAGAACCCTATGATGATGGCCTTATTGTTTCCATTTTACGGATGGTACAATTTTCTCATTCTCAGGCACTTCAAGCCCCACTTTGTGTTGATCCCCACCTCAATACATCCCTTGCCGGTCTGCAGCAAACCTCTAGAGGCATCTAAAGTGCAGCTCATTTTTCTCTTGCCCCTTGGCTTGATCCCACCTTCCTGGCTTGGCCTCGGCCTGTCCGGCAGCCCCTGATGTCAGCACACTCCCCCTGTACATCTCACGGCTCTGGGCTTCAGCCACCATCATCATGGCTTTCTTGGCTCATCGCAGAATCATGTTGCTGCCTTTTGCCCTGGTGGCCCAAAGAGATCACTCCTGATGAACATGATTTATCCTGTGAATCATAAAAATTCCCCATTGCCTGACCCTGGCTTGGCAAGGCCTTACAGACATTAAACCTCATTAATCCTTATTACAGCCCCAGACGGAGGAGTTATTTATAACCCTTCCTGGATACAAACTCACAGACATGTGGGTCTATGGGTATTTTACTGCTTCAATGGGCAAATTGTGTGTGAGAGCCAGCTTCCAGGTATGTAAACAGCAGGCACTCCAGGCTCCACTAACCATCGCTTATGAAGTTGGGTAAGGGAGGTTTCCCAACACTGGAAACATCATAAGGATTACACTAGAGTAATGTCAAGAGTCATCTATCTACACTAACTCCCTGTAAACTACTTGAGGCCAGGAACTTCTGTTTTATGTGTCTCCATAGGCCCTGTGCCCAACACTTAAAAATATGTGAGGCATGAGCTGTCCCAGGGAAGTCAGGTAGATCATCCGAGGCCTGTAGCAGGTGACAGTGCAGACCAGAGCCAAGAATTCTGGCCTCCAGGTGGGGGCCTGCCTGGGAGACTGAGCCCCACCTGTGACAAAACCAGTGCTTCATTGGACAGGATGGAAACCTTCAAGAGGCATGTGATTCTAAAGAAGATTTGAATCCACTTGAAGGTCCAAATGCTAGATCTGACAGTGCAGTCAAGTACTTAAGTTGGAGGGCGTGGGGGCTGCAAACCCGAGAGAGTAAGAGATTTGCACTTGGCACCTTTATTCATTCAGCAAGAATTCATCTCACTCGTTTTTCACTGCGGAGTGAGATTTGCAAAACCTACTCACAGGTTTTGTCCAGGAACCTATGGGAAGTCCCCGCAAAGTAGAAGGGTTTAGGGGCATCACTTCTTCCATGGCTCTCCCAAGGATGGAAAATTTCACTGGATCCTGACATTGGCTGATCCAGACACTGGGTAATTGGAGGGGGGCTCAGGGGTCATACAGCCAATTCTATTATCACCTCCCCTGCCTCCAGTATGTCCCCTGAATCTGACCACCTCTCTCTGTTGCCCCTAACCTGATCCAAGCCACCACCCCCTCTCACCTAAATGAGTTCATCGGCCACCTCATTGGTCCACTTGCTTTCATTCTTACCTTTTGCCATCCTTCCCTTGCAGAGTAGCCACAGAGACCTTTGGAAACAAGTCAGAATGTCTCTCTCCCCTGCTTAAAATCCTCCAATAGCTTCCCACCTCCCCTTAGCTAAACTCCAAACCTCTTCCCATGGACTAGGAGGCCAGCTATAGCCTCCTTCTGTCACCTCTCCTCACTCTCTACACTCCAGCCACACTGCCCTTGTTTCCCACCCTTGAAACCCACTTGGTTGCCCTCTGCCCAGATAATTTTTCCTGCAGATCTCCCTCTGGCTGGCACCTTCTTATCATTCAGGTCTCAGGGCAAACACCACTCCCACCAACTTCTAACCCTCCATTGCTAGAACCGAATGTTACCGGATTTTATCTGGTTAACATATCTGTTCTATTCCGAGCAAAGATGGAGCAATGTAACAGTTTGGTTATATTGTTTTGTACTGTGAGGTTCATGGGAGAAGGATCCTTATCCGGTCAAGTCACCTCTGTGTCCCACACTTAGACCAGTATTGCTTCACCCATAGTTATTCAATAAATAGCTGTTGAAAGATTGAATTTTCCTGAGACTCAGTCGTATCACAGGTCAAAATGTATTTTCTGAATTTCATGCAGTAAAAACCCTCACAGAGCCTATAACATTGATGATGATGATGATGATGATGATGATACATATAGTGGGGATAACGTGCTCACTAAACATTCTACCTGCCTCTTCCATTTCCCAGGTTAGTTAATGCTCAGTAGACTAGTTCTGCACAGTGAGACATGTTGGAAGCCAGGTTTGTCACTTCTGGGTGGTGGCAATGAGAAGCCTGGGTAGGTTTCTCTGGGCTCTCTTCCCCTTCTGCTGTATAGGTAGGTCTCTTGGTATAGCTATGAAGTGGCAGTTCCTTGATGCCATGTGAAGCACAGCTCTCTTCTACCCCTCACCCTATTGACCCATGGTGGGGGCATAGCTTGATTGAGAAATTCAGTTCATTGAGTAAAGCCACTGGCAGTTGCGGGTCCACACGTCACTGCATCATACTTAGCCCATGCTGACTAATGCAACAGCTAACACATTGTGAGTTCTTACTGCGTGCCAGGACCTTTGCATATATTATCTCATTTACTCTTTATAGTACCCTATAATGTAAATAAGATTGTTATTCTCATCTTGCAGATAAAGAAACTGAGAGGCAGAAAGGTTAAACAATGTGCCCAAAATCACCCAGTTAGAAAGTGGGAGTTATGACTTGAATCCAGGCAGTCCGACTGCAGAGCCCACGCTTTTAATCACATATTTTAAGGAACATAGTACTTTATGGATTAAAGTTTTTCCATGATAAAGATAAACATAAAATCCTTTGCCATTAAGAAGTCTCTCCCTCATGGTTATCTTAAGAATATCTTTGGGTTAAAAGCAATTTTAAGAGATGCTGTTCCTGACTTGTTTCTCTTTGTCTTCTAATAAGCTCTAATTGAATGATGTTGCAGGCAGGTCTGCTCTCTGGAGCCAGTCTGCTATCATGCCAACTAATTTAGAAATGTACGGATCTTACTGTTTCAGACCTGAGGCCATATTGATTCTGGAATATGCCCCCCAATTGCTGACAGCCTGATGCTAAGAAAAAAATAGAAGAAAAAGGCTTTCATGTCAATATTGGTTACTAACCTTGACAAATAAACATTATAAGTGATGGTGACTTTTTTCTCTTCTAAAGCTTTAATTACTGGCTTGCACACACTGCCATCATTTTGTTCTTGTTTGTGTTTAATAGTCTGTAATCCATTTTAATTACATTCTTTGCTTATCAAGATCAGACTCTGGAGCAAGGATAGAACAAAATTTAACTTCTGCCTTTTCCCCCCCTCTCTATCCAGTACCTTAAAAATATTCTGGGATTTAAAAACATCTTAAAGATAAAAATTTATCTTTAAGCTTAAAGCAAACAAGCAAAACCATTAAAAGGAAGTTTCTTGCTACTTTTCCCAATTTATCAGTCCATTGACAAAAGGAATTGGACACACCTGCTTCCTCTATTAACCTTAGAATCTGAAGATTGCAGAGAATTTTGAGAGAGTAGGGGTGGCATGGGGAGGAGAGGACTTCTAGGGTGAGGAAAATGTTCTCTTTCTTGACCTGGGGTGGGGAGTACAGAGTGCTTCGTTTTGTAATAATTCCTTGATCTTGTGCATTTATGTTGTGTGCACTTTTCCGCATAAGTGATACGTGTCTATAAAAATGTTACTTAAAGCACTGAAAATGGCTAGGTTTCCAGGGTTTTTCAGTGGTTTTGTTAAGGGTAGTCACTTGAAGGTAGCCAAGCTCTTTTTTTTCTAGCCACTTCTGATGAATATAATATTTTCATTTTTTATATCTGTATTTACAAGAGTAAGAATTACAAGGAAAAATGACTGTCATATAGAAAAACACCACCAAAAATGAAAAAGATACTCTTTCGCTTACCTAACAGTCCCAGGTGGAAGCTCCTAGTCAGTGAGAGCCCTTCCACACAGTGATTCAGGGATCAAGCCTCAGATTGCAAGGCAGAATTGACAGCCCCGGCCTACTCAAAGGGAGATCCAGAGTAAAGATTGTCCACTGGAGGAGTCCTGTGCTGGGCAGAGATGGCTGGCTCCACTATCCCGCCATGCTCGGTCATTGCCTGGGGGGTGCCCTAGAAGAAGGCTTCGGCTCTAAAGCTACTTGTAGTCCTTGAAGTTGAATGGCAGTTATTTCTTGAAAGGTGATATGAGTGGTACACCTTCATGACTGTCACAAATGCTCTGTAATGGAAGGGGAAGCACATTTTTTTTTGGTGATCAGGAAGCCTCTTTGCCATAGTGGTAGCAGGCAAATTTGAACTTGACACCAGAACCATGTTGGCATGACTTCCCCCAGGTGCTGACCTGCCTTTCACTGCCCTTGAAATGTCCCATTGCCTCATTGTCTGTGGCCCATTAGGGGACCTTTTAAATTTTACTCCCCAGCATTTATTCCTTTTTTTTTTTTAATGAAAGCCTCCATTTTTGTGTGGAAATCCGACCCCCACCCCACCCCAATTCTTAGTCCATGTGGTTTGGTTGACCACTCTATCTCCACTGATCCAGCTCTATGGTTATTCCTATCCCTTAGCCAGAAGGAAGCTTTCCGTGTTGGGCACCTGGCCTAACCAGGGACTTCTGCTAGGCATGCTCATCTACAAGAGGGTGACTCAGAGAGGATGCAGGCTGGAGTTGTGCAGCCATCTTGTCACTATGATGGGGGAGCTTGGAGCAGCTGGGACCCCTGTGGGAAGCATGAGGGTGAAGCCAACATGGTGGAAAGCAGGTCTAAACCTGGAGAGAAACTGGGTCTTACGGAGTATATCTGAGCCTGAAATCTCTGTGTCTGAACCCAGACGTGGATTCCTCCACGTCTGAGTAAAAAGTTTCCTTTTTACTCAAGCCACTTTGAATTGATTTCAGTCCCTTTCACCTGAAAGTGTCCTAATAAAGTCCAACCATCAGACCTGAAACACACCCAGTTTAGAAATATTTATTTTCATTGTAGTTACCAAAGTCCCTGGAGCCAACCATCAGATCAGTCCCAGATGGTTAATTAACATCAGCTAAGTGCTTTCAAAATAAAAAGCAGTATTTTAATTAAATCCATGCAGGTTCCTCCACCCTACACTACCGCCCACCCCCAATACCCCAATACACGCACACTTGCTATTTCAGAACTTCTGCCTACATTTTAACTGTGGTCTCCCTTGGAAAAAAACAGCAAGTAACAGAAATGTTTTTAACTCAATTTCCCAAATGGACTCTGACTCCTTGAGGGCAGGAGTTTAGGGCATCTCATATTCCCAGAGCCGAGCACAGAGCCAGGCAGGAAGCGGTGGTTCAACCCATCTTAGACTGGACAATGCCCAGCTGGTGTCCTCAGCCTTGAGGTTGAGAGGCAGACACCTTCCCACGCCCTGTCTGGCTGTGCGCATGACTCAGCAGTTCCTGCAGGGAGAAGGTCATCCAGGGCCTCCCTGGAAGTGAGTAAGCAATATGATTGGGCAATCTAAGGCTGCCTGGTGAGGACCACCAGCCTCCTCAGCCATATGCCTCTCTCCTCCACTTCCTGCCCCCTCCTTTTTCTAGCTCCTTCCCCCTCCTACTCCTTCATTTCTTTTCTTTCTCCTTTCCAAGTCCCCCCACCCTTACTCACAAATACGGGGGTGCTCCATAAGCCTTGCGTGCCCTGGTAATGGTCCTCAGGGCTGTGCTTGAACTAGTCTTGCCCTGCAAATCAAGACGTGACACAGTGATTCCAAAGGGGATATGACCTGTATGAAGACAGATTTCACAAGCAAGGACTCTTCACTCTGGAAAACAAAAACTAAAAAGCAGCATGTATAAAAGTATGATGGGTTATTAGTTATCTGTTTCTGTGAAACAAATTACCCTAACACTTAATGGCTTAAAATAACTATTATATTTATTGTTGTCCCTCATTTGGGGGCATCAGGAATTTGAAGGGGGCACAATGGAACAGCATGTCCCTAATTCATGATGTTTGGGGCCTTGGCTGGAAAATGCCAAAGCTAGTGGCTGGAATCATCATTGTTTACTTATATGACTGGAGGTCGAGGCTGACTGTTGGCAGAAACCTTAGCTGTGGCAATTGGCAGGAGTGCCTACATATGGTTTCTCCAAGTGGACTTGGCTTACTCACAACATAGTGAATGGGCTGCAAAGGTAAGTATCGAGAGAGAGAGAGAGAGAGAGAGAGAGAAATAGAGAGCGCCCTAGGCACCTCCCTTGTGTTATCCCAGTCCCAGCTCTGCAGCTTCACCAGACGTTTGCTACAAACCCATTGACAGAATTCCCAGGTCCCCTAAAAAGCAGGAAAAATCTGAAGCCAGGTTCAGTGCAGGGATAATGGGGCATCCCTTCCCTTGGAGCCATAGAACCTGGCTTGGAATCCAGGTTCTCTTTTTCAGCTCTGTGACTCTGGAAAATTTCATTTCATTTCTTTTCTCTTGGTCCCAGTTTCCTCATCTGCAAAATGGGTGCTAATCAAAATACTTATCTTGTGGTGAGCATTAAAGGAGTTATGGCTATAAAACACTTTGGAATTGACAAAGAACTACATAAAAGAAGGCTTTTGTGATTCAGTTTAAATAATAAGACAAATAATGAATTATACAATTAAGTGGTCAGAAAAATTATTAAAGTGTGATTGTCCCCAGATTTATTCTGTTCTACCTGCTGATTAAACCCTGTATTTTGCTCACTCTCTTTGTAAATAAAAAGTATTATTTCATGTTAGATGAGAGCTCATACTAATTCCATACTAAGGGGTGGAAAGAGATGGTGGGGAAAGAGAGATAGAAAACCCATCTGGGAGTACTGGGGGCATGGAGAGAAAAGTTTACTAAGTATTGTAATAGATTATAATTAGACTCAAACTTTGCTGTCTCTAAGAGATACAAATGTAACATTTTAGTTACATTTTTATTATTTTGTATATTGGTCTCTGAATGTAACACTCTTCTTAGACTGGACCACATGGATCTCTAAATATATAGAGAAAAATGCTAGTACTACTACCACCAATAATAATAATAATAATGGCAAGAGTGATTGGTAAGTTCTGCCTGACAGCTTAAGATACTCAAGGTCAAATCTACTATGAGATCAGATCAATTACCCAGAACTAAGTGGCAGTTTTGCAGGGTGAAATGTTAGAACCAATGGCCATGCAGAAATGAGGAGAAATCTTCAGTCCCTCTGTCCATGCAGGACTTTCCACTGTCAATGACAGCTCCCAAGAAGATGGCATATTAGTCCATTTTCATGCTGCTGATGGACATACCTAAGATATTGGGAAGAAAAAGAGGTTTAATTGGACTTACAGTTCCACATGGCTGGGGAGGCTTCAAAATCATGGCAGGAGGTGAAAGGCACTTCTTATATGGTGGTGGCAAGCAAAAAGAAGAGGGTGCAAAAGTGGAAACCCCTGGTAAAACCATCAGATCTTGTGAGACTTATTCATAAGACTTTACCATGAGAACAGTATGGGGGAAACGGCCCCCGTGATTCAAATTTTCTCCCACCAGGTCCCTCTCACAACATGTAGGAATTATGGGAGTACAATTCAAGATGAGATTTGTGTGGGGACACAGAGCCAAACCATATCGGATGGTGAAACAAAGTTTACACTTATTTCATAATCAGCTTTATGACAGTGATGGGAAATTTTGAAAGGAAAAAAAATCTCACAACTTTACTGACCTGTCTTAATGTTCAAGCTATAATTCAGCTCAACATGGTATTTTTAATCTATTAGTGTCAATGTGCAAAATTTGGATATATTTTCTCATAGCTGGACTGAGGGACAAGGTCTGAATGTCTTCAGACCAAAGGAGGATGTTTGGGAGGAAAAAAGAGAAATGTCTGAATGTTCCTCCAGCCTCTCCTTAGATGCTCTCCCAACTCTGCAGGGCTTGTGCCATTGTTCCCCATGTACTAAAAAGGAGCACAACCCAGCCTTGCTTGAGTATGGAAAGTGAGCTACAAAAGCTTGGCCCCCAGAAAGGAAAAGAGCTTATTCCCCAAGACTGAATTTTAATTGCCCTGTCTGGACTGTTAGACATCAGATCGTACCTTAAGATACAACAGTACTTTTGATTAAATATCTTTATCACTTGGTGAATTCTTTGGTTCTTTGTCGTCAATATCATAATTAGACCACAATTTTTTCATAGTTTCAAAACTAGGAGGTACCCAGACTAACAATGGAGACCATTCTGAATTTACATTCTTTTATCTAAATTTGTGCCCCTTTCTGGGGTCTCACTTCTGATCAATGATACTGTGTAAAAACCATAGTCGGTACCTACTCTTCCCCCCATTCGGTCTTCTGTGAAGTCCATAATTCTGCCTGTGAAATAGTACCCAGATCCATCCCTACCTTTCTATCCTCACAGTTCTAGTGCAGGCCCTTGCTCCTCTCTCTGGGACTCCCACAGAGTCCTCCTAAATGGCCTGCTGATCTCCAAGGCCACAGGCACTGCCATAGTGAAGGTCACATCCCACCCCAGCTCAGAGGTTATGCTGGCTTCACGATCCCAATCTAAACCTCCCCTCAACCCTTGCTCATGGCATCAGGCCCTCCCATCTCTGATCTAATCTCTTTTGCTTGCCCTTGTACTCTGCCTAACGATACCCCACTCAGTGTCTTACACATGCATATAAATTCCCACCTTATTACCTTTGATTTCACTTTTTCTTTTACCTTTCCATTCTCACACACCTTTATTCTCTCCCTTAACAAATGCAAATTAATACTTCAATGTCTAGCTTTAAAAGCATCTGCTCCATAAAACCCTTCTCTATCATTCTGGCTAGAATTAATCCCTCCTTGCCCTATAAGTTCAAAATCCCATCTCTGGAATCCTCTATACATTTACAATTAGTAGCTTATATCTGGATAGAACTTTGTAGCTTATGACCTATTTCCCAATAACTTATCTCATTTGTTTGTAATCTATCCCCTTCTGAGGCCTTTGAATTCTAGCTCAGCATGAGTATCAGTCAGGTATTTCTACAAATATGCTATGTAACAAACCACCCCAAAATGCAGTGGCTTACCGTAGGTTTATTTTCTTGCTTTACATTTCTGCATGTCAGCTTTGGCTCTGCTGGGCTGGCCATAGATTGTCTGAGCTTGGATCCAGACTGGTTTCAAGTCTGCTACTGTTTAGTCAAACTCAGTAAGACCCCAGGAGGAGAGTGACTTTGGTGAGATCAGCTAGTTGATATGAAAATCTCAGATGATACCAGGTCTCCTCATGCCCAAATGAGCCTTCAAACTAAGAGCAAACTGGCAAAGCAAACAGTGAGAGAGGGAGTCACATGAATTCTTCATTGTCTTTGGATAAGTGGTTAACCAAGACGTGTTTCTCATGACAGATAGCAGATACACAAAAACGTGAGCACATTTAACCTCTGCTCACTTTGCATCTGCTAACATTCCACTTGACAAGGCAAGTCACTCAGCCAAGTCCAATGCCAGTGAGGCAGGGAGGGAAGCATACTTCACTCTCAGCAGAAAGGAGAGAAGAATAATATCTGCTGACCAGTCATTCAGTCTATCCTGGCACATAGACAATTCTGACTTTGCTCAGATTTAGAAACTTAATCTGTAGCCAGAGATTTCCCCAATAATGGGTTCCTCAACGGAAACTTTCTCCACTCTTTAGATTTACGAAGACTTCACTTTGGGGACTGTCCTCATCTCTGAGCTGTAAGATGCCATGCAGTGACTCTATTCTCCTTGGATGAGGGGAACCTCCTTGCCACATCTTTTGCATCCCACTTCCAGCTGGGAGCCTGGAACCCAAAGCTCAGAAGTCTCTTTCAAGGCCATATAAGGTAATCAAGGCCTTGATGGTAAGCAAGGCCATCAGGATTTGGGGAGCAAACCCTCTAACCAGATGCTGAGGGGACCTCAGAGGAACACAGAGCATAACCTTCTGGAATAAATTGTAAGGACCAGCCCATGTCAAGTGTCCTCTGCATCTTTAAGGATAAGGAGATAAATGTGTTTTGTTACAGCAAAGTAAATGAGTGAACCATCGTAATGGCAAATTGCAGCTCCAGTTGGAACGGAGATGTAGGGAAGATGCTTCCATAAATATCAGGAGGTGAATTCGTGTGACCCTATTTCTCACTGTTTGCTTTACCAGCCTGCTGTCAGTATGAAGGCTCATTTGGGAGTGAGGAGACCTGGTTCTGTCTTGGGCTTTCACATCAGCTAGCCATGTGAACCCACTGAAGTCACGTCTCTTTTATGGGCCTGAGTGGGTCTGACTGTAGCAGTTGTTCTCTGAACCCCAGGCAGGTCCCAGCAACAAGGGAATCTCCAAGTGCCTCTAGAGGGAGAGTCACTCTTGGATGATTGGTCTGGAAGGACTTGCAGGAGGAGAAATTATTGAAACTGGTTCAAAAAAAGATGAGAAGGTTTAGATTCAAAGAGAAAGAGAGAGAGGGAGAAAAGGGTCATATTCTGAACATCTATGTTAGGCAATACTAGAGGTTTTATATATGTAATCAGATATTAGAACAATATTTTCCAGCATCGGTTTCACCTGACAAGCATATATGATGGGCATCGAGATTCCAAAGGGACCGTGAGAATGACACTTTCCTAGGCTGACTGGCAAAGGAAATGATCTCATCACTGATAATCTACTATGATACTTAGTTCCTGGCCCTCTCAGCCGACCAAGGGTTTAAACTAGAGGGAAGAAAGAGGTGAGGAGGTTTCTTTGTTGCCTCAGGGAGAGAGATCTGTATGCCACCTTCTGATCCCAAACCCAGGGCTTTGAAGTGTTGGAGCCTCAGAGAACTGGGGCCTCACTCATGCCTGAGAAATCTTACATGGACCTGGGTAGAGGATGGGAAATTAACCCCACCCAGGGAGTCCTGAACAGGAGCAAAGGCTGATTAAATGCTCTGAAGGGGCTCCAGGACAAGGTTGGGATTTGCCACCCCACAGAAATGGTCAGAGCTTGAACGAGACAGAACTTCTCCTATCCAGAGGCGGCCATGCCAGAGAGTCCCCATAATGATAGAGTGCAGAGTCAAGACCATCAGAGGCTGCATTTAGAGGGGAGAGTGGATAAGCTGGTCTCCAAAACTGCACTGTCTTCTGAGGAGAAGGGCACAACAGATGAAGCTGCCTGCTGCCCATCTATGAGCTAAGGCACCCCTCTGAACAGAGATGCACTGGCCGGAGCTAACAGGGCTGCAGGAGACAGGCCCAGTAGGCTGTTGGAAGAGCCGGGAAAGGTGCCTGTTGATAAAAGCCATCTTGACCATCACTAGGCAGACCAAGAGAGAGCAGAGTCATTCACACAAGTGTGAGCAGTCCTTTCCCATACCTCTCCTCCTTCCCCCAGCTCTGGTTGAAGAAAAAGTCCAAACTACAGCAAAGAGTGGATGAGGAGGTGAGCAGGAAGGCCAGGGGAGGAGAAGACAGCAGTGCCCTGCTTCCCCCACTGCCGGAGACAGTCTAAAGCAGGCCTGAGCCAAGTCAAGATTGGAGTTGTGTTGAATAGCTTGGACAGGGCATTCTAATTACTGATTGGACTTTGAGATTTTCTGTCATTGCAGCACTTTGTTATTCAAAAGTGTTCAGAAAAGTCAAGGGATCTGCTAGACTAGGTAGGGGAAGGCAACCTCTACTGAACAAAGATTAAAGGGAGGTGGGAGACAAAAAATAAAAGTATGTTTTGTTAGATCAGGTGTAATGTTGTGGTTTTTGTTTGTTTGTTTTTGAGACAGAGTCTTGCTCTGTCACCCAGGTTGGAGTGCAGTGGTACAAATCTGGGCTCACTGCAACCTCCACCTCCTGGGTTCAAGCGATTCTTATAGTTCAGCCTCCTGAAAACTGAGATTACAGGCGTCTGCCACCACATCCAGCTAATTTTTGTACTTTTAGTAGAGATGGGGTTTCACCATGTT
The DNA here is from genome assembly GCF_009828535.3 of Hylobates moloch. Lineage (NCBI taxonomy): Eukaryota > Metazoa > Chordata > Mammalia > Primates > Hylobatidae > Hylobates > Hylobates moloch. The sequence continues at coordinate 16,511,439 of NW_026652291.1, read as the reverse complement.
GGCCAGGCTGGTCTTGAACTCCTCACCTCAGGTGACCCACCCCCCTCAACCTCCTAAAGTGCTGGGATTACAGGCATGAGCCACCATGTCCAGCCTTAGATCAGGTGTAATGTTTATTCAATATTCTGGTTGCATGAGCATTAGCTTATTCAGCCCTCACTTTTCATAAGACTTAGCTTCCTAGCAGTGTTTAGGAAAAACCTTTCTGGTCATGATATGGGTATGCTGAGGAAAAAAGGTCTTCCTTGAATAAATGAACTTTTTTTTTAACCACTGAACAAAATTGAACTTGTTTATTTATCACAGGATTGCTCAGAGCCCTTAATATACCAATGTGCATTTTTGACCTAGAAGAGGAAGACTTCTTAGAGAGCACTTCCCATGCTCATTTGATTTGCATGTATTCTTAAGAGTGTATTTAGGAGCTTCAATGAAGGGTTTAGAAAATGCTCCCCTGTAACGCAGCAATAGCATCTGTATTTGGTAGACGAAGAATGTCTTGGCTGCATCTTTTATTCTGAAAAGAGTAGAGACAGGCCCAGGTCACCTTAGGAGATGATGACTTATTAAAAGGATAAACATGGAAATAAGGAAGTCAAGATTCTCAAGCAGAGGGGTCAGGCCCCAAGGGACTAGAACAAACTTTGGTAATTGAAAAGCCATTCAAAAGACAACACAGCTCTTTGGCAATGATTTATTGGATATGACACCAAAAGCACAGGAAACAAAAGAAAATAATAAATTGGATTACATCAAAATTTAAAACTTCTGTGCATCAAAGGACACAATCAAGAGTGTAAAGGCAACCACAGGATGGGAGAAAATATTTGCGAATCACATATCCAGTAAGAGATTGATATCTAGAATATACAAAAAACTCCTATAACTCAACAACAAAAAAAGCAAACAATCCTAATTTTAAAATGAGCAAAGGATTTAAACAGACATTTCTTCAAAAGATATACAAATGGCCAATAAGTGTATGAAAAAATACCCTTTCATGATCGAATCAGCCCAGGCCAGAGTGGTACTATCATATGGTAGACAGGATAGCTGAGAAAGGTACCATGACAGACATGGCTAGTTGTTTGACAAGGGTGCCATGACAATTCACTAGGGGAAAGATTAGGCCATTCAAAAAACAGTGCCAGGACAACTGGATATCCACATGCAAAAGAATGAAGTTGACCCTATATCTCATGCCTCATATAAAAATTAACTCAAAATAGATAATAGACTCAAACATAAGGGCTATAAAACTTTTACGTGAAAACAAAGGTATAAATATCTATGATCTTGGATTAGACAATGGTTTCTTAGATATGATATTAAAATCACAAGTAACAAAAATAAATAGACCAATTGGATATCATCAAAATAAAAAATATTTGTGCCTCAAGGGACAACCATGAAGAAAGTGAAAACACAACCCAGAAAATGGGAGAAAATATTTGCAAATCATATTTCTGGTAAGGAAACTGTACTCAGAATATATTTTTTAAAAAACTCTTACAACTCAATAATAAAAACATTAACAACCCAATTTAAAATGGGCAAGACATTTGTCCAAAGAAGACATACAAATGGTCAAAAATCTCCACATCATTAGTCATCAGGGAAATGAAAAAGAAAAAAACCACAATGAGATTCTACTTCATGTCCACTATAATGAAAAGGACAGATTATAATACATGTTGGCAAGGACATGGAGAAATTAGAACACTCATACACTGCTAGAGGGAATGTGAAATGGTATAGCCCTTTTGGAAAAGTCCGTCAGTTCTTCAAAAGGTTAAACATACAGTTACCATGTAATCCAGCCATTCTCCTCCTAGTCATATAACCAAGAGAAATAAAAACAATTTCTACACAAAAAGTTGTGCACAAATGCTCATCGCAGCATTATTCACAATACCCCAGAAGGAGAAACAATCCAAATGTCCATCAACTTATAAATGAATAAACAACTGTGGCATATCCATACAATGGTATATTATTTGGCAATACGAAGGAGCGAAGTACTTATGACACATGCTACACCAGGCATGAACTTTGAAGAGATCATGTAAAGTGAAAGAAGCCAGTCACGAAGGACCATATATTGCACAATCCTAGTTATGTGAAACGTTCAGAGCAGGCAAATCTATAGGGACACAAAGTAGGTTAGTGGTTACCTACGGCTGTAGGGAATGGAGAGATGAAAGGGAAGGACAAGGGGTTGGGAATGACTAAAGAGTCCACAGGTTTCTTTTAAGGATAATGAAAAATGTTATAAAGTCTATTGGGTAACAGATGCACAACCATGTGAATATACTAAAAGTCATTGAATTGTACACTTTAAATGAGTGAATTGTATGGTATGTGAATTACACCTCAATAAAACTTTTTAAAAATGGTTTTTTTCTACATAATATTCATTCTCTTCTTCCTGAACAACCTAACACTCATTTGATTCAAGACACTCCGCTAAAGAACTACATTCCCCAGCCTCCCTAGCTAAGTATAGCCACATTACAACTTCCGGCCAATAAAATGCAAGCAGATATTTTTTGTGGGACATCCAAGAAGGCTGCTTAAAGGGAATCAACTAAGCGACATTTATTCTTTAGTCCTCTTTTATTTTCTCCTGCAGCTGGCCTAGAACTCAAATATGACGACTTGTAGCTATTTGGGGTCGTGAGTTGACCTTGAGGGTGAAGATCACATGCTGAGAAAGACAGAAGGAAAATTAAGAGCTTGGGTCCTTGATAATCCCATGGAAACACACCCTATTTATCCAGTCTTGGATTGCTCACCTCTAGAATTCTTTTGTGTGAATGAGAAACAAACTTGTTTAAATTCCTGTTATTGTCCGTTTTCCTCTTTTATGGAACAGATCCTAATCTTAACTGACAGCCAAATCCTAATTACCCAAGGTTACTGGTACACAGTAAAGCCGATGCCCAAAGCCGTTTCCCTTCCTCCTCCAACATGCCGGCATTTCTGTAGATCGAATGACTTGAGTTTCAGAGGTGAAGAAATCATTCTGTGAAGACAAGATTGCCTGAAATAAAAAGCTCCTATGGGAGATAACACGGGAAGGACATAGTGGGAACATATTGCAGAGACTGAGACGTTGAGGAGGTGATACTTTATCCTGCAGGTAAAAAGCCATAGAATACCAGGATGAAAGGAATGCGTGGTAAAGATTAACCTGTATACATACTACACTGAGTGGTTAGATTAAGGCAAACTAAATTTGCCCAGTGAGAAGACAGAACAAATATAGTAATGAGCTTACACATTAACCGTTGCAGCCACATAGATTAAGTCACAACAAACCATACTCTAATCAACTCAGAGAATCCTCAGAAAAGCAAATGAGAGCAAAACACATTTACGCCAATGTGGAGAGAAGGAGGATATTTTTTTTTCCAAATTTGGCAAAATACTCCTTTTTTCAAGCCTATCACCATCCCTGCCTCATGGGATGCCCTAGGACACATTCTTTATACCACAGGTTTCCGGCTGACTCTGCAGGTCTCAGAAGTCTGCGTTGCCTTCAGAAACTGGCCCGTATGGGCTGGCTATCTGAAAGTTCGATTTTTTTTTTTTCTATTATCACTTTTTTTTTTTTTCTCAAGGGCTTCAAAACCCATCTTTTAGTAGCTGATCAGGTCCCTATAACTTTTCTGTAAAGTTCAGGGGGAGGTGGGGAATTGATTTGAAATATTTTCAATTCTCAATTGAATTGTATTTTCAACTCTCAATTGAATTGTGTGTGGAGGATGTCTGTTTCCTTGGTCGGCTGGCGCCCTCTGTCCTTGGGGAAAGGCACTTCCCCTATTTCACGTGGTTCTGGTGGGACTGCCAATCACAGCGCCTTCTTCAGCCTCCTGGTCACATGAATGGGACCTGGCCAATCACAAAACTCCATTCTCCGACCTCCAACGATTGAGAAGACCACAGGACCCAAGCAGGACCAATCAGAACCTTCCATGGATGCTAGGCTAATAGGAACCCTGAGAAGGAGGTTATGTTCTTTCTCCAGGATGGTGGATTATTAGGGTCATGGAGCCTGGCGCTGCCAGAACTTTTTTTCCCACCTCATGGAAAGAAGAACTTCCTGGAAGGAAGGCAAGACTGAGAGTTGGAATGAAAATGACAGAGCCCTGTTCACACCGTTAAAGTACTCAAATCCAGGTAGGACTGCAAGCAGCTCAACTCTTGGACTTTTAAGTTATATGAACCGAAAAAGAAATTAATTAGATTTCTGTCCCTTGCAGCTGCAACAGTTCTGACTAATAATACAAAGTCCAGACAAAACAGGGCATCGAGGCACATCTGTCCAAGCAACTCAACAGGTCTTTATCTCAACATTTTCAAAAGGGAATGTCAGGTCAACCCAGGGTTCTGGAAATATTTGGGGAAAGGTAAATAATATACATAGAAAGTGGCTTGGGTTTTCTGGTTCTGTCATTCTTGCTAGCTACCTAGGATCAGAGTGATTGCAAAAATCAGATTCTGGCCCATGTGGGGTGCAAACTAGGTCTCTGGCATCATGTAACTGAGCTAATTTTGAAGCATAGGCTCTCCTCAATTCTTAAAATAAAAAGCCCCCCACATTGTGTCAATCATGTAGCCAATTAAGAGGCCTAGAAATGACAAACCACCGCATTGTCAAGGTAAATTAAAGACACAGAAGAAGTTTCTGATGGTTGGGATAATTAGACTGTCATCGTGCTGCATGGCCCGATCTGCTTGCCAGAGAGGCGGATGTGGAGGAGCCCAGGATTATTTTAACAGGTGGTTTAGGGAGCAAACTCCCCTGAACGCTCACCTGCTTGGCCCAGAGCAGGGACTGAAATACCAAAACCAGGAGACTGGGGGTGAGGTGTGTTTCTGTGCATGCCTATGTGTTTTTATTCCTGATGTATAAATACAGCCAAGGTGTACTGTAATCAAGCAGCCCCATCTGTTTACAAAATACAGCCACCTTTCACATTCATCTGCCCCAAGGGGCTTTATTTGAGATTCAGTTTATTTGCCCAGCAATTTACTTCCTTTCCTTTCCTCAGAGAGCCCTCACGACCTCATTTAAACCTTTGAATGCACGTATCAAATTTCAGATTTGATTCCTCCCAACTCACACCTCTTCCCAGCCAGTCCACAGAAATCCTCATGAACGGTGATTACCTTCCTCGCCCCAGAGACCAAGAGAACTCCAGTTGAACAAGATTATTCAGCTCCCAAAGACTAAATAGAGGAACTATCCTTAATTTATAGAGAGTTAGGACCCTGTCGTCCACATCCTCCTTGGGGGAGGTGGGTCTGTATTGCTTTGCTGCAGGAAGTCACAAATCTAATGCTAAAGAAAAATCCATATTTATATACACATGAGGGCCCCAAAGGCAAAAATCTGTAAGAGGTACTAGACACTGCCAGAAACACAGCGGGATGAAGAAAGTGTTATTTGTTGTTATCTTCTCAAGAAGATCTGAGTGTGTTGCAGGAATAGTTTAATACACTGCTTGGAATCCATGGTAGCTTAAGCCACTTTCCCAAGAGTATGGGGCCAAAAAGCAGAAAGGCTTTTATCTTGCTAGGTGTTGGATATAGGGCCGGGGCCTCAGGGGAATTGCTTTAGATGATTGGGGCATTTTGGGTAGGGGGTGCAGACAACAGTCTTCCTCCCACCTACCCTTTTGTGTTTGTACCTATTGCTGCCATAACAAATTATCACAAACCCAGTGGCTTAAAACAACAGAAATGTATCCTTTTAAAGCTCTAGAGGCCAGAAGTGCAAAATATTCCTACTGGGCTAAGATCAAGGTGTGAGTTTTGCAGAGCTGTGCTCCCTCTGGAGGTCCTAGGGAAGAATCTTTTTCTATACCTTTCCAACTTCTTGAGCAGCATTCCTTGGCTCATGGCCCCTTTTACCACCTTCAAAGCCAGCAATGTGACATCTTCTCTCTCCGATTCCTTCCTTTTGCCCCCATCACATGGCTTTTTCCTCTTCTGTCAGTAGTCACATCTCCCTCTGTCTGCCTCTTATGTGGACGCTAGTGATTACATTGGGCCTACTCAAATAATTTCCCCATCTCAAAATCCCCAATTTATTCACATCTGCAAAGACCCTTAGTTTATATAATGTAACATTGAGAGGTTCCAGGGTTTAGGATCTGGTATCTTTGGAGGTCACTATTCAGCGAATGATGCTTCCTGTTATGGGTTGAAGAGTTATGTCCTACTTATCGATTAGGGGAAGCAGGCACTCTCAGCCTGGTGGTAAGAGTTCAAATTGATGCCAGACAACTTGGCAGTCTCTATCAAGAGTAAAATATATCTTCTCTTGCATTCAGCAGTTTCTTCTAGGAATTCATCAGTTCAGCTTCTAAGAATTCATCATGGAGATGCATTTGAAAATGGATGTGTAAGGATTTTTTTTCTAGAATTGTTATAACAGCCCAATTTTCTAAACAACCTGCATGGCCCCAGCTATGAGGGCTGGTTGGACAAATTAAGGAACATCCATAGCATAAAATGCTGTGCAATTATAGAAGAGAATGAGATAGATCTGTGTAAGTTAATGTGGAAGACTTTAAGATACGGGAGTAAAATAAGGTCATAGACAGTATGCAGAGTAATTCTCATATGTGGAGACAAAAGAAGAGGAGTGTGTGTGTGTGTCTGTGTGTGTGTGTGTGTGTCTGTGTGTTTGTATAGGCCTACAATATTCAATATTCCTGGAGACAGAGGACAGGTTGTTTCCTCTGTGGAGGGTGACTAGGAAGAGGGAGGTATGGAATAAAAGTGTTTTTAAGTTTTTACAATGAGTATTTATTACTTCTAAAAGCAGTTAATGGAAAAAGAGAGCACAAAAATTGGTTTGAAAGAGCTAGTTTTCAAGAAGTGACTTTTATTAGCCTATTCAAGGCACCCATAATTTCTGGTCTTATCTCCCCAACTCCCCAACCCTCATCACCAAGACTGAGGTCTTTCCTACAACCCCACCAGATCACAGTACCTTTCTCCTTGGAGGCTCCCACAGGTGTCCTTTGAAGACAGATTGATTTCTGCAGGTTACAAATGGGAATTTGAGGAGAACATTTACAATGGGGGGAAAATATTAATAATTTTCTCCGATCATAAACCAAGACTGGGAGAGGGAAGGCAGGAAAAGAATCTTGGCCTAGAGTTGAATACTTTGGAGTTCAAATTCTGGTCATGTGACCTTGAGCAAGTCACCAAACCATTCTGAACCTCAGTTTCCTCATCCACAAGATAGGAATAATAATAAACTCAGGATTTTGGTGAAAATCAAAATTAAAAGTGAGACTATAGGAGATTGTGTTTTGGAAGCTTTATACACTCCCCAAGTGGACGCCCTCTCTGGGGATTTCCCTGACCCCATGCTTGGACTGTGTTGGTAGGGAGAAGACTTAGATCTGAGGAATGTAGGGTTAATAGTACAGGAGCTTCAGAACTTGTGGCTGCTTTGTTACCTAGAGGAAGGCACAAGGTCTGTGTGCCTGAGTTTCTAGTCTATAAAACAGAATTCATAAAACACGAAGTTAATAGGTAAGGCAGTGTAGGGTTTAATTGACCTTGTAGTACATTGAGAACCTCTTGAAATTAAAAAAAAATGTTAAAGGCTATGAGATACCCACGGTCTCTTGACTATTGATGCTGAACCAACAGTACTGCTCCAACTCAAAACCAACGTTCTTGGCTCAAACCACTGCATGTCCAGAGCCAGAGGGTAAGTGAATACACAAGACAATTGCAAGGGGATCATGAGGTCACCAAGGCTGGCTGTGAATTGGAGCCAAGTAAGTGAATTGGAAGTAGAGCACAGCCACATGAAGCAAACAAACTCTGCTCCAGGCATGTAGATGGGCTCAGAGCTTTTCATGCCCGCTCTGACTGGACTCGCTGGCTGGGCTCCGGCCACGTGAGCAGAAGCCTGGGATGCTTCAGCCTCATTGCACAATACATTGTACTCATCCTGAACCAAATACCGAAGCAGGAAGTGGTGTCTGTCCAGACTGCAAAGGAGGACAACTTTTCTTAGAAGCCCCCGAGGTCCATCGTGCCATGTCAAAACTCTCCACGTAGCCTTAAAAAGATCAATGCTGTTCAGTTTCCTTAGACTACATTTGAAGTGAAGAATTCCCTTTCCTGGAGTTGTTATAGTGGAATGCCAGTCTCGTACCTGAGTCCTGGCCTTGACATTTACTAAGTGGGTAACCTTGGGCAAGTTGTTAAACTCTCTGAGACTTCATTTCTTCATTTACAAAATGGGTATCATATCAAATTTCCTAATTTCTAAGATGACGTTTTGCAACATTTCTGAAACCATGCTGGGTCGTATGATTAAGGTGTGTATTTAATTTGCCATTGCTTCTTTTATTCTTAGACTCTTGCAGGATCACTGATATTTTTAACAGCTATATTAGCATTTCTTTATTAGCAGCTTTATTCACACACCATACAATTCACCAATTTAAATTTTACAGTTCAATGATTTTCAGTATATTCACAGAGTTGTACATTCGTTACTACAATCAATTTTAGAACATCTTTCCCAAAAGAAAACCTCTACTGTTTAGCTATTATATGACCCCAGTCTTTCTGTCATTATTGTCAGGCCTTTTCTGGACATTTGCTACAAATGAAATCATATGATATGTGGTCCTTTGTGTCCGGCTTCCTTCATTTGGCATGTTTTCTAGGTTCATCCATGTTGTGACATGCACCAATAATTAATTTCTTTTTATGTCTGAATTAATATTCCATCATATGAACATGCCATATTTTATTTATCTGTTCATCAGTTGATATTTGTTTCTTTGTGTCTGTTTTATGAATAAAACTACTATGAACATTCATGTACAAGCTTTTGTCTGAACATCTTTTCATTTTTCTTGGATACATAACTAGGAGTGAAATTGTTGGGTCATATGTTAACTTGGTGACAATGGTTAACTCTTTGAGAAACAACCAGATTTTCCAAAGTGCCTGCACCATTTTATTTATTTATTTATTTATTTTTTGAGGTGGAGTCTTGCTCTGTCGCCCAGGATGGAGTGCAGTGGTGCAATCTCAGCTCACTGGAACCTCTGCCTCCTGGGTTCAAGCCGTTCTCCTGCCTCAGCCTCCTGAGTAGCTGGGACTACAGGTGCGTGCCACCACACTCGGCTAATTTTTGTGTTTTTAATAGAGATGGGGTTTCGTCATGTTGGTCAGGCTGGTCTTGAACTCCTGACTTCAGGTGATCCACCCTCCTCAGTCTCCCAAAGTGCTGAGATTGCAAGCGTGAGCCACTGCACCTCGTCAGCTGCACCATTTTACATTCCTGCCCACGGTGTATGATAATTCCAATTTCTCTACATCTTTTCCAACACTTTTTATCGTCTGATTTTTTTTTATTATAGCCATCCTGTGAATGTGAACTATTATCTCATTGTAGTTTTATTTGCATTTCCCTGATGATAAATGACGGTAACGTATTTGCCTATTGGTCATTTGTATATCTCCTTTGGAGAAAGGTCTCTTCAGAAACTTTGCCCATTTTTAAGCTGAATTGTCTTTTTATTACTTAGTGGTAAGAGTTTTTAAAATATATTTTAGACACAAGTGCCTTACTGATATATTATTTGTAAATACTTTCTCCCATTCTGTGGGTTGTCTTTACACTTTCTTGATGGTATCCTTTTAATCACGAATGTTAATTTTGACAAAGCCCAATCTCTTTTTCTGTTTGTTGCTGTGCTTTTGGTGTCATAATTAAGGAATCATTTTTAAATAAAAATCACAGTGGTTTGCCTTCTTTCTAAGATTAAAGGTTTATTTCTTACAGTTAGGTCTATGATCCATTTTGAGTTCATGTTTACATGTAATGTGAGGCAGGGGTCCAGATTCATTCTTTTGCATGTAGATTTCCAGTTGTCCCAACACTACTTGTTGAAAAGAATACTCTTTCCCCATTGAATTTTCTAGGCACTCATCTTGAAAATCAATTGGCCATACATGTGAGAGTTTATTTCTGGACCCTCAATTCCATTCCACTGATCTGCCTGTCCGTCCTCATATAGACAGTACCACATGTTCTTGATCACTGCAGAATTGTAGTTAGCTCTAAAATCAGGGAATGTGAGTCCTCCAGTGCCGTTCTTCTTTTTCAAGATTGTGTTGGCTGTTCTCAGTCCCTCACACTTCCCTAAGAATTTTAGTATCAGCTTGTCAATATCTGCAAAAAGACATCTGAGATTTTGATAGGGAATGTGCTCAATCTGTAGATCAGTTTAGGGAATATTGCTATCTGAGCAATATTAACTCTTCTAATCATGAACATGGGATATTCTGCTATTTATTTAGACCTTCAGTTTCTTCCAACAATGATATTTAGTCTTTTGGGTATAAGGTTTGCTTTTTTTTTTTTTTTTTTTGAGACAGAGTCTCACTCTATCTCCCAGGCTGGAGTGCAGTGGTGCTGTCTCGGCTCACGGCAACCTCTGCCTCCTGGGTTCAAGCGATCCTCCCACTTCAGCCTCCCGAGTAGCTGGGACTACAGGTGTGTGCCCCCATGCCCTGCTAATTTTTGTATTTTTAGTAGAGACAGGGCTTTGCCATGTTGGCCAGGCTGATCTTGAATTCCTGGCCTCAAGTGATCTGCCCACCTCAGCCTCCCAAAGTGCTGGGATTACGGGCGTGAGCCACCTTGCCCAACCTACTTCTTTCATTTATTTCTAAGTATTTTATTCCTTTTTACGCTATTGAAATGGAATTGTTTTCTCAATTTTATTTTCATTGTTCAATGCTAGTATATGGAAATACAATTGATTTTTGTATATTGATTTTGTACTCTGAAACTTTGCTGAACTTGTTTGTTCTAATAAATTTTTAGTGGATTCCTTAGGATTATCTGTATACAAGGTCATTACATATGTTTCTTCTTCGTTTCCAATCTGGATGCCTTTTATTTCTTTTTCTTACCTAATTGCCCTTGCTAGAACTCAAATACAATGTTGAATAGGAGTGGCAAAAGTGGACATCCCTCTCTTGTTCCTGGTCTTAAGGGGAAAGCAGCCTTTCACTATTACGTATGATGTTAGCTGTGGGGTTTTCATAGATGTCTTTTAAAGGGTTGAGAAAGTTCCTTCCTATCCCTAGTTTTTTTGTTTTTTGTTCTTTTTTAGCATTTTTATCATAAAAGGATGTTGAATTTTATCAAATGCTTCTTCAGTAGAAATAATAGTGTAATTCCCTAGCAATCTCTCCAGTGTTTTGCTTGGAGTAAAAAGTGCTGGGACCACTTCACTAATTTTAGCATCAGCCCCAAGCAAGGAACACCTAAGATCTGCCAAGTCACTGACTTTGGAACATCTAAGAGGAGAGGAGCACCCTTTTCCCACACACCTTTTACTCCAGCTGGCCTTCCACTTGGACCCCAGTTGAAACTGTCCTATTCAAGGGCTGATTCCTATGACCATGGATAATCAAGGCCTGGAAGATCAAGAGTTGAATTTTCATGACAATCAGATCAGATTCTTTCTTTGCCTTCTGAGGGATGGTTTTTTCTCATCTGGACCATAATTTTCCTCTAATTTCTACTCATGGGCATTTGAACTTGGGCATAAGACATACATACACTGAGCTCAATTGTTTTGTAAGTTTTTCACAGGTTTTTATTTTGCCTGGGTAGTCAAGGAGTACTTTTTTTTTTTTCTTTGAGACAGGGTGTCAGTCTGTCTCCCTGGCTGGAGTGCAATGGCTCAATCTCAGCTCACTGCAACCTCTACCTACTGGGCTTAAGTGATCCTCCCCACTCAGCCTCCTAAGTAGCTAGGACCACAGGTGCACACCACCACACCTGGCAATATTTTTGTATTTTTTGTAGAAATGGGGTTTCACCCATCATTCTGAGCAAACTATTGCAAGGACAGAAAACCAAACACTGCATGTTCTCACTCATAGGTGGGAATTGAACAATGAGAACACTTGGACACAGGGTGGGGAACATCACACACCAGGGCCTGTCGTGGGGTGGGGGGAGTGGGGAGGGATAGCATTAGGAGATATACCTAATGTAAATGATGAGTTAATGGGTGCAGCACACCAACATGGTACATGTATACATATGTAACAAAGCTGCATATTGTGCACATGTACCCTAGAACTTAAAGTATATATTAAAAAAAAAAGAAATGGGGTTTCACTATATTGCCAAAGCTGGTCTCAAACTCCTGAGCGCAAGTGATCTGCCTGCCTCGGCCCCCGACCTGCTGGCATTACAGGTGCGAGCCACCATGCCCAGCTGAATAAATTCTCTGAGGGCAGAGACCAAGACTTTGAGCCTTTCACAGAACCAGGTAAACTATTTGTCACAAGGAACAGACTTGATAAAGACACTTTACTACTAATCTCAGCCTTTTAGCAAAACCGTCACATGTGATGTGCTATCCGGCCTGTACACCACCACATTTCCCATGTTTGGAGGATGCTGAGCAGGAGAGAATGACACAAACACATTCATGAGAGAAGAAACTGAAACACAGAGCCCAGGGGCCACCCAGATCCCTGGTTTCAGCTGTCCCTGTGTGGCTTTATGGTTTCCACAACACAACAGGAGGGTCTAAATGAGTAAATTGAACATGGTACTGAAAGAAAAGAAACACTGCCATCCCAACATTCTTTTACAACTTCATGAGAAAGCCATATTCGCCACCTTAATCAAAGAGACTTAGTATCTAATGTCACAACACAGATCATCCCACACAATATTGTCTGTCACTCCCTGATGCAGCTTGAAGAGAGATATTGACAAAGTATGGCATGATGGCATTATTAGATGGCATGCATGCCCCCCAGGGTATGACAAATGCCACACTCAGCTCAGAGAAGCTTCGCTGCCAGGAGTCTTCTCACCAGTGATAGTAACATGACAAAGCTTTCATGGTAGGACATCCTATCTCTCCTTCAACACCCTCCCCACTCCAAATTCTGATTTAGGGCATTGCTCGCTAACATAGAAACCAGAACTTTTCACTGAAGAAAAAAAAAAAGCAATGATCCATTGTATTTGCGAAACCAAATCTATGTAAATCACTTAGCACAGTCCCTGGCACAAGCTAAACGCTCAATACGCATTCACTATTGTTCAGTTATTACTGCTCTTAATGGAGCACTCAGAGTATCCATCTGGGAATCTAAGTTCTCCAGTTGGACAGTGCTTTGGGCTGGTTTTCTTCGGGAAAGGTGAGTGGGGATTTCCTGGTTTTGTTTCCGAGCAATAACCAGGAGAGCTGTGAGCCATTTTGTACAAACTGTGCCCCTGTGCGCACAGGTGGAATTAGTTGCTCATCAGAGTCAATAGGCATGTAGGTAGCTCAGGAACTCAAGCAAGGCAGGTGCCAATCAAGATTCATTTCTGAAAAGATTAGATGACCCTAACGCATCCGGTGCTATTCCAGGTGCTGGGAATACAAATGAACATCGGCCAGGCTCTGCCTCTGAGCAGCTCTACTTGCAGCGGAGGAGAAGGCAGGAGAGCAAACACCCTTATGTGCCATGTGGTGTGGACCACTCTGATGGAGGGACTGGCAGGAGAGCTTCCCAAATGGGGTGACGTTTAAGTGGATCTACAAGAATTAATAATGCATCAGGCAGAGAGGGAGAGAAACACTCTTAAAATCTGTTTCTTTATCTGTAATTTGAGAAATTAAAAAAACAAACAAATGACAGCTTTCCCACAGTACACAGAACCGTCTAACGGCCGAGCCTGTGGACTTTCAACAGGCCTGGGGCTGACTCTTGCTCTACCACCAAGATCTTGGGAAAATAAAAATAAAAACCACAATAATAACAGCAACTAGCATTTAAGCCAACTTTTCTTCGTCTGCAAAAAAGGGACAACAGCAGAAACTACTTAAAAAAGAAAACACATGTAAAGCATTTGACAGAATGCCGGGCACATGTAACATACTCCTTACGTGGGAAACTGTTGTTGCTATCACAGGGAGCTTGTGAGGATCAAATGAGACCTGAGGTGGGAGACTAATCTGTGAAACCAAATCTCTGGGGTTATTACTCCAGGCAGAGGGACTATCTCATGTAAAGGCAGGGAAGTTAAAGGAGTGGTGATTGTTTCTTGAAGGGAGAGTCCTTGAGTGTGGTGGGAAGGAAAGGTGCACAATGAAAAGGGGGAGGTATTTGAATTGAATAATCAGACAATTGATTAGAGGCCATAGGTCTTGCTTTAATTACTCAGTTATATGACCAAACATATGGAACAAGAAAATCAAGAGAGAAAAAAATCATTGGGATCATAATTTTGAGTTGAGATTTTTTACATTTTTAAATAATGAAACAGTCACATAATTATAAATAATATTAATACAAACATATATAATAAATATTGGTTAAAATTTTAAGTAACACTATTCATATATCCCCACTCCTAGATTTCACAGATGTCAACACTGTGGTATTTACTTGGGACCTTCAGGTATTTGTTGTTTTTGTTTTTAAGTAATAAAATGTCACAGATACTGCTAAAGCTTCACATTTACCCATTTGTGTGTATCACTCTCCTAGATGTTTGCATACTTCACTACATACATGGGTGATTCCATAAACAAAATACCACCTTTTTCAGAGTGTTCTTAGAATTTTACATAAATATACTATTCTGTATCATTTTATACCTTGTATACTTCATTTAACATATTTTCAAGATGGATCCATGTTGTTAGACGTAGATATTGTTAATTCCTCTTAACTGCTCTAACCCCTTTGAGTTTATACTGTGGCTCAGCAATTCTGCTTCTAGAAGTCTCCCTAGAGGAACCATCAGGTATTTACAGAAGGCAATATGCTCAAAGAAGCTCACTGCAGAACAGTTCACAGTAGTGAAAAAAGTGTGGAGAATCTGTTCTGGTCATCTTATTGCCAAGTAATAAACCTCCCAACCTTAGTGGCTTAAATCAACAATAGTTGCTTATTCTGCTCATGAATCTTCAATTTGGGCGGAGCTAGGCAGGAACAGCTCATCTCAGTTCCATGCGGCATTGGCTGGAGTGTCTGAAAAGCTGGAGGCTAGAATTGCCTGGGGATGCACTTGCTCCCATATCTGGGGATCGATGCTGGCTGTTGACTAGGCCTAAGCTGGGACTGTGGCCAGAGCGCCTACTTTGTGGCTGCTGCATGTGGCTGCTTGGCTTCCTCACAGCATGGCAGCTGGGTTCCAGGAGCAAGTGTCCCAAGACAGCAAGGCAGATGCATATGGCATTTTTATGATCCAGCATTTTTATGATCTCATCATCACTTCTGCCACAATCAACTGATCACAAAAGTTCATCGAGGTTCAAAGGGAGAGGATATAGAGAAGTCAGCCCAGACCCACCCAGGTTCAAGGGGTGTCACAGTTACATTTTAAGAAGAGGATATGGAATGTGATGTATTGTGGTGGCCACTTTTGAAAATACAATCTGCCACAACAACCTAACCGTTTATGCTATGGGATACACAAATACACAAAATTTTGGTGCTTTGCTTTTGTTGTTTTAAAAGCTATAAAAAGATGGGCATCTTTTCTCAAAACATAAGCATATTTCCATGTGGAATAAAAAGAATGAAGTGTTTAGGAGGTGATAACAGGGACTTTATACTGGTCTCTGTATATCTTTGAATGATGAAATGTTATTACTTCTAGGCACAGAGAACATCTTCCTCCCTTAGAGTACTCTCAGGAACAGGCACAAAAGAGAGTTACTTTTTAAGTTCCTTTTTTCTTTCTGTTGAACAGTATGAAGAAAATCTCCTAGTTCTACAAACTGAGGACTATGATAGAACAGTTGCAAGAACGGTGTCTCCTTGTGGGTGCATCTTTGTTTCTCTGCACTCCAGAAAACCCGGAGAGAGGCTGTGGGTGTCTTGTCTTCATCAGCAGCATAGCGGCTAAAGGGGCCTCTGGAGCCTGGATGGTTGGGTGTGACTCCTGGCTTTGCCACTGGCTCTCTGTGCTTACTTAATTTCCCTGTGTTTCAATTTCCTTATATGGACAACGAGTCTAATATTACCACATGCAATATTTTTGTAAACACTAAATTTGTTCATCTTGAATTCTGCTTAGACTTGATGAGTGCTTTAAAAGTCATCCGCTGTTATTAGTAATTACAAGAGAGCTGATTCAGAAAGTTGGAAGTAACTTGCACCAGATTAAGTGGATTTAATCATGAACACTATCCCCATGGGCAATCCCAGAATCCTCCCAGCCCGCAGGATAATTAAAGTCAGGCTCTCGATGGAAACCTCTCCTGCCTCTCTTCCTCCATGTGAGAGAGTTGAAATTGTCAAGATGGGAGGCTGCAGGAAGGGGACGCGCGTCACAGACAGGCGACAGGAACCCTCCTGCGTTCCTATTTTACAGACAGGGATGCAGCCTGGAGCTCCTGCCTGGGCGTGGCGGCCACAGGGCGCAGTGGGAAGTCCCATGCTCTGGTTAGATGTGAGTTCTCTTCCCAAATCCCCAGCTTTCCCCGACTCCGCTCAGTAAAAGCTCCTCGGCCTGGCGCGGTGGCTCACGCCTGTAATCCCAGCACTTTGAGAGGCCAGGTGGGTCATGCGGTCAGGGGTTCAAGACCAGCCTGCCCAAGATGGTGAAACCCAGTCTCTACTAAAAATACAAAAATTAGCCGGGCGTGGTGGTGCGGGCCTGTAATCCTAGCTACTCGAGAGGCTGAAGCGGGAGAATCGCTTCAACCCGGGAGGCGGAGGTTGCAGTGAGCCGAGATCGCGCCACTGCACTCCAGCCTCGGCGACAGAACAAGACTCCGTCTCAAAAAATAAAAATAAATAAATAAAAAAGCTCGCCCCGGAGAAGGCTGGGGGTGGAGAAGCAACAGAGACCCGAAGGCTGTGTCTCCTCCAACGGCGATGGGCTTGAGAGAGAGACTTGAGTTCCCGTCTGTTACTTATTAATCAGTGACCTTGGCAAATTACTTGGTCTCTTCTGCCTCATTTTACTCCTCTCTAAATTGTCAAATGCCCATAAGTTTCTTTTCCGAGGGGGTCAGCGCAGTGCCTGACCCAGGGTGAGCCTCAGCCAGCAAGAGCCCGCGATGGGTTTGGCGGAGAGACGCGTCCTCGAAGTAACAGGGATGCTGAGACGTGGCTGAATTCTTCCTTCTTTCAGCGCCCCTGACCTCCCGGCGCTGGGGAACTCACGGGTCTGGAGCGTGTCCGTGCTGGGCCCCCGGAGGTGATTTCTGGAATAGCGACCAGAGGACCCAAGGCCACTCTGGGACCTGCGAGGCAGTCGTTGCCCAAAGGCGAGGCCTGGGTACAAGAGCTCCGGAAGCTCCCTGCTGCCCGTCCCCTTTATCCACGTTCGTCTGGGCACCTTCCTCGGGCGCTGCCCATCATTCCTCCTGCACCTGCCGGATCCAAGAGTAGGCGCAGAACCCGGACCTCGGAATGGGGCTATGCGACGGGCGGGGAAGGCCTGGCCCGGCCAAGGTGCCTTCGGCCCCGCCCTCCACCGAGGGCAGGGAGGCACTGCCTCCGCTCCGTCCACTGGTACCTGGTGACGCTGGCAGCCCCGCCGGGGGGCGGGGGGAGTGCAAGAAAATCCTGAGGTGTGTTGGGGGACCTGGACCAGATGCCCTCCTGCATCGCCCTCGCTCCGGGGAAGTCGCTCCCCGGCTCCGCGGCGCAGGACCCGCCAGCGGGCAGAGGCGCGGCGCTTTGATGTCGCGCGGCCACACGGTGGCGCTGCCGCACCGCCCGCTGGCGGAGACTGGGGGTCAGGGGTGCCCGGGGTAGGGTAGAGCCGGAACGCGCGCACTCCCCAGCCACGCCCGGGGCTCACCCTGGAACCAGGGCGCCCGCAGGGTCGCGAGGCCAAGTGTAGGCCATTCCCCTCCCCGCGGGACCCGTGCCTGGTGGACGCATCGCCGACGCGGACCCTGAACGCTCACATGAGATCCTTAGGGAAACTGAGGCCGAAGAATTGGGAATCTGCATTTAGTCCACTCTCCTGTCCCTAAGAAGAAAGGGACGCGACTAAGGGGAAGGGAGGGAGCCGCAGGGATTCATTCCCAGCCGGTCCCAGTAGCCGCCACAACACCTGGCAAGTCCGAGTTAATCCTTTCTGCCAGCAAGGAAATGAGGCTCGGTATTGGCGGAGGCCACACTGTTGAGAGGCGGTGTTCAGCCCCAGGGCTGTGTGTCCCAGCTCTGCAAACTCGGTCACAGCCTTTGTCTCCGTGGCATTCACAGTCCTTACCAGTTTTTGACAGTGACCTACAGTGAGATGTCTGTTTACATCTCTGTCCGCGCGCGCGCGCGCACACACACACACACACACACACACACACACCCCTATATAGAACTGAAAACGACACTTAACCTTAATTAGTGTGATGCACTGTTTTCTTTTTTGATTCTGTACTATGTCTTTTCTACCTTTCTTTCAGTGCTGGGTGCTAAAATAATCTCACTACTCACTAGTGGGTCCCTAGTCACAGTTTGACAACTTCATAGGTGCTGGCCGGGCTCTTCTAGCCATGGAAGTCAACGGAAAGTTGTCCATGTAGGAGGACGCAGTCAAGACCAGATAAAGGTGGGGGAGACGGTGATTCCCCACGGATCGCCTGGGCATGTGCTGAAGGGCAGATTCTGACTCAGTGGGCCTGACGCTGGCATTTCTAACAAGCTCCCAGTGACGCCGACCACTCCATGCTGAGCGTGACCAAGTCCCCATCATGTGTGTTATCATGAAAGCAATTCTGAGACCAAATTCTGTCATACATACAATAGCTATTAATTAGCAGACACAAAAGCTAGATTCAGCCTGTTCTTGTGGTTCTGAGGCAGAGTGCTCCAAATCTACTCCTCCCCTCCACCACCATCACCACCACTACCCTAACCCCCGCTCTTTCATGTCGTGGTGATGGAATTTAAGGCGGATGCTGTTGAGCCACCTTCTTCCACACAGGGTGGATCTCTAGTGAAGTTTGAGTCAATGGGATGTGAACAGAAGAGATATATGCAAATCCCAGGTGATCTTCTGGGAGATAGCCTAACTTACTCTACTTAAAAGAAAACTTAAAACTTGTACTTCAACTTAAAATATAAGCTCCTGAGTTTCATGAGTGCTCCTGAGTTTCCTTCTTTTCCCTTCCAGCAAGTAGGAAAATGCTCACAATTCAGCTCTGACCCTGCAGACAAGGGCAATGCCCTAGGGCAACAAGCTGGAAGGAACCTGGATCCCTGAATCATTGCATGGAGCAGAGCTGCTCCATCAACCAGGATCTCTCACCTAGAGATGCTTATTTAAGAGAGAAACAAACCGTCTTCTTTAAACTTCTGTATTATACTGTACTGGGCTGGGGGACTTGTGCTTTTGTTACAGCAGCATATTCTCATTTAGGTTCATCTGAAGCAAATGCAACAATATTCTGATAGCAGAATCAACTAACGGGTATCTGATCAGGTAACAGAATCCTCTGTTGAGTGTGTTGTGGGGAGGACCCTGGGGGAAGAGGAGGGACTAAGACCACAGCTGTAAACCTAGGGCACTAGATTCCCATGCTACTTTCTTGCAAGCATGGAGATACCCCTGCGTGTATCTTTCTAGCCACTACCCATTAGCACCACCCATTTCACCATCAACAAAAAAGAAATCTTTTTTCTAGTTCTTAATGAACAAACCCTCTGGGGAAGACTTGGAAAGCAATTTTTGAAGCCTAGAGTCTTCCTATGTTTACTAATTGCTCCACCTTCCTGCCCTGTGTATCACTTAAAGTTAACTTACACACACATATACTGCCTATATCTATACTGTTTAAAAGTAAATATAGACAATATTTTACCTTGTATTTTCCCACAGTATTATTATAGCCTAAGTGGCTATTGACCTCCGAGCTCATTATTTCCTTTATTAACTTAAAGGAATTTGGTTTGAGCCCTGCTGAACATGTGATAGAAACCCTGCCCCATCTCCAAAAGTCCTCAGTGGTGGGACCTTCCTTGATTCTTATCACCCCAGACCCCCATTTCTTACTTCTCCTGACTTCTCTGGCTCCACTTTGCATCTCATGCCTCATGATTGTTCCCTCTTTCTGGCCCATATCAACACAGAAGGGAAGGTACATCTGGTGAGGATTGGTGGGCAGTGGACTGGGAGTGGGGTTACACTGCAGTGCCACTGATCATTTTTAAATTTCATAGTGGACGTCCCTATCTTCAGAGCCCTTCAGCCTTCCTCACTTCAGGCTATTTCTTAGTTATGTGCCTGCACCTTAGCTGGCCTCTGTCTCTTTAGGCTCGTGTGTCTTGTGGTTCTCTCCCTTCACCATCCCACCCGCCCTCTGCTCCCTAGCCCCTCATCCAGACAAAAAGTCACGTGCACAAAATTGAATTGCAAACCAATTTGTTTAAAAAAATTATGTCATCCACTGCCCTGCTCCCTCATTCTGTGTTTTGTTTCAGAGCCCATCTTTTCATAGCACCTGTGCTGTCAGAGAGTTCTGCTTAACACCAGCAAACACCCAAACACACAAATACACACAGAAAGTCTCTTCCTGCCTGGCCAGATCACACCTAACTTCTTTCCCCTCCCCAATTACATGCAAGGCTGATCCAGGAATCCCTTTACTTAAATCTCTGCAGCAGCTCTTCACTGGCTGCTGTGCATCACCATTGCCACGGTGTCCGCCAGGCCCTTGGTGACCTGGCCATGCTCCCTCCCTTCCAGTCTCATATCTGACTGGGTACCCACACACCTCCTGTGCCACTTATCCCAGCCACATCACACTCTCCAAATGGGCCCAGCTCAGCTTTCTCAGCTTCGTTCCTTTGCAAGTTTACTTTCCTTGCTGTGTCCACCTGGAGTGTCTCTCCCTGAACTCTGTCCAGCGGCTGCTGTCTCACCACTGCTGGGAAGCCCTCCTTGACTTCTCAGGCTGGGTGAGGGGCTCCTCTAACCCCTCTGGCCTGTCTATCCTGGCACATAAAACTCATTTCAGGAGTTTTAGCTTTCCTTGTCTCTCCCCTCCAACAGATGGAATGCTTTAGGGGCAGGACTACACACCCTGCTGTTATTTATCCTATAGATGAGCGCATAGGAGGCAGGCCTTCAGTGCATGCTTATTAACTGAATGTAAGAGTGTATAAGACCTGTTGCTGACTGAATGTACAAGACCTGTCGCTCACCTGTCGAGATAAAAATCGGACTGGAGGACAGTCTGGAAAGGGTGAAGCAAAGGAAGGGGGGTGCCTGGGAGGCAGCTTTAGGGCTGTCGGGGAGAGGGAAGTCTGGGCAGCAGGTTCATAATCAGTCAAGACATTCATTGGCTCCAGGCCTTTAGTTTTCTTCCCACCAGTGGGCCAGACCACTGTCCTCTTCTTGCTCTCTGCCTGAGACAGGTCTCTGCATCTCCTTCCCATTTCGACTCCCAGTGGCTCTGCCTGCCTTCCCTGGGATGGGCAGAACAGCAGCATGAGCACTGAGGTAGGTTTGTTCTAAGCCTCCATTTCTGGGAAGGGGGCCACTAACATCTCTGGTGACCGTGGAGGGGGTTCCCCTTAGCTGAGGGGAAAGGCATTCCTTGATTCTGAATGTCTGTTGAGAGACATTACTTTCCCGACCCTCTTCCAAACACACCCACCCCAAGAAGAGTATGGGCTCTCTGGACGGAGGGGCCGTATCAGCAAAGATGGGCTTGGTCACATCTCAGGAATGAGATACTGTAAAGCAACAATGATGTGTTGTTCCTGACTCCCAAGACATGTCGATTTTGTGTGGGCAGAAAGGCTCTAATCATTGTAGTTACTTCAAGAACTGGCTTGAACCACCTCAAGCCAGTTCTTTTCTTTCTTTTTTTTTTTTTTGTTGTTTTTGTTTATTTGTTTTTATTATTATTATTGAGACAAAGTCTCTGTCTGTCGCCCAGGCTGGAGTGCAGTGGCGCAGTCTCAGCTCACTGCAACCTCTGCCTCCCGGGTTCGAGCGATTCTCCTGCCTCAGCCTGCTGGGTAGCAGGGACTACAGGCGCATGCCATCACGCCGCCTGGCTAATTTTTGTATTTTATTTTATTTTATTATTATTATTACTAATTCTGAGAGACAGTCTCGCTCTGTCGCCCAGGCTGGAGTGCAGTGACGCAATCTCTGCTCACTGCAAGCTCCGCCTCCTGGGTTCACGGCATTCTCCTGCCTCAACCTCCCGAGTAGCTGGGACTGCAGGTGCCTGCCACCACGCCCGGCTAATTTTTTTTTTTTTTTTGTATTTTTATTAGAGATGGGGTTTCACTATGTTGCCCAGGCTGGCCTCGAATTCCTGACCTCAAGTGATCTGCCCTCTGCCTGCCTTGGCCTCCCAAAGTGCTGGGATTACAGGAGTGACCCACCAAGCCCGACCAGCCAGTTCTTGAAAATGCCTTGGAGGGTTGCACACAGGCAGTTAAATGCTGTGGCCCAGAAGGACTCACTTCACTTCTACTCTGTCATTGGTCAGAACCAGTCACATGCCCCACCCACTCACGTGAGGACCAGGAAGTACAACACTACCACAAGGTAGGGGACTAGAAATCCTCAGGACACAGCACTGATGACTACCCTAGGGGGTGAGGAGAGGAAAGTCTAAAAGACAAAAACGAGAAATGGAGGCTTTTAGACATTAGGTGAATCCCGTCGCTCTTGAGGCACAACGGCTTGGACTTTTGGCTGGCCTTAGAGCAACGCAAGTGCAGGCCTGCGTCAGGCTTAGAGTATGGAGGAGGGTGGATGCTCACTGGCTCCCCAGAGTGCATTTCCCCTTCCCCAGTGACTTGCTTCTGGCCCTGCCCAAACCCGAGCCAGACTTTCAGGACCTCATTGTTCCCTAGAATGTATCTCTAGTAAATACAACTGGCATTGACCTCCCTTCCATTTCACCATATTTAACATGACGTTCTCCCATCATTTTGTGTTGATACAGCCTCTTCTTCCTGATGGCAAGTCCTTAAGTTCAGAGTCAATCTCAAGGCTTTCTTTGTATCCCCCCAACGCATGGGGCTGGGCATTCACCCAACATGTACTGGGTCCTTATGCACTCCACCCTGGGAAGATAAAAACCAACACACACAAACATTAATGCAAAAGGAAGGTTTAAGGATGGGAAAGATGTGATCCCTACTTCAGCCTATCAAGGTGCCCAATAAATGCTTTAATTGAGTCAAATCATCCTTGGATACACAAAACCACATTGTCAATTTCTTGTATGACAATGTAATCATCTCCGTTTGAGTGATGGCTTCACAGAGGTGAATCTGTCCACTATCCTGTGTCTCTGCACTGGCCAGTAGAGAGGCTTCTAGTCACATCTCTGTTGAACGTTTGAAATGTGGCAAGACCAAGGAACTGAATTTTTAACTGAATTGCACTTACTGCTGTAAGTGCAAAGTAGATATCAGATGTCAAAGACTCATAAGAAAAAAAGAATGTAAAGTATCCGATTAATATTTTTCTCTTGAGTATATTTTTAAGTGATGTTATATTTCTACTGAGCAGTTCAGCTCTAGAAAGCCCAGGGCAGGATTTGGGTAAGATCAGCTGCTTTCAGATTTTCATTTACAAAGCTTCGAATTATAACATTTGATCAAACCCGACTTTGGAAAAGTTATCATAAAGATGGCATTTGAAGTTTGGGGCATTTAATTTTTGGTTCTCTTTATTCTCCTTTCTGCTTTTCTCTCAAAGCTATGACTACAAAGAAAACTAAAAGCATCCACAAACTGATCTCCACATCTTAGCTAAATAGCAATTGCTGGGCTGTATTTTATACACACACACATACACACACATGCACGCACACACACACACACGTTCCTGCAGGGACCAACATTTTCCCATGTGTAAAGTGACATGCCTGATTGCTAGATTAAGCAACGGAAATTAATTATTACAGTAATTACTCGCCACTAAATATTTGAATGCTAGAGTTAACATAGCCGTCTCGGGAGCCACCTTCAGCTTCCTGAATGTATTAGTATTGACAAGGCAGCTCATGCGAACGTATTTTTAAAACGCCTTCTTTTGCTGCATCTTGCCACTGTGAGCCAGGTGTGTTTGTTTTGGTCAGTGGGTGGGACTGTACACCCTGCGTCACAGGAAAATAGACAGCTGGCTTCTGGCACCCATCTCTCCAGGCCTGAAATCAAATGCCTGAAAATTGGAATCTGCCATCTTCAAGGGAGTCCACACAGTAGGGTGTTGACACATGTCGTGTCAAAACACTAACTGGGCAATTGCAGAAACCAGAAAGTGACTGCTAGAATGGGCTCATAACCAAGCCACCCTCCCTGAGGGAAGGAATCTATGTATTGTCTGGGAATTCTAAAGCTAAGGAAGCCACGCCAAGGTGTTTATGGGCAGTCCTATCCATTCGTCCTAAGCCATTGCTTTTTGTTTTCTCTTTTCATCATATCCTGGGTACATGGGCTTCCCCAGGGGGCATCGCCTGCCTTCTTCTCTAAGGCAAAGTGGTGAAGAGATTTATTTTAGTCACATATCCAGGTCAAGACCAAAGATTTTCAAAAAGCAGCTCTACACATTGGGCCTTGTCTAGCAAGAAAACAAGGAGTCCTTACCGCTTGTCACTCACCTCTGCATTTCTTTCTGTTCTGGGACTCTACCTTCATTCAGGAGGTATGTGATGGTGAACATAGCTGAAGCTAGCTCAGATGGTTCAAGGAGCGGATTTACAGGATAAAAAACGTTTCTGCCACTTTTTCTTTTTGCATCTTGGGGTAGGGTTTGAGTTTGATGGCATCGGGGCATCTTCACAACTGTTTGCACTTTTTTTCATAAGTCCCTAGTTCAACCACCATTTTAGGACATCTGGGGTTGCCAGGTAATTCTCTCTGACACATTCCCATTGTTCCTGCTTTAAAACTGTCAGGTCAACTCAGAAAACTATCAAGCAACATGTCGGAGAATATTAAAGGCAGTGGCTTCACTAAAAGCCAAAAGAGAAGCTCCAATGTACCCAGACGTCTGGCCTAACTCGAGTTTTCATGCTGTAGCTCAAGGCCAGAACTACTTTGACCTTCTCCAAAACAATGCATCTTCCAAGCAAAGACACAAGCCTAAATGTTACACATTTATCCCAAACAACTCCCATTCCTCCTGAAAAGCATCATTGTCTATTAATAAAGAGAAATTAATAATTATAACAATAACATTTGATATTTTATTTTCAGTACATTATTAAGCATTTTAGAATATTATTTTATTCCATCCTTATGTATTAATTCAAAATATATTTATATGGTCTTGACCAGTCCCTCCCTTGTGGAGCTCTCATTCCATCCTGTAACAGTGGAAATCTTCAAGGCAGATGTGCCCAAGCCACACCCCCTCCACCTTCCTCTGACCTCAGCTGTTGCCAGGATGGACACCTCCCCATCTCCAGTGCCCTTGAATTTCAGGACGGAGGAAGGGGCTTCATCCCCAAAGTAGGTGCAGCCTGGAGGAGCAAGGAGTTTGCATCAAAGGATGGGGATGGGCAGTGGGAGAGACATGTCAAGCCTTTCACCCTTCAGACGGACAATTCCCAGGCACGTTCCTCGCAATTTCTCCAAGGCCCCCCAACAGGACAGGCCCACTTGGCTGGCAGGGCTTCACAGCCCCCGCTCTGTGGGCTTCTCCTTCTTGTCTGTTTCACTCTCACCACCGCTTCCCTCCTGCTCCCTGGATCACCTCCTAAATAAACTGCCTGCACTCACATCCTTCTCAGGCTTTTCTCTAGAGGGACTCAAACTGAATTATTTCCCCATTTTACAGATGCAGACTTTGAGGCAAAATGCCTTGAAATCATAAGCAGCAGATCCAGGACTCACATCAGGTGTGTGTGACCCCAGAGTCCAAGGACCCAACACTGATGTGATGCTGTCTCCTGCTGTCAAATGCTTTAGGGCTGCCCCAGTGGCACTCAGATTTATACTGATTACCTGAACTGGTACTTTTCAAGACAGCCCCACTCCATCGCCGGGTAGTTCTAATGATTAGAAAGTTCTGATTGGCATTCAGTTCATATCTACATCCATGAAGCTTCATGTATTTTTCCTTCATCAGCAAACACCTATTCATTGGTGTCTAGAAGCTGGACACTGTGCTAGGCATGGGGGCACAGCTCTAATGAGGGAGATATGGTCCCTTTGTTCACAGAGCTGCCTGTCGGGGACTGTTGAGCACCGTGCAGGGTGGGAGCTGCAGGCTGCTGTGGGGACATGGAGTAGGGCAACTCTCTCAGCCACACTGTCCTTCTCAGTAACCTAGAATAGGATTCTCCCTGTCCACATGAGTCCTGCAGGGAGTGGCTGCAGATATCATGTCCCCGTTCTCTGTTCTTTACGTCCATCATCCAACCTTTGAATGGACCTTGATGGCATAATGGAACCCATATCCCCTGGTGTGATCAAATGAGAAACCAATGCAGAGTGCATTCCCTTACCCAGAGAAGAGACCCAGACCTTGGCAGGGAGTCTGGGAAACCATGGATGAATCCTTGAACCTATCCTCAAGGTTAGTCTTTGGAAGACCCCACTGGGCTTTTCCCCAGTGCTGAATAATTCAAGCCCTGCTCCCTAACCCTCCCATCAAAAATATTGGCAGCACAGGCCTAAGACGCCTGAATAGGTCCTAGGGAGTGAAAACAATATTACATTCCTTTTTCCCTTGTGTTGCAACTGATACAGAAGGTAGTAATTTACATGACCAATTAGTGGGTAGTAGGCTTTGGAGTCTGCCTTATTTAAAAAAATAGGCTTGCGAAACTGCTAGACTTGTCTGCTTTCTTAAATTTCAGATGGTCCCACAGCGAAGCAACATATTGTTTGGCAATTAGGTTGCTGTGGCAGGCTAGAATGGCTCAAAAGCAGCCACAAAAGCACAGAAATGTGACCTATTTTTAAATGGCTTTCCCAGCAACATGAATGTATGCTCAAAGTTTGACTTCCTTCCCTCTGATCTATTAAGTTCTCATGTGGATTTTTCCTTTTTGAAATTTTTTTGGAAATGGGATTCTAGACATGTGTCCCTGGAAGTCTTGGAAAGGCAAACCTCAGATTCCCGGGAAATGACACTGTGACCTTCAACTGTCCTTGCTGTGTCCTGGTCAACCCCCTCCCCTGCCTGCCCCCACCTTGCCTGATGACACCAACTCAATAGGCGTTCTCTCTTTCGCTATGACCGGCAAGGCAGCAGCCAACTCTAATCTCAGAAAGTCCCATTCACCCACCCGTTTATCCATCATCCACCCCTCTCTCCCTTCATTTCATAATTTATTCAATAAATACTAACCTTCCAATACACACCAGAAACTGTGTTAGGGGCCACACTAAACCCTTGAGACACTGCAGGAAATAAGAAGTCCCAAATGTCCTCTCACAAGCCCTTTCATTTAGCAGGGAATGGATGTTATGCAAATATTTTACAAATAATTAGCTATAATTGTGATAGGCGCCCCTAAAGTGAGTATAAGGCACTATGTGCACCTATAACAAAAGGGACTCAAACTAGCCTGAGTTCCCTGAGGTGACACTCAAGCTGAGAGATGGAGAAACAGACAGTTTCAGCAAACTAAAGAGGGAACAGAGAGGGAGGGTAAGAGATTTAGGAATGAAGGGTCTGCGTAAGGGTCCTGGGAAGAAGGAGTATTCACTTTGAGGGGCCACATAAAGGCCACTGTGGCCAAAGGGTGAGAGCTCAGGGGAGAGGGGATGGGGCAGGATGGGCCAGAGAGGGAAGCTGTGGCTCCATCGTGCAGTATTTAGGAGAAAAAAGGGAAACCAGGGGAGGGTGATGTGTGTGATGCTGGAGTCACTTGTGTTCAGGAAGGCCATGCTGCTGCCTGCTATTTGGAGAGTGGGCTCCAGACGAGAGGGTGGAGTGATGGGTGGGAGGTGGAGGTAAGAGGCAGGGAGGGATGTTAGGAGGCCAGTGCCTTGTCCCGGAGAGTTGACTGTGACTGGGACTGGAATGGTGATAGTGGCAGTGAAGAGAACCAGAATGGTTCAAAATACACTTTGGAAGGGACGTATGAGGACTCCTCGGTGCTCTGTGGCAGGCCAGGTGAGCCCCCTGGACATGCTGCACAGCTTCAGAGCTGAGCCAGGCCCTCAGCAGCCTCCTGCTTCTGATCCATGGCTGTGCGAGGGTCTGCAGGGTCAGAGGGAGAGGATGGCTTCACTTCCGCCCACCTCTCCTGCTTCTGCTTCTGGAGGGATTGTGTAGGGCTGCTGTTCTCCAACTGCTTCTCATGGAGTGAGTAACTAAGGAGAGGTGTATTAGAAACTTTTTGTACCCTCCTTTCTTTCTCTGCATGGCTCTAGCACTTACCAGCCTCCTGGTCATACCGTCAACATTCAATTTGTACTTGGGGATTGAGCCATCACTCCATATAATCTCAGGAAAGGTGAGAATCAGGTGCATTCTCACCTCTACCTGTTGCTATCCCACATCAACTGTCAAGTCAGCCAAGAGGCTCTATAAACTAGGAAAGGTGAAGATGGTTTGTTGGTTATTGCGGCACTATTCACAATAGCAAAGACTTGGAACCAACCCAAATGTCCATCAGTGATAGACTGGATTAAGAAAATGTGGCACATATACACCATGGAATACTATGCAGCCATAAAAAGAATGAGTTCATGTCCTTTATACGGACATGGATGAAGCTGGAAACCATCATTCTCAGCAAACTATCACAAGGACAAAAAACCAAACACCGCATGTTTTCATTCATAGATGGGAATTGAACGATGGGAATTGCACAATGAGAACGCTTGGACACAGGAAGGGGAACGTCACACACTGGGGCCTGTTGTGGGGAGGGGGGAGGGATAGCATTAAGAGATATACCCAATGTAAATGATGAGTTAATGGGTGCAGCACACCAACATGGCACATGTATACATATGTAACAAACCTGCACATTGTGCACATGTACCCTAGAACTTAAAGTATAATAAAAAAAAGAAAGGGGAAGATGGGAAAAGTAAGTTCCCTCAACCCTAACACAGGAAGTTGGAAAAGCCACACTGTCAGTACAGTCCTCAAATACAAGAATTATCAAACCGTAGCATCAAAAGGCACAATGGGGGCCGAGTGCAGTGGTTCTCACCTGTAATCCCAGCACTTTAGGAGGCTCAGGCGGGAGGATCACTTGAGCGCAGGAGTTTGATACCAGCCTGGGCAACATAGTGAGACCTTGTCTCTACAAAACATAAAAAATTCGCTCAGTATTGTGGCACACACCTGTAGTTCCAGCTACTCTGTAGGCTGAGGCAGGAGGATCAATTAAGCCCAGGAGTTCCAGGCTACAGTGAGCTATGATCACACCACTGCACTCCAGCCTCACAGAGTGAGAGCTTTTCTCAAACAAACAACAAAAAAAGAAAGAAAAGGGGACAATGGCATGGCTTTCTGACATGTAACATCCTCTCATCTTCCTGCCTAGCTGTATGTATGCCACCACCTATCTATTGTGTGCTCCTGGCAGACATTACAAATCAACCAAGATGCTTTGTCTCAAACTGAACTTTCAGGAACACTCTCAATACTATGCTTTGGACTTTTCAGTTGACTAAGGTTGGTATGGAATGTGAAACCTATTTGCCATCCCTATTCTTGACTGTTTCATCAAGATAATTAACTTGGGAAAATTCCTTTTTTTTTTTTTTTTTGAGACGGAGTCTCACGCTGTCACCCAAGCTGGAGTACAGTGGCGTGATCTTGGCTCACTGCAACCTCTGCCTCCTGGGTTCAAGCAATTCTCCTGCCTCAGCCTCCTGAGTAGCTGGGATTACAGGTGTGTGCCACCACACCCAGCTAATTTTTGTATTTTTAGTAGATACGGGGTTTCTCCACGTTGGTCAGGCTGGTCTTGAACTTCTGACCTCAGGTAATCTGCCCACCTTGGCCTCCCAAAGTGCTAGGATTACAGGCATGAGCCACCGTGCCCAGCCACTTGGGAAGATTCTTCAAGTGACCATTTGGTCAGGCGCCCAAGCTTTTAGGTAGGCAAACCTCCTAGTTATCCTAGGCAGGTGGCAGCCAATTCTTTTAAAGATTTTCACGGCTCTCGATACCCCCATCATACTCCAGCCCCCATCCTGCCCTGGCTTATCCTGACAAAAGATTTTTTTCCCCCACATTTACCTGAACTCTGTCTTCCTTGCTTTTCAGAGAAAAGGAAGAAGGAAAGAGAAAGAACTACAGAATTACCAGGATACAAGGAACTTGCTGTTCAGATCTTCTTAACCTTCCAGTTGCTTGGGAATCATTGCCGCAGGGTGTCTCTGTACTCAACAGAAGGGTGAAGACATTTTAGCAACAGTAGCAAAGCAAATGATCTTGGACTTACAGTTTCTTGATTTCCGATGATTAAGCTTCTGCACATATCGACCCCAAGACAGGGTCATTCTGTAACTTCTCAATGAGGTTAAGGTATTTTGACTACTCAGTCTTCACTTTCCCTCAGTAATAGAGGCACCAAGATGCTATTGCTCCCCAGCAACCAGGCAGGAGAGAGTTGAGTCAGAGGACAGCACGAGAGAGAAGTTAAGAACAGCGATTTCTTAGGTCATAAACGGAATCAGGATTGTTAAGTGTGATTTTCTGTTACTTGCCCCAGACCTCATGGAATTAAACTTTCCTGCCCTGATCCTTTGGATCCGTTTCTCGAACCACACTCACCTGGCCCGGCCTCCCCGAGACACAAATTTGAATGGCGTTTGCTCCCGGGCACACTAGGGGGCGCCAGCGGGCTTGTTTTCCAGGATGGCCCTTAAATTCTCTCCGGCTAGGAGAGGACCATGACGGCCAGGCCACGCTTGCTCTGAAAAGCGCCGAGCGTGGAAGGGTGTCTTGGAATGGGGTCTAAAAGGGAGAACGACATCCTTATGACTTGCTTTAATCTGCTTTCTGGTTGTATTTTCAGAGCTGGGGATGAGGAGAGGTTGCGTAAAGGTGCCGGCCTGCTCCTGGCCGGGGCTGGCAGCCTTTCAGCCGCCGCGGGTGAGTCAACACCTGGGAATTGCATCCAAGGGCGGCCCTTTCAAGCTGCCTGGAACTTTCTGCCATCACACTGAGGCCACTGTTTGACCCAGTCCCAGGCCAGGGAGGCAGGAGCTGATCACGTCCCAGGGCAGTGCTTCTCCCTGGCACTGAGTCCGTGGAAAGAGGCTGGGAAGGTTCTTTCCACACTTGAGGGCTGGCGTTGGGAATATTGGGTAGTGCTCTCCGCCCCAGTGAACAGCAAGAGCTCACTTCCCCCAGCAGACTTCTGCTCCACTGGCCTACTTTCAGCGTGGAGTGGAAGGAAGCCAGCTCCAGGAGGGCAGAGGCTTCCTCTCCACCCCTCTCTTCCACAACCTTCAACAGGCGCCTTGTTCTCCCCGGCCAGGGAACTGCTGATGGCGACCATCGTTTCCCAGCCCAGCAAGGGGAAATGAGGGGAGGAAATCAGCGCAGGGTTTTTATTGCCAAGTATTTCTTTCCCTGGGAGGAGAACGATTTCAAACCGCTGAGTGGAGATTGGAGTTAGTCCAGCCATAAACCATCTTAATGAACACTAATAGAGAACCGCAATTATTGTTGACTTCAAAATGCAAACAAGAACTTTAGACAGTGATCCCTATCAGCCGGTGAGGCCGGGCACAGATGCCGGGCGCTGTTTTTGCCGTTGCTTAGCAATGGAAAATGAACTGTTCCTGTCTCTTATCACTGGAGGTGGAGGTAGGACAATGAGCTTTATTGGACTGAATAGGTATGAAATTAGTTTATTCTTTTTCACTTGGAGAAGGCAATTGGCAGCCAAGAGAGTCACTCGGAAAAGGGGTATTTTAGAGGTTGAGGGCGACTTTCCTTTCCCGTTACTTCGGTAAATCCTAAAACCACCTTGTTTTCCTCTACAGATAAAGTTTGAACTTTTGCCGGGAGTGTCCCTCCAAAACTATCATCAATCAGACAGAATATCTGCAAATACAAACTCACAGACCAGGGTCGGAATTAGTGTGAGGAGAATGAAATCTTGGGTGCAAAATTTAAGGGAATGCCAAAAAACTTAGTAGCCAGGATAAATAATAGTTTAATGCAATATTTTTTAAAACTCAAAATAACTGTAAAATATTCATGGTAAAAAAAATCAGATTTTAAATAAAGAGAAGCTCAATATCACTGATTTTTATTTTTCCTTTGGCTTCAGGCTTTAATATGGCAGAGTGCGTCAATGCCGCAGACTTTTTACTGCACCAAACACGTTTGCCACACGGAAAGTTTTGGGAGCTGCCTTTTCCTCAACAGTGTTGATGCTATGGAGTACAGAGCCCTGTAGCTGGACAGAAGGGAGGGTCTCTTTCTGCAGTTCTTTAGCAGGCTTCTTCCAGGATAGTAGGGAGGCAAATGGCCTTGGGGAGGAACCTGCCTATGCTTCCAGGGCAGTGACACAGGAAGTACAAAGGTACAGGAAGTACTAAGGTACAGGAAGTACTAAAGTACAGGAAGTACTGAAAACCCAGGGCTCAGCTAACACAGACGGTCAGCTGAAATTGCCCAAAACACTGTTCCTCAGACAACAGGGACAGGCCCAGAGCTGGCAGTTTATGGTAAAATTATCTCCTCTTTTGTTATTGGTATTAATAGTAACTCCTGTATATAGAGAACCCTTAGGTGGAATCACATGGAAGTGCCAATACTGAACCTTTTTTGACCTACAAACCCAATGAATATGGGTTTCATCCAATGTATGCTGAGTATGGGAGGCTGAATAATGAACCCCAAAGATGTCCACATCCTAATCCCTGGAACCTGTGAATATTACCCTATATGGCAAAAAGGATTTTGCAGATGTGATTGAATTAAGGATTCTTTTTTTCTTATTTTAGTGACAGGGTCTTGCTATGTTGCCTCGGCTGGAATGCAGTGGCTGTTCATAGACATTATCATAGCACACTACAGTCTCAAACTCCTGGACTCAAGCAATCCTCCTGCCTCAGCCTCCTGAGTAGCTAGGACTACTGGGATGCACTACTGCTCCTGGCAAATTAAGGATTTTGAGATGGAGAGACTATCCTGGATTATCTGATGGGCTTAATCATTGACAAAGGTTCTTGTATAAGGAAAAGTCAATGTGATAATGGAAGCAGATTTGAAGATGCTGTGCAACTGGCTTTGAAGATGGAGGAAGGGGCCACAAGCCAAGGATTGTTGGCAGTCTCTAAGCTGGAAGAGGTAAGAAGCAGATTCTCCTGTGGCACCTCCGGGAGAAATGCAGTACTGCCTATACCTTGACTTTAGCCAAGTGAAACTAATTTTAGACTTCTCACCTCCAGAACTGTAAGATAATCTGTGTTGATTTAAGGCACTATGTTTGTGGTAATTGGTTACAGCAATAGGAAACTAATAGACCAGGCATTATGTTAAGTGCTTTGTATCATTAAAGAAATGTATACGAATCCACCCTCAGCCTTCTCGATGACTTTCTGTGTTTGGGTTATTTCCTCTCTTTTGCATCCTCAATTTCCCTTTTCTTAGTGGGTCTTTTCCATTGGCATATACACATGCTTTCCTGTTTATCACCTTCAAGAACAAAATCAAACAAAAGACCTAATAACATCCACTCATGATTTTTTAAAAAATTAGTGAACTAGAAATAGAAATTTCTTCAACCTAATGCAGAATTTCTACCAAACATCCATAACAAACATCATACTTAAAGGTTAACAGTTTTTTTTTTTTTTAATCCCCACTTCTATTCAATACTGTACTGAGGCTACTAGCCAGAACAATAAACCAAGAAAAAGAAACAAAAGATATAACACTTGGAATCAAAGAAGCAAAACAGATATTCATTGAAGGTGCTAAAAGACGAGTGCAGAACACCAACATGGCACATGTATACATATGTAACAAACCTGCAAGTTGTGTACATGTACCCTAAAACTTAAAGTATAATAATAATAAAATAAAATAAAAAAGATTATTTTCATAAAAAAATTCAAGGATTCCACAGCTAAATTATTAGAATTAATAAGTGAGTTTAGTAAGTTTAAGGGATAAAAGATCAATATTCAAAATCAGTTGATTTTCTATACACCAGCAACAAAGAGATAAGAAATATAATTTAAAAAAACAGTTTCCAGGCCAGGCACGGTGGCTCACGCTTGTAATCCCAGCACTTTGGGAGGCCGAGGCGGGTGGATCACGAGGTCAGGAGATCGAGACCACAGTGAAACCCCGTCTCTACTAAAAATACAAAAAATTAGCCGGGCCTGGTGGCGGGCGCCTGTAGTCCCAGCTACTCGGAGAGGCTGAGGCAGGAGAATGGCGTGAACCCAGGAGGCGGAGGTTGCAGTGAGCCAAGATTGCACCACTGCACTCCAGCCTGGGAGACAGAGAGAGACTCCGTCTCAAAAAAAAAAACAGTTTCCAGTTGCAACAGCAGCAAATAAGTAGGGGAAAAGTGGGCAGAGAGAAAGAGAGAGACACAGAACGAACCTAGGAGTAGATCTAACAAAAGATGTATGGCTGGGCACGGTGGCTCACGCCTGTAATCCCAGCACTTTGGGAGGCCAAGGCAGGTGGATCACGAGGTTAGGAGTTCAAGACCGGCCTGGCCAAGACAGTGAAACCCCCTCTCTACTAAAAATACCAAAAAAAAAAAAAAAAAAAAAAAAATTAGCTGGGCGTGGTGGCACACACCTGTAATCCTAGCTACTTGGGAGGCTGAGGCAGGAGAATTGCTTAAACTGGGGAGGTGAAGGTTGAAGGTTCCAGTGAGCCAAGATCACACCACTGCACTCCAGCCTGGGTGACAGAGCAAGATTCCCTCTCAGGGGGTGGTGGTGGGGGGAAAGAGGTACAAGTCTTTCATGGAAAAAAAATACATAAAATTTCATCAAAAGGTATAAATAAATGGTTTATAGATTCAGTTCAGTTCAATCAACATTCAAATAGACTTTTTTTCATGGAATTTGACAAGCTTTTAAAAAAATTAGCATAAAAAAGCAAAAGACGAAGAAGGGCCAACAAAGAAAGTAGGGGGCTTGTCTATTAGATGTCAGACTTACTTCACAGTCAAAAGTAATTAAGACAATGTGGTATTTACATAGATCAAAATCTAAATCAGAATAGAATAAAGAGCCCAGAAACACATGGACCCATTATATAGAAGTGTGATGTAAGCCAGCACTAATATTGCAGATCAAAAGGGGAAAGGATAAATTAGTCAAAAAGAGGGGGAAAAATAAATATATACACTATGAAGAAACAAATTCTTATTGATAAAAGAAAAAAGAGAAAGATGAACAGTTTAAAAATTTAGAATATATTATATAAAGGATTTTCACCTGGGCTCCACAGACATCCACTGGGTTGCTGAACATAATTCAGTACGTTCATGATCATGGATGGGAAAAAAATTAATATTTATTTTCACAAATCCCGAACTAAAACATTAAAGATTCAATTATGAACATAGACAACAGACCATAACAGCCTTGCAGTATCTGTGACTTTGCCACTAATAAAAATACAGATATGTTCATGTCATATTATAGTTATTGCAGGTATCTCATAATATTATTTATGCACTCAGTACCTGGAAATTTACAGCAGTTATTAGATATTCTGCTAAATCTTGATATTTAATGCATTAAGAAGAAGCACACATGTTATGTATCATCACTTTAAATATTTTAATAACTATATTTCAGCATAATTGGTTTTCTTTGTAATGCTATGAGTTTCATTTTATACTTTTACCAACATGACAAAGGGTCATGTTGGCATTAAAATGGTTTAAAAATCATATTATAGAAAAAATTGTATTATAGAAGAATATTCATATGACCTTAGCATATATAGAAAGATTTCCTCAACAAGGCAAAAGAGGAAGCCATAAAGGAATAGAGTGATAAATTTGATTACATTAAAATTATAAGCTTTTTCTATCAAAATATATAATACTATAAAGAAACTAAAAGATATGTCACAAACAGAGAGAAGAGATCTGCTTAATCTGCTTAACAAAGGATTAGTATCTGGAATATCTGAAGTCTCCTACAAATCAATAAAGACAGACAATTCAATCTTTTAAAGGACAACATTGTATGGTCTTTCCCAGAAGACCATACAATGACCAATAAACATTTGAAAAAATGGTCAACCTCAGTATATTGGGAAAAGGTAGTTTAAGACAAGGAGCTACTTACTATTTAATAACCACATTGTCCCAGGTGAATATTTTTAAAGTATCTGGCAATATCAAGTGTTGGCAAAGATACAGAGCCCAGGGACTTTTACATGCTGCTAATGGGTATATAAATTGTTGTTTTGGGAAAACCGTCAGGCCTTTTTTTTTTTTTTTAAGACAGAGTCTCGCTCTCTTCCCCAGGCCAGAGTGCAGTGGTGCGATCTCGGCTCACTGCATCCTCCACCTCCCGGGTTCAAGCGATTCTCATGCCTCACCCTCCTGAGGAGCTGGGATTACAAGCGCGTGCCACCACGCCTGGCTAATTTTTGTATTTTTAGTAGAGATGGGGTTTTGCCATGTTGGCCAGGCTGGTCTTGAACTCCTGACCTCAGGTGATCCATCTGCCTCGGCCTTCCAAAGTGCTGGGATTACAGGTATGAGCCACCACGCCCGGCCGTGGCATTATTTTTAAGGTGGAAGATGCACATACCCTAAACCCAGTAAAACCCTTGCATTTGTGCACCAGGGGTCACATTCAACCCAACTTGCCAAGAATGGAAGAATGGATACATAAATTGTGGTATAGTCACAAAGTGTAATATAATGCTATTGTGAAAATAAAGTAACCACAGCCACATCCATTCACATGTATGAATCTCAACCCTGATGTTGAGTGAAGAAAGCAAATTTCAAAAAAAAAAAAAAAAGCAAACAATGTGATTCAATTTATACAAAGTTTAAGAAATAAGCCAAAAAGAATTGTTTTCCAGTGTGGAATGTAGAACACTTGAACTTTCCACTCCATCCAAACAAGTAAAAAGCTAAAGAAACTGGAAAATCAAGAACTCTTAGATCTGTAGCAGAAATGAGAGCTCAGGGCACACTGCTGTCCCTAGAATTGGAGAGACAGACAGGTGGATACAGAGAATCACAACATACCACAGCAAAAACCTCCGTGGGAACCAGTGCTGGGGACATTGTATCTCGCTATCATGAAAAAATTCCAAAGCATGCTAAAAGATAAAAACACAGTTTGAAGAGACAGAGTAAGTCAGAACCAGACATAGTACAGATATTGGAACTATCAGGCAGAGAATTTAAAATAATTATGATGAATATGCCAAAGGTTCTAATGCAAAAGTAGACAGTATGCAAAAACAGACGGACAGTGTAAGCAGAGAGATTAGAATCCTAAGAAATAATAAAAAGGAAATGTTAGAGATCTAAAACACTATAACAAATGAAGAACGTTTTTGATGGGCTTATTAGTAAACCGGACATGGCGGAAGAAAGAATTTCCAAGCTCGAGAATGTATCAATAGAAATCTCCGGCCAGGTGCGGTGGCTCACGCCTGTAATTCCAGCACTTTGGGAGGCCGAGGCGGGCGGATCACAAGGTCAAGAGAACAAGACCATCCTGGCCAACATGGTGAAACCCTGTCTCTACTAAAAATACAAAAATATTAGCTGGGTGTGGTGGCACGTGCCTGTAGTCCCAGCTACTCAGGAGGCTGAGGCAGGAGAATCGCTTGAACCAGAGAGGTGGAGGTTGCAGTGAACTGAGATCACACCACTGCACTCTAGCCTGGCAACAGAGTGAGACACCATCTCAAAAAAAAAAGAAAGAGAAAAGAAAAAAAGAAATTTCCAGGACTGAAAAGCAAAGAGAACAGACCAAAACAAACAAACAAAAACACAACAATAACAACAGAAAGCAAAGAAAATCTTAGACTATTCAAAAACTGTGGGAAAACTCCAAAAGGTCTAACATATACATAATGGTTACCGCAGATTCAGGAAGCTGAGAGAATGCAATGCAGGATAAACGCCCAAACAAAACAAAACTCTAAACCTAGGTACATAATTTTCCAACTACAGAAAATTAAAGATAAAGAAAAATCCTGAAAGAAGACAGAGGGGAAAACATTTTACACGCAGAAGAGCAAAGATAAGAATTACATTCTACCTCCTCAGCAACTATGCAAGCAGGAAGAAAGTGAAGTGACATATTAAGTGTTGAAAGAAAAAATCCCACCAACCCAGAATTCTGTAACCTTGACATTAACTTTCAAAAGTAAAGGAGAAATAAAAACTTTCTCAGACAGACAAAAACTGAGGGAATTTGTTGCTAGTAGATCTGCCTTACAAGAAATGTTAAAAGAACTTTTACAGAGATAAGGAAAATAATACAGGTCAGAATTCAGAGCCACATAAAGAAAAGAAGAGCATCAAAGAAAGAATATGTGAAGGTAAAATAAAAACTTTTATTTTTCTTAAATTATCTAGTGGATAACAGTTTGTTCAAAATAATAGCAACAATGTATTTGGTTATGTATGCTTATGCTTATATCTTATGTAATATGAGTGTTTCTGTATATTTATATGTAAGTAAAATGAATGACAATGATATAAGGAGTGGAAGGGTGGAATTAGGATTTTTTTTGTTTTTTTTTTTTTTTAGGGTCAGGGTCTTGCTCTGTTGCTCAGGCTGGAGCGCAATGGTGTAATTATAGCTCACTGCAGCCTCAAACTCCTGGACTCAAGCTATGCTCTTATCTCAGCCTTCTGAGTAGCTAGGACTATAGGTGCATATCACCATACCCAGCTAATTTTTTTTTTTTTGCTCTAGAGACAGGGCCTCACTATGTTGTCCAGGCTGGTGTCAAACTCTTGGCCTCAAGTGAGTCTCTTGCCACAGCCTCTGAAAGTATTGGCATTATATGTGTGAGCCACTGTGCCTGGCCTATTTTGTTATTTTAAGGTAATCACACAACCAGTGGTATGGTAAAATGGCAATAGTGTTATTATTCTACTTATTTTTCTTTTACTTTTTATAATGATTGCCCTAGAGTTTGCAGTATACATTTACAACAAATCCAGGCCCACTTTCAAACAACACTATATCAATGTATAGTGACTTAATATGTCACTCCACTTTCCTCTTCTATATAACATGTTATATTTTATACATATATTAAATATAATGGTATAGTATTATTTGAAAGTGGGCTTGTATTTGTTGTAAATGTATACTGCAAACTCTAGGGTAATCACTATAAAAAAGTAAAAGAAAATTAAGTAGAATTCATATGCTAAGAATGGAGAAAAAAATGGAATTATAGAAAATGCTCAGTTAAACCACAAAAGGCAGACAAAGAGTGGAAGGCAAAAATAAAACAGTGTACAAGAACAACAAATAAAAACCAGTAACAAATACGGTAGATATTAATCCGGCTGTATCAATAATCACTTCAAATGTCAATGGTGTAACTGATGCAATTAAAAGACAAAGATTGTCAGAGTGGATCAAAAAACATAACCCCACTTTGAGAGTCCGAGGCAGGAGGATAGCTTGAGTCCAGGAGTTCAAGACCAGCCTAGGCAACATGGAGAGACCCTATTTCTACGAAAAATACAAAAAGTTAGCTTAGCATAGCGGCTGAGGTGGAGGGTCACCTGAGCCCGGGAGGTCAAGGCTGCACTGAGCCATGATCACACCACTGCACTCTAGCCTGGATAACAGAGTGAGACCCTGTCTCAAAAACAAACAAACATAAATGACCCAACTATGTGTTATCTACAGAAAGCCCATAAAGACACATAGAGATTAAAAGTAAATGGATCGAGAAAGATATAACATGGTAACACTAATCAAAAGAAAGCAGAGGTAGCTCCATTAATTTCAGACAGAGCAGACTTCAAAGCAAGGAAAGTCGTCAGGGACAGAGAAGGGCATTAGTAATGATAAAGGGGTCAATTCTCCAAGAAGACATACCAGTCCTTAATGTGTGTGTGCCTAACAATAGAACATTAAAATACATGAGGCAAAAACTGATAGAACTACAGGAATCATTGAAAATAGATGAATCCACTATTATAGTTCCAGACTTCACCCCTCTATCAGAAATGCACAGATCCAGTAGGCAGAAAATCAGTAAGGACACAATTGAACCCAACAACATCATTAATCAACTAGGTATGATGAACATCTATAGACTACTTCATCTGACAACAGCACATTCATGTCAAGATCACGTTCATCTCAAGATCATATGAGACATTCACCAAGATAGGTCATATTCAAGGCCATAAAACACACTTTAATAATTTTTTTTTAAAAATAGAAATCATACAATGTCTGTTCTCAGGTCACAATGGAATTAAACTAGAAATCAATAAGAGAGATAACTGGAAAATCCTAAAAGACATGGAGATTAAATATAACACTTCTAAATAACAGAGGGGTCAAAGAAGACATCTCAACAAAAATTAACATATTTTTAATTAAATAAAAATGAAAATACAATTTGCTGAAATTTGTGGGATGCAGCAAAAGCAGTTCTTGGAGGAAAATTTCTAGCATTGAAGGAACATATTAGAAAAGAAGAAAGATTGGCCAGGCGCAGTGACTCACACTTGTAATCCCAGCACTTTGGAGGGCCGAGGCAGGTAGGTTGCCTGAGGTCAGGAGGTTGACACCAGCCTGGCCAACATGGTGAAACCTCATCTCTACTAAAAATACAAAAATTAGCCAGGCGTGGTGGTGGACGCCTGTAATCCCAGCTACTTGGGAGGCTGAGGCAAGAGAATCACTTGAACCCGGGAGGCGGAGGTTGCAGTGAGCCAAGATCACACCATTGCACTCCAGCCTGGGCAACAGAGCAAGACTCCATCTCAAAAAAATTAAATAAAAAGTAGAAAAAAAAGATCTAAAATAAATACTTTAAGCTTCTACCTCAGGATGCTAGAAAAAGAAAAGAAAATTAAATATGAAGCAAGCAGGAGAAAAGAAATAATAATAATAATAATTAGAGCAAAAATCAGAAAGTCAGTGTAGAAAATCAATGACTCCAGAAGCTGGTTCTTAGAAAAGATTAATAAAATCAATAAGCCACTATTCAGGCTAACCAAGAAAAAAGAGAGAAGACACAATTTACTAATATCAGAAACAAAAGAGGGGACATAGCTACAAATTCCATGGACATCAAGTGGATAATAAGGCAATAATATGAGAAATTCTATGCCCATAAATTTGATTATCTAAATGAAATAGACCAATTCCTTGAATCTGCCCAAACTCACACAAGAAGAAATAGACAATGTAACTAGGCCTACATCTATTAAAGAAATGAAATCAATAATTAATAAGCTTCCGAAACAGAAAGCACTAGGCCCACATGGATTCAGTGGTGAATTCTACAAAATATTTAAGGAAGAAATTATACCAATTCTTTACAATTTCTTTCAGAAGGAAGAAGAAGAGGGAATACTTCCTAACTCATTCTATGAGGCCAGCATCACCTTAATACCAAGACAGGATAAAGACATTACAAGAAAACTACAAACCAACATCTCTCATCAACATAAACACAAAAATCCTCAACAAAATATTAGCAAGTCAAATCCAGCAATGTATAAAAAGAATTATATACCACAACCAAGTGGAATGTATTCCAGGTCTGCAAGACTGATTCAACATTTAAAAATTAATTTAATCCATCACATCAACAGGCTAAAGAAGAAAAATCACATGATGGTATAGATACAGAAAAAGCATATGGCAAAATCCAATGTCTATTCATGATAAGTAAAAAAGCAATGCTCAGTAAACTAGGAATAGATGAGAATTTTCTCGACTTGAAAAGAATATCTACAAAACACCTACAGCAGACATCATACTTCATGGTGAAAAAAAATGGAAGCTTTCCCACTAAAATCAGGAACAAGGCAAGAGTGTCCCCTCCCACCACTCCTTTTCAACATCATACTGGAAATTCTAACTAATGCAATAAGACTAGAAAAGCAAATAAAAGGTTTACTGGTTGGAAAGGAAGAAATAAATATCTCTTTGTTTGCAGATGACTTGATTGTTTATGTAAAACAATTAAAAGAATCAACAATAACAACAACAGCAACTCAAAATCCTGGAACTAATAAGCAATTACAGCAAGGTTGCAGGATACAAGGTTAATATCTAAAAGTCAATCACTTCCCTATATACTAGCAATGAACAAGTAGAACTTAAAATTTAAAACATGATACTGGCTGGGCATGGTGGCTTATGCCTATAATCCCAGTACTTTGGGAGGCTGAGGCAGGAGGATCACTTGAGCCCAGTGGTCAAGGTTGCAGTGAGCTGTGATGGCACCACTGCACTCTAGCCTAGGTGACAGAGCAAGACCCTGTCTCAAAAAAAAAAAACAAAAAACCCCAAAATAAAAACACAGAAATCCATGACACCATTTATATTAACACCACCAAAAGTAAGCTACCCAGGTATAAACCTAACACAATATGTACAAGGTCTATATGAAGAAAACTAAAAAATTATGATGAAAGAAATCAAGGAACTAAATAAATGGAAAGATATTCTGTGATTATGGATAAGGAGACTCAATAATATCAAGATGTCAGTTCTTCACATCTTAAACTATATATTCAACGCAATCCCAATCAAATTCCCAGCAAGTTATTTTGTAGATATTTACAAACTGATTCTAAAGCTTACATGGAGAAGTAAAGGACCCAGAATAGACAACGCAACATTGAAGGAGAAGAGTAAAGTTGGAAGACTGACATTACCTGACCTCAAGACTTACTATAAAGCTACAGTAGTGGCCGGGCGCGGTGGCTCACACCTGTAACCCCAGCACTTTGGGAGGCCAAAGTGGGCAGATTACCTGAAGTCATGAGTTCGAGACCAGCTTGTCAACATGGTGAAACCCTGTCTCTACTAAAAATATAAAAATTAGCTGGGTGTGGTGGCACACACCTGTAATTCCAGCTACTTGGGCAGCTGAGGCATAAGAATCACTTGAACCCGGGAGATGGGGGTTGCAGTGAGCCAAGATCGTGCCACTGCACTGCACTCCAGCAGTGACTCTGTCTCAAAAAAAAAAAAAAAAAAAGGCGACTGTAGTTAAGACAGTGGTATTGGTGAGAAAGTAGATAAACAGATCAGTGAAACAGAATAGATAGCCCAGAAATAAACCCACATAAATACAGTCAACTGATCTTTGACAAAGGAGCAAAGGCAATACAACGGAAAAAAGACAGTCTCTTAAACAAATTTTGCTGGAATAACGGAAATCCACATGCAAAAATGAACCTAAACACAGACCTTAATATATTCTTCACAAAAATTAACTTAAAATGGATCACAGACCTAAATGTAAAACACAAAACTATAAACTAGAAGATAGCATAGGAGAAAATCTAGATTACCATAGGTTTGGAAATGACTTTTTTTTTTTCAACAAGTTCTCTGTCAGCCAGGCTGGAGTGCAGTAGTGTGTAGTGTGATCATAGCTCACTGCAGTGCCGAACTCCTGGGCTAAAGTGATCCTCCTACCTCAGCTTCCCAAATAGCTGGGATCACAGGCCTGTGCCACCAAGCCCAACTAATTTATTTTTACTTTTTAGAGACAGGGTCTCACTATGTTGCCCAGGCTGGTCTCAAACTCTTGGGCTCAAGTGATTCTCCCATCCTCCTAAATGCTGGGATTACAGGCATGAACCACTGTGCCCGGCCTGGCAGTGACTTTTTAGATATGACACCAAAGGTACAATCCATGAAAGAAATAATTGATGAGCTGGACTTTATTAAAATTAAAACTTTCTGCTCTGCGAAAGACACTGTCAAGAGAATAAAAAGACAAGTCACAGACTGTGAGAAAATATTTGCAAAAGACATGTCCAATAATGGACTGCTAGCCAAAATTTGCAAAGAACTCTTAAAACTCAACAATAAGAAAACAAACAACCCAATTAAAAAACGGGCCAAGACTTTAACAGACACCTTGCCAAAGAAAATATACAGAGGGCAAATAAGCATATAAAAAGTTGCTCCACAGCAGGAAAATGCAAATTGAAACAACAATGAGATGTCACTACATACCTAGCACGACTGAAATCCAGAACACTGACAACACCAAATGCTGGTGAAGATGTGGGGTAATGGGAAATCTCGTTCATTACTGGTGGGAATGGTACGGCCACTTTGGAAGACAGTTTGGTGGTTATTTACAAAACGAAACTTACTCTTACCATGTGATCCAACCATCATGCTCTTTAGTATTTATCCAAAGGAGTTGAAAACTTATGTAAAAAACCTATGTATAGATGCTCACAGCGGCTTTGTTTATAATTACCTAACCTTGGAAGCAACCAAGATGTCCTTCAGTATGTAAATGGATAAACTGTAGTACATTCCAGACAATGGAATATTGTTCAGCGCTAAAAAATAATGACCCATCAAGCCATGAAAAGACAGGGAGGGAACTTCAATATATGTTACCAGTGAAAAGAGCCAATCTCAAAAGGCTACATACTGTATGATTCCAACTATATGACATTCTAGAAAAGGCAATCCTATAGAGACAGTTAAAAGATCAGTGGTTGCCAGGCACAGTGGCTCACGCTTGTAATCCCAGCACTTTGTGAGCCTGAGGTGGGCAGGCTGCTTGAGGTTAGGAGTTCGAGAC
This sequence comes from Hylobates moloch, assembly GCF_009828535.3. NCBI lineage: Eukaryota > Metazoa > Chordata > Mammalia > Primates > Hylobatidae > Hylobates > Hylobates moloch. Next base: position 16,466,735 of record NW_026652291.1, on the reverse strand, counting down.
CAGCCTGGCTAACATGGTGAAATCCCGTGTCTACTAAAAATTTAAAAAATTAGCTGAACATGGTGGTGCATGCCTGTAGTCCCAGCTACTCAGGAGGCTGAGGCAGGAGAATCTCTTGAACCCAGAAGGTGAAGGTTGCAGTGAGCCAAGATTGCATTACTGCACTCCAGCCTGGGCAACAGAGCAAGACTCTGTCAAGAAAGAAAGAAGGAAGGAAAGAAAGAAAGAGAGAGAGAGAAAGAGAGAGAGAGAGAGAAAGGAAGGAAGGAGAAAGAAAGGAAATGTTGATGGTGACTCCTGTTCCAATGTAGGAATAAATAATATTAAAAAAAAAAAAAGATCAGTGGTTGCCAGAGCCTAGGGTGGAGGGAGGGATGATAGGAGGAGCCCAGGGGATTTTTTTTAGGGTAGTGAAACTACTCTATAAGATGTAGGATACTATAATGGCGGATACATGTCATTGAACGTTTGTCCAAACGCAGAGAGTGTACAACACCAAGTGTGAGCCCTAATGTATTACAAGGAACTTTGGGTGATAACCACGTGCCAGTGTCAATTAGCTAATTGTAACAAACGTACCACTCTGGTGGGGGATGTTGATAATGGGGGAGGAAGCTATGCATGTGTGGCGGCCGTGGTATATCAGATGTCTGTGTACCTTCCTCTCAGTTTTGCCGTGAACTTAAAGCTACCCTTTAAAAAAGTCTTAAAAAACAAAAAGCAAAAGTGAAAAATACATTATTCTGCTATCCATAGAAATGTATAAAACTATAAATGAAGACAAAAAAATCATAAATCTTCAGGGTATGACTTCTCCCATGGGATAGAGGCAGGAGGAAAGGTATTGGCTATCTAGGAGGGCCCTGCAAGGGTGCCCATTGGTGGTGGGGGTCCCTGATTGCTCATCCTCTTTCTTTTCTTTTACATGAGTGAAATAGTACACTACTAAAAACGAAAATTAAAACATGACACACAAAAGCCAGAAAACAGGACTCCTGTTAGCATGAAATAAATCTGAATTAATGGGAAAGCTGGCCCACTCTTAGATGGGAAAAATCAGTATTACAAAGAAGTCATCATTCCTCCATGAACCTGCATATTTCATGGGTTCCTATTAAAAAAGAGTTCCTACTAAAAAATGAGTAAATCTTGTGAGACTTACTCATTATCATGAGAACAGCATGGGAAAGACCCGTCCCCATGATTCAATTACCTCCCACCAGGCCCCTCCCATGACACGTGGGAATTGTGGGAGCTACAATTCAAGGTGAGATTTGGGTGGGGACACAGCCAAACCATATCAAATGGGTATCATTATCAGAGTAACCTGAGGCTCTGGGACGTCTGGTAACTTTCCCAGCATCAGCTATTTGGGATGCTCTCCAGGGATGACAAGGGTACTGCTGAGCAGAAAGAGGATCCCAGAGGGTGCTGGCAATGGTGGTCTTCCATCTCCAGCTTCCTTCTGAGGGGCTGTTTCCCAAAACAAAATAGAGAGCCTTCCGAGCTCTGCAGTAGTCTCTTCTGGTCTGGGGTCAGAAAACAGACAGACCCAGCAGGCATGGGCAAATATCCCCACTTCCCCTACACAGGCCTCCACTCCACGCAGACTCAAAGAGCATCCCTTGGGCACTTGAGTGTCTGGGGCAGTGTAGGGAGCAGTTATCCACATGGGCCATCTTGTCTACCCCTCTTAGTGCCTGCTGGGGCAACAGTGCCAGGGCAACCCACTGCAGCTGTTGGCCTGGGGCTGTCTCCGTCTGGCCCTGAAGGTCTCGTGTCCTGGGCTAACTGGGATGGCTGCTCATCTTCCTTTTGGTCGCCACCCTCTGTTTCCAGGAGACTCAGGGAAGGCCATATTGTTTATTCACAGAGGCTGGGTTTGAACCACATTTTCTTTTCTGTTTTTTGAGACTGAGTTTCACTCTTGTAGCCCAAGCTGGATTGCAATGGCGCAATCTCGGCTAACTGCAACCTCTGCCTCCCGGGTTCAAGTGATTCTCCTCCCTCAGCCTTCCACATAGCTGGAACTACAGGTGCCTGCTACCATGCCCAGCTAATTTTTGTATTTTTAGTAAAGACGAGGTTTCACCATGTTGGCCAGAATGGTCTCGAACTCCTGACCTCAAGTGATCCACCCCCCTCAGCCTCCCAAAGTGCTGGGATTACAGGCGTGAGCCACCGCGCCTGGGCTGAACCACATTTTCTACAGCACATCTGCCTGTTTCAGAAGAACAAACAAAGTAATAATATGAATGCTAGTAGCTCATGGTAAGACGGAAGTCTTACTGTGTGCCACCCACTTGGTGTTCATGTCCTTGTTCAAATGTCACCTCGACCACCCCATTTAAAAACAGCGTGGAGTCCCTGCTCGCCATCTCTCTCTGTCTCCTTATGCTGGGTAATTTTCCTTCACAGCAGTGATCACTACCTGATCCCACATCATAGCTGTATAATTTGTTTATTGTCGGAGTCTCCCACCAGAATGGAAGCCTGCTGGACCCCAGATGTACCAGCTAAATCAGCCACATTGCTGTTCTGGGATTTTTGGCTACTGTTTCCTGAGTGCCACCATGGGCTGACCCCTGCACCACGTGCCTGTCAGTCAGTGCCACAATGCTCCATGAACTAAGGACTAACGCAGAGCTGAGCTGCCCTCACAGACAATTCTGAGCATCTTGCTGGGTACAGGGTGGGCACAAGGTGTCAGCTTCTCTTCTGCAACTAACAAATGAAGATCTTGTATTGGTTTCCCAGGGTTGCCATAGCAAAGTGCTGCACACTTGCTGGCATAAAACAACAGAAACGTGTTCTCTCACAGTCTGGAGGCTGGAAGTCCAAAATCCAGGTGTTGGTGGGGCCACATTCTCTCTGAAGGCCGAAGGGAGGGTCCCTCCCTGCCTCTTCGAACCTTCTGGTGGTTGTTATCAATCCTTGGCATTCCTTGGTTCGTGGCTGCATCACTCCAGTTTCCTCCTCGGTCGTCTTGTGTCCCTCTCCCTGTCTGAGTCTGTGTCTCCGTATCTGAATTTCCCTCTCTTTTCTTGGATAAAGACAGTAGTCATTGGATTTAGGGCCCACCCTAATTCAATGTGGCCTCATCTTACCTAATCACATCTACAAGGTCCCTGTTTCCATATAGGGTCACATTCTAAGATTCTGGGTGGACGTGAATTTTTAGGGGAACACTCCCCATCCCACCACAGACACTAAGGTAGGAAGAGTCACTCCCAGCCCAGGTCTGTTCTGCCTCCAAGCACAAAGCTCTCAATAACCACCCTTTACTGACTCTCAGTTGTCTCCATTTGTGGAATTGAATCAGAGTTTTATTACCTTCAAATTGCTGGGCACGGCATTCTAACAGCATTTCAGGGACCAGGGCCCTGGAAATCTCATTTCTGCTGGTCCAGGCCCTCGAGGGATCAATGTTGTTCACGCTCTTCTCTGGATCGTTGGAATTGGTCTTCTAAAGGCCGACTTGCCAGACTTAGAGGCCTTTTTTCCATGTCACATTCCTCAGCTAAACTTCAAGGGCCTGTGTCTATCTGAAACTCTGGAACATGAACAATTGCTTTTTATCTATGTATTGCTGTTTAATAGGGAAGTTGGAAATGTGGTCCAGGGTCTCAGTTACAAAATACTGAAAACAAAACAAAAATATCTGACAAAACGCACAACACCCTATCTCACCTCTTTTATTGGAGCCTATTCATTATTGCTTCACATCTGCCTAGAAGTCCACGTCCCATTTTGGATTCTGGTTTGCTTTAGTTCACTTTCCCTGTCAACATTCTGTGTGTGTGTGTGTGTGTGTGTGTGTGTGTGTGTGTGTGTGTGTGTGTGTGTGTGTGTTTTTCTTCCTTCCCTAAGAAAAAGTCTAAATAACTCCACAGAACTTCCCTTTCTTCCTTTGGGTGACAAGTCACCCTCTAATGAGTGTCACTAAGAAAAAATTCCATCTTAATTTTAATTTGTATTTTTTTAGAGACAAGGTGTCACTCTGTTACCCAGGCTGGAGTACAGTGGCACGATCATGGCTCACTGCAGCCTCAAACTCCTGTGCTCAAGCGATCCTCTTGCTTCAGCCTCCCAAGGAGTTGGGACTACAGGTGCATGGCACCATGCTTGGCTACGTTTTAAATTTTTTTGTAGAGACAGGTTCTTGCTATGTTGCCCAGGCTGGTCTTGAACTCCAGGCCTCAAGGAATCCTCCTGTCTCAGCCTCCCAAAATGTTGGGATTACAGGCATGAGCCACCATGCCCAGCCAAAAATTCTCTTCAGTTGGAATGGTTTCCTTCTGTTTATTGCTAGTCTGTTTCCCAGCTGAACTAAACCAGCAATCAAGTTTTAATCAATTTGCCTACTTGCCGTCCCCCTAGCAACCAAGCTCTTCTCTCTAGGCCTTCGCATGAGCTTTTCCTTCTGTCTGGAACTCTCTTCCCGGTGGATCTTTATGGCTCATTCCCTCGCCTTGTTCTGGTTTCTGCTCACATGTCACCTTTGCAGGGAACCTCCTTTGACTATTCTGTAAAGACAGCATACCCCCAAGGCCCACCACTAGATTCTATCCCCTTTTCTCCCAACTCAGTGCCACCTGAGTTATCATATACTGATTTGTTTTTTGTCTGTGCTCTTAATTAGAATGTCCACTTCCTGAGGGCAGGACTTTTTGATCCTTTTTGTTCCCCCACTGTATCCCCAATGCCTGAGAGTAGCAGACTGCACATAGCAAGTGCTCAGTGAATATTTGTGTAAATAAATGATCTCTCAGATGTAAACACTATGATTTCATATTTAAATTACTATCTCTTCGTCTATACTAAGAGAGATAGAGAATGCCCTTTGACATCAAGCCATTAACTTCCTTTTCTTACCAACAGTGTCTTCAAGGTTTCACACCGGGGAGTCACTTAGCCAATTAAGAAACTTTGACCACTGAGATTTACATCAAGGGGTCTCCACTTTCAGAGAGCATGGACCCTTTACAGCCTGATGGAAACTATAAAATTTCTTTGCAGAAAAATGCACACTTTTGGAGCGTTTTGCCTGTGATGGTGGGATGGGGACTGTGAGCATTCCCTAGCCTTCTTCTGCCTGCCCCTGGTTCTAATGCACCTGCCCTAGGGTAAGTATTTGTTGACTGAATGAATGATGTGTATGGTGAGTTCTCAGCTATATACATTCCTTTACTAAGGCTGCTGACACAAATTACCACAAATTTGATGCCTTAAAACACAGAGATTTATTATCTGACAATTCTGCAGGCCAGATGTTCAAAACCAGTGTCTCTGGGCTGAAATCAGAATGCTGGCAGGGACGAGCTTCCTCTGCAAACTGCAGTGGGGAATCCATTCCTTGCCTCCTCCTGCTTCTGAGGGCTCCTGGCATCTTGGCTTGTGGCCACATCACTCCAGTCTCCGCCTCATGGTCACACTGCCTCCTCTTCTGGGGCAACCAAATCTCCCTCTCCCTCCCTCTTCTAAGAATACATGTGACTGCATTTAGAGCTCACAGTGAAAATCTGGCGCAATCATCTTCCCATCTCAAGATCATTAGCCTAATCCCACCTGCAAAGTCATTTTTTTAAACCATGTAACATAACATGTAAGGTTCCAGAGATTAGGGTCTGATATCTTTGGAAGCCATTATTCAACATACTACACCAAATAAAGAGGAAAAATGGCATAAATAAATACACACACACACAATGCAGAATTATTTGAAGATTTTAACTGTGTTTTGTTTTGTTTTGTTTTGTTTCTTGAAATGGAGTCTCACTCTGTCACCCAGGCTGGAGTGCAGTGGCACAATCTCGGCTCACTGCAACCTCTGCCTCCCGGGTTCAAGTGATTCTCCTGCCTCAGCTTCTGGAGTAGCTGGGATTAGAGGCACCTGCCACCATGCCGGGCTAATTTTTGTATTTTAGTAGAGACAGGGTTTCACCATGTTGGCCAGGCTCGTCTTGAACTCCTGACCTCAAGCGACTGCCCACCTCGGCCTCCCAAAGTGCTAGGATTACAGGCGTGAGCCACCGCGCCTGGCCTTCACTGTGTTTTAAACCTGAGTGTGACTAAATTTCCAGAATTCACAGCATTTAAAATAAGGAAGGTAGAATGTGAAAGGCTGACTCCATCCCCATCTGGCCCCCAGCCCATACTTCTCATCCTCCATGGGCTTTGTTTAGAATTCACAGGAGGAATTTCAGGTTGCCTGGGGGCCAAACATAAATGAGAGGGAGCAGTCAGAGTTGTTTAAATGACTCTATAACTTGAGTGTGTCCAAAACTGACAATAGGAGGGTGAATGTGAGTTTGTCTGAATGCACTGATGCCCAATTCCATTGCGAGTTAACAGTACGTAAAGGATTTCCAACCTTCCCAGGACCCCGAAGGCAGCATTGAAAATAATCTACCTGCAGTAAACTTTGCTATTGTTTAAGAGGAGAAATGGGATTTAATGCTGTAGGCCACACCAGGAGTCCAAAAGTGTGTCCCTAGCAAATTGATGTGCACTGTGCAGAAAAACTTCTCTGCAAAGGGTGGCTGGAATTCTGTCAGGTGTTGTCCCACACTTGGCATGTTAATTTAAATAACAAGGATAGCATCATCAATCCAGGAGGGCACAAGTCCCTGTCCCTTCTTGGCAAGTTAATGTGGCCTAATGTTTGTATAAAGTCCACCTATTCTTTTAAATAAATATACTTTACTCAGCAGGGTTTTGACCAGTGTCATTTATCCTTAATTCCTTCAAGCAATAAATTAGATAACCTTTTTACCCTCTCTTCTGTCCTAGAGCAACAAACTTTTCCAGAAGGCTGGCTAGCTGTAGGCACTGTGAGAAACAGGCCCTGCCCTTAAGGATCTCATAGCGTGGAGCAGGAGAGGAACACACACATAGTTCATGCATGGAATGTGACTTCTGGATGTTTGGAATACTGGTTAAAAAGCCTTAAGGCTGAAGGTGACAGACAATAAGTGCCCCACTTTCTAAAGAGAGCTGCAGACAAGCCCCTGAAGAATTTACTGAAACATGCAGAGCCCATTCTATCAGTGTTCACCTCTGTTGCCCTCCTCCAGCCTACATAAAACAAGACTAGAAATTTGCAGGAGGGTTCGTGCAAGCAATGAGGTACGGTAGACAGAAAAGTATCGTCCCTCTCCACAAAGATGTCCATGTTCTAGTCCCTGGAACCTGTGAATACACCACCTTACATGAAAAAAGGGACTTTGCAGATGTGATTTGCGTTAAGGAGTTTAAGATGGATTAGCTGGGATTTTTCAGGTGGACCCAATCTAATCACATTGGAGAACCATTCCTGGCTGTTGTCAGAGTGGGGCATGCGATGACAGAAGAATGGCTGGAGAAATCCAACACTGCTGGCTTCAGAGATGGGCCTGGTGGAGGGTTCACTGTCAAGGAGTGCAGGCTCTAGAAGCTGGAAGGGCCAAGAGATAAGTTCTTTCCTAGTGCCTCCAGAAGCAACAGCCCCACTGACACCTTGACTTTAGTTCAGTAAGACCCAGGTTGAACCCCTTGAAACTGCCTTTACAAAAATTATAACAGTGAGAACATTAGGACAGTGAAAAAGATCTGACTTGACCAACTCCATCTTGCCTTTAACCTCCACATGGCCCTTGGTCATGCCTGGCTGTGGACCAAGCTAACTTTGGGAGAAATTTAGTTTATAGTTTAAATGATGTTAGCCCTTCCCAAAACTAAATGCCTTTATAAAACTAATAAAAGTCCCCAAGTTTAAGATTATGAGAGGGGCCTGAATTCTGCTAAAATGTAGATGTAGTTAAATAATTGCCAGCCATTGGTCTGGAGGTCACAAGATTTGTAACTTCCCCAATTATTCCTGTAAATAACATCACTATTGTTGAAGCCAAGATTGGCCTTTTGAGATGCCTTTTCAGACTTTTGCATTTCTGATGGACTGAATAACTCCACCCAGACCCGAGACTCAAGACTCAACCTCTCAACCAGTCCTGTGGCTCCACTCAGAAGTGGGCTCAGTGCACGAGGACCATTTTCCACCCCACTATGATTGCATCCCTAACTAGTTAGCAACACCCATTCCCTAGCCCCCTGCCCACCAAACTATTCTACTGTAAGTCAGAGAGAGGATGTCTCAGCCTGGTGCACCATACATAGCTGGAGCCGGCTCCAGAACTTCCACAAAAGAGCCTTTTGAGGATGAGTTTGCCATGTAGATCACTAGAATGCCAACCCTGGAAGACACTGCTGCTGTCCCTCGAATCCCCTCTCCCCTTCCCAACTCTGGAGAACCTAGCTAGGGAGGAGCAGAAGATCAACTGGGAGGAATAATGAGCTGGGCCCCGTTCCCATCCCCACAGTATCCCCAAACCAATGGGGATAGTTTTAGATGTTTATATTCCATGTGAGTTACCTGCCAAGAACATCCATTGAGGAGGTCCCCAGATCCCTAGTCCCTTCCTGTGTCTTGAAATTCCACAACCTCAGGGTCCTGTGGAAGTCAATGGTTTTCTTCTCTACTTGGTTCTAGTGAGGGGTGAACCTGGATGGGAGATGGCAGCGAGGAGGAAAGAGAAACAGGCCAGGGCTGCTTTTCTCCTAAACCATTTGAAGTATAGCCCAATTTCATTTATTCTCAAGGACCACTCTGTCTAATCTGTAAGAAAAAGTTGTGTGTGTATATATAAATAAATTGTATATATATGTATGTATGCATGTAAAATAAGATATATATGTGTATCTTCTGAAATGATTATACCCCTAGTTCTTTAACAGTTAACAATAATCTTGGTACCAGGCTCAAGCCACTCTCCTGACTACCATGGCTCAGAAGGCACAGGTGGTAGATAGTCAAGGGTCCAACTCACCACCTCCATTTATATCGTATAAATCTGTCTATAACCCGACACGGGGGTGTGAGGGTCACCAACATGTTAAGGATGATTATCTGGATGGCAGAATTTCAGGTTGTTTTCATTTTCTCTTTAATATTTTATATACAATTGTAATTTTTGTTACAAAAATATTTTTCCTTTAAAAAAGGTAAGCAGCCTGGGCAATATAGTGAGACCCTATCTCTACAAAAAATTTAAAAATGAGCCCGGCATATTGGTGCATGCCTGTAGTCCCAGCTCCTAGGGAGGGTGAAGTGGCAGGATCACTTAAGCCCAAAAGTTTGAGGCTGCAGTGATCATGCCACTGTACTCCAGCTTGGGTGAGAGAGCAAGACTCCAACTCAATATAAAGGAAGAAGGGGGATCAGCTTTACCTTTATGTTACCAGTGGGAATTTCAGCAGGCAACTTAGCTATACCAGAAGCTGTAAGATAAACCTTTCATTTGAACCGACAAGTTTACTCCCAAGAATGCATCCTAAAGAAATACTCTGCATTCCAGTACAACCCAATAATCACATTCCCGAACTTACAGAAATGGCCTGATTAAATTAAGGAGTTGTTTTGATGATTTATATATTTTGAAAAAGAAGGTGGGTAGATAGTAAAAAGTTTCACATTCACAGTAAAAAGTGATTTTTTTCTCCTGCAGGAATTTTGATAATAAATTATATCTTAACTATATGTGCATTTTTATGATTGCAAAATAAATCAATGGACCTAAATTGACCACAGAATCTGAAATCACAGATCAAATCTGAAAAAAATACAGGTGATCAAAATAACTGCATTTCTGGGCCAGTGGTGCTCCAACCTGGCTGCACGTTAGAACCGCTGGGGAGCTTTGTAAAAAATACTGTATGTGGAGCTCCACCCCCAGGGATTCTGATTTAGCTAATCTGGAGCAGGGCCGGATAGCAGTATTCTTAAAACACATCTCTAGATGATTCTAATGTGTAGCTGGAGTTGAAAACCCCCAGCCCATTGAAATAAATTGCCACACAGCATATAATTCATAACTGTTTTAAAAAATGCAATGCTAACTGAGCAAGCAGTACTCAGAGGCACTGTTTCTATGCTGCCATTCAACACGTTCCCTTTTACTTTTCTTTGAGGTATAGCATCCATATAGAAACACGCACGTATTATAAGCAGATAGCTCAATGCATTTTTACCAACTGGACATATCCATATCACCAGCACCCAGATCAAAAAAAGACACCCTTACCAGCACCCAGCACACTCTTGGTTCATTTCAATTGTTCAATAGTTTCCCCTCCTTTCATGTTTAGTGTTGATTCTTATTAAGTAACTGAGTTGTAAACAATAGTAATCCTTATAATGCAAATAAGTTTCCTTAATTCGTTGATCACATCATAGCTAATTTGAATTACGAAAACTTGTATAGGAGAAAAAATTATGGACATGCATTTAGCCGCAAGAAGTTTACTAAATATCTAATCGCAGGATCCAGTTAAATAAATTAGCTAATGTTCATATGAAACTGTCTGGTTTGTATGCTACGGCATAAATAAGATAGGAAAATGGGAGCCCTTCCACACAAAAAGACTGTTTATTCTATCAGAACCCTAGAATAGCACTGTTAATGGTCTAACTTGTGCCCTCTCCCTACCCACCCGCTGCTCGACAAATTCATACACTGAAGCTTCAACCCCCAGTACCTCAGAATGGGACTGCATTTGGAGACTAATAGGACCTTTAAAGAGGTGATTAAGTTAAAATGCAGTCAGTAGTGTAGGCCCCAGTGCAATATGACTGGGATCCTTATAAGAAGAGGACATGAGGCCACAGACACACACAGTGGAAGATTGTGTGAAGATACAGAGAGAAGTCACCATCTGCAAGCCAGGGAAAGAAACCTCAGAAGAAATGAACTTTATCAACACTTTGGTCTCAGACATCTAACCTCCATAATTGTGAGAAAGTGATTTCTGTTGTGAAAGCCACTCAGCTGTGAAATACCAAACACCAGTCGGTGGTATTTGTTCTGCAGCCCTAGCAAACCAATGCAAGCACCAAGACTAGAAGTAGCAGGTGGAGGAAGAGATGGACCATGGGAGGGTGACCAGACTATTAGGGGCTTCTGATGAAGGGAGACTCCCAAAGGAGCCTCAGAGGTGGGAGGAGCCGGGCAGGGCCCCAGGTGTCTGTGGCCACCAGAGTAGAGAGGAAACCTCATGCTCGCAACACAAACCCCTCACATACACCTCTCCCTTGGCCCACACAGGCAGCAGAGCCAGGTTCTTCCACCCAGCACCTGCATGCCCAGTCAAACGCACAGGGATTCCCACAGGATCTCAGGAGTCCATTCCAGCCAGAGTAATCCGGACCAGTAGGTGGCCAAGATTCACCAAAAGTTTTAGAAAAACAGAAAAGGAAAAGGAAAGCACCAACTCCACCTCCAGAGAAATTTACAACTGGAGAAGCAGAATTCTTACAATGGGGAAGCAGAGGGGGAAACACTTTATAATTAGTGTAATTAGTATTGTCAGACACATTTGAAACAGTAGCATATCCAGATAGATGAGAGAGAGAGAGAGAGAGAGAGAGACAGAGCCTCTATAAAAAGTTGTACTCAGAGTTCTTGAAAACTAACATTATGAATAATAAAATTGAAAGCCCTATAGAAGATACAATTTCCATCCATCAGATTGCCCAAGTGAAAAAGTTTGATAATATCTAGACTTGGTGAAGTTGTGGGAGCCACAGAATCTCAAACACTGTTGGTTTGACATAACGACAGTTTTTTTATGCTCAAATATTATGCACATAACAAATTTATTAGAAAAACATAAGCTTCTAATAACAAAAAACTTAGAAGCAACTTTGATGTCCATCATTCGTAGGGTGGATACATTCATTGCACATATTCCTACAAAGCTCTATTATTTACTTAGATTGTTGCATATCTAGTTCATTTAAATGAAGAAAAACCATGTTTATTTAAATGAACCAGATATGCAACAATCTAAGTAAATTTCCAAAAACATATTGTTGAGTGAAAAAGCTAGCTTAAGAAAAGTAAATTCAATATTTACTTAAAATATTTTTATCTTAAAATACATTTTTTAAAAAACTATGAAAGACTGTAGGCAGCCGGGTGTGGTGGCTCGTGCCTGTAATTCCAGTACTTTGGGAGGTCAAGACAAAATGGTCATTTGAGGCCAGAAATTTGAAAACAGCCTGGGCAACATAATGAAACACCGTCTCTACGAAAATCAGCCAGGCATGGTGGTTCATACCTGTACTCCCAGCTACTCAGGAGGCTGAGGTGGGAGGTTAAGCCTCCTCAATCTGATAAACATATTTTTCCTTTAAAATAGGTGAGCAGCCGGGGCAACATAGTGAGACCCTATCTCTACAAAAAATTTAAAAATGAGCCCGGCATATTGGTGCATGCCTGTAGTCCCAGGTCCTCAGGAGGCTGAAGTGGGAGGATCACTTGAGCCCAGGAGTTTGAGGCTGCAGTGATTGTGCCATTGTACTCCAGCCTGGGTGACAGAGCAAGACTCCAACTCAAAAAAAGTGAAGAAGGGGGATCAGCCTTACTTTTATGCTACCAGTGGGAATTTCAGCAGGCAACTTAGCTATACTGGAAGCTATAAGATAAACCTTGCAGGTGGGAACCTGAGCCTGGGAGATGGAGGCTGCAGTGAGCCATGATAGCACCAGCCTGGATGACAGAGTGAGACACTGTCTCAAGAAAAAAAAGAAAAACACCAGAGGATGGTGGAATATATATATACACACCCACACACATATACATACACACACACATATTTTTATAGCCAAAATAAATGGAAAACTGTGCATAATGTTGATGAAAGCAATTCCTTTGGGGACAATGGGGAAAAAGTAGTAGCAAAGTGAACAAAAGGGACTGCAATTTTATCAGTAATATTTTATTTATTTTATTAAAATGGAACCAAAGCAAATGTGACAAAATGTTAATGCTAATTATTTCTGAGTAATGGGTACATGGGTGTTTGCTATGTTATTGATATGGTTTGGCTCTGTGTCCCAACCAAATCGCATCTCGAATTGTAATCCCCATGTGTCAGAGGAGGGGCCTGGTGGGAGATGACTGGATCATGGGGGCAGATTTCTCCCTTGCTATTCTCCTGGTAGTGAGATCTCACAAGTGCTGATGGTTTTAAAGTGTAGCACTTCCCCCGAGCTCGCTCACCCTCCTACCTCCTGCCATGTGAAGAAGATCCTTGCTTCCCCTTCTGCCATGATTGTAAGTTTCCTGAGGCCTTCCCAGCCATGCGGAAGGAACTGTGAGTGAATTAAAACTTCCTTCTTCATAAATTACCCAGTCTTAGGTAATTCTTTACAGCAGTGTGAAAACGGACTAATACAGTTATCGTCTGTAATTTGCCATGGTTTATAACTTTTTCCAAGTGAAGAAAACCCTAAAATAGATGGATTGATTATAAAATGAATAGAACTGTAGAGTACTTTAATAAACTGGAATATTGAGGCAAGTGATCCACGTTGAACACAGTGCAAAATTCCAAAAGTTGAAATGTGAAAGATAAAAACCTGAACACAAAAAAACAGAACATGAAGTTTCAACCTCTATCTCAAAGTATATCCAGAAGGTGAATGGATAGAGAAAATAATCATACGAATTATACAAACCACTTTCAAAGCTAAAAGAAAGTCTGAATTCTTCATATAAAAGGGCCCATGAAATACTGAAAAGAAGTGTGGGAGCGAGTGAGGGGTATTTGGGAAAAGACATATTGATGAAATAAAAAATAAAAATAAGGAATAAGGGACGGATTAAAGAAAAAAATTCAAAGAGAAATAAAAGACCCCTAGTTTAACTTCAAAGGAAGAAGAAATAAATGGACATTGAAATTCTCAAATGCAATAAATATAAAATTATATAAAACATGGTGTCACTAAGTTCTGCAGAAAAAATTAATTTCTAATCTAGAATTTTGTACTCAGACAAAAAGTGATTTAAGTACAAAATAGAAATTATTCCTAGATGGACAAGAACTCAGAAAATGTCTCTCCATGAAGTCTTTTTGAAAGATTCTCTAGAGGGTATACTCCAACAATACGAACAATGAGCTGAAGAAAGGGAAATATCAAACAGTGTTGTGCAAAGAAACTAGTAAAATTTGAGCCCAAAGGGCTACTGAAAATATGGCTATAAAGCTTAATGAATTGTTAGGAAAGAATTCCATCTGTTAAATTCCAGATTTCAACAAAACTTGGGAGTGGGTAGAGGGAGTTGGTGCATGGAGAGGGAAGAAAGACACAATAAAGCGTCAGGATAGTAACATGTACTGATTAATTCTCAGCATTGATAGAAACATATACCTTTAAATATGTTGAGTAAAATATTTAAATACATGCTTAAAGAACGAATAAAAACAGAAAGAATATTTTTCAAACCACTAATGGCTAAAAAAGAAAATAGTCAACCAAGCTAAAGAAGAAACAGTAAAGGAAACAAGGAAGCGTAATAAAAAACAACAAAACAAGATGGCAGGACTATGACCAAATGTATCAGTAATACAGCCATAACAGGGAGAGATTTTTCGCTTGAACCTGGAAGGCGGAGGTGCAACAAGCCAAGACAGTGCCACGGCACTCCAGCCTGGGTGACACGGTGAGACTCCGTCTCAAAAAAAATGGGGAGGTATTTTTAAAAATTTAGCTATATGGTATTTATAAGAATCCTACCTAAAATGAAAGGATAAGAACAGCTTGAAAGTAAAGAATAGGAAAATATATATAGGAAAATACTAACCAAAAGAAAATAGATGTGATAGTATTAGATCAGATACTAATTAAACAGAAAAAAATTACAGCAATAAAAGATCCAACTCACTGAGACGTTACAAAAGTCTTAAGCCTTTCTGCACCTTAATGATATAGTGTTAAAACATAGAAGGGAGTAAAACCAACAAACAAGGATAAAAGAACTCACAATACATCCTCTGATTGCAACTAGAATTAATAACAAAGGCAACCTAAGAAATCTAATCACTTAGATAATTTAAAAAAAATTTTGTTTTGAGATGGAGTCACCAGGTTGGAGTGCAATGGTGTGATCTCAGCTCACTGCAACCTCCACCTCCCAGGTTCAAGCAATTCTCCTGCCTCAGCCTCCTGAGTAGCTGAGACTACAGGTGCGTGCCACCATGCCCAGCTAATTTTTGTATTTTTAGTAGAGTCACCATGTTGGACCGGATGGTCTCAATCTCTGGACCTCATGATCCACCCGCCTCCCAAAGTTCTGGGATTACAAGTGTGAACCACTGTGCCAGGACTAGAAAACTAAAAACACTCTTCTAAATATCTCTCAGGGATTTAAGAAAAAGAAGTCAAGACTGAATATACCAAATGTGAAATAAATAAAAATCAGACACTACATAATAAAACCTGAGGCATGTAGTCAAACCAGCATCCAAAGGAAAATTTAGTTTCAAATTCATTTGCAAATAAATTAGTGTCATTTGATTGCAGAAACTAGAAACAAGGACAATAAAATAAATCTAAAGAAAGTCTAAGGGAGGAATTACTAAAAGTAAAATTAGAGGTTAAAAAATAGAATGTAACAAAAAGTAGACTTGATTAATAAAGGCAAATTCCATTTCTCCAAATGTAAACAAACATACAGATATGATGTTCCACCTAGAAAATTCAAGGCAATTGACTGGAAAACTCCTAGTTATAATACTAGGCTGGGCACAGTAATCCCAGTACTTTGGAAGGCCAAGACGGCTGGATTACCAGAGGTCAGGAGTTCGAGACCAGCCTGAGCAACATGGTGAAACCCCAACTCTACTAAAAATACCAAAAATTAGCCGGTCGTGTGGCTGGTGCCTATAATACCAGCTATTCAAGAGGCTGAGGCAGGAGAATCACTTCAGCCTGGGAGGGGGAGGTTGCAGTGAGCCCAGATCACACCACTGCACTCTAGCCTGGGCAACAAGAGTGAAACTCTGTCTTAAAAAAAGAAAAAAAAGAAATCAATAAGATAGTAAGATACAAGGTGAACATATAAAAGAGCTAGCTTCCCCTTACTCTAGCAATAACTAATTAGAAAATATATTGAAAAAAATCCTATTAACAATAATGAAAAATATTATAAAATACCTAGTCATAACTTTAAAAAACCATGCCAAGCCTATATGGAGGAAAACACTAAAACATTTACTGAGGAAGACTAAATAAATGGAGAGACATCCTATTTTTCCATGTTATGGACTCAAAATTGTAGAGCTATCAGTTCCTGTCACAAGAATCAAATAACTTAGTTCAATGCCAATTTTCATGGAATTTAACAAGCTGATTCTAAATTTCATTTAGTGAAGTAAAAAAATAAAACATCCAGATTTACTAAACACCCTACCAGACATTAAAAACTGTTAAAAGGTGACATTACTAAATAATGTTGTTATAGAAATGAGAGATCTATGAAATAAATTAGAAGCCGGGTGTGGTGGCTCATGCCTGTAATCCCAGCACTTCGGTAGGCCGAGGCAGGCGGATCATCTGAGATCAGGAGTTCAAGACCAATCTGTCCGACATGGTGAAACTCCATCTCTACTAAAAATACAAAAATTAGCCGGGCAAGTTGGTGGGCACCTGTAATCCCAGCTCCTCGAGGGGTTGAGGCAGGAGAATCGCTTGAACCTGGGAGGTGGAGGTTGCAGTGACAGTGAGCCAAGATCGTACCACTGCACTCCAGCACTCCAGCCTGGGCGACAGAAACTCTGAAAAAAAAAGAAGAAAGAAAGAGGAAAGAAAGAAGAAAGAAAGAGAGAAAGAAAGAGGAAAGAAAGAAGGAAAGAAAGAAAGAAAGAGAAAAGAGAGGGAGGGAGGGAGGAAGGAAGGAAGGAAGGAAAGAAATTAGAGTTCAGAATTCAGTCTATGACAAAGGTTGGTATTGAAACAAGTAGAGAAAAGATGGATTGTTTAAAATTTGGGAAATTGACCAACCATTTAGGAAAAAAATAAACATAGACCCTAATTCTATATCACACACAAAAGCAAATTTCAGCTAGTTTAAGATCTAAGACTTTAAAACAGTAAAACAAAAGCAACAACAAAGAATTACAGGGGAATAGTCATTCGTTTAATGGTTTTCCTAATCAAGATATAAAACTCAGGTACCAAAAAGATCAATGGGTTTGACTACATAAAATTTAACTTTTTTGTACTGAAAAACTACTGTAAACAATTTAAAAGAAAAGATGCAAATTAGGAAAAAAGTATTTTCCATTTTATGTAGTAGTAGGAATTTGCATGAATTTGCACAAATTTTCAACCAAAAAAACCCTATTAAAAAGTGGGCAAAGGACTTGAACAGACACTTATCAAAAGAAGACACACATGCAGCCAACAAACCTATGTAAAAAAGCTCAACATCACTGACCATTAGAGAAATGCAAATCAAAATCACATTGAGATACCACCTCACATCAGTCAGAATGGCAATTACCAAAAAGTCAAAAAACAACAGATGCTGGAGAGGTTGCACAGAAAAAGTAACACTTTTACACTGTTGGTGGGAGTGTAAATGAGTTCAATCATTGTGGAAGACAGTGTGGTGATTCCTCAAAGACCTAGAGGCAGCAACCCCATTAATGGTTATATGCCCAAAGGAATATAAATCATTTTATTATGAAGATACATGCACGCGTATGTTCATTGCAGCACTATTCACAATGGCAAAGACATGGAGTTAACCAAATGCCCATCAATGATAGACTGAATAAAGAAAAGGTGGTACATATACACCATGGAATACCATGCAGCCATGTCCTTTGCAGGGATATGGATGGAGCTGAAAGCTGTTATCCTCAGCAAATGTAGGAACAGAAAACCAAACACCACATGTTCTCACTTATTAGTGGGAGCTGAATGACAAGGACACACAGGGGCAGGGGGTGAAGGGAACAACACACACGTGCCTGTCTGGGGGATGGGGGAGTGACAGCATCAGGAAGAATAGCTAATGGATGCTGGGCTTAATACCTAGTGATGGGATGATCTGTGCAGCAAACCACCATGGCACACATTTACCTATGTAACAAACCTGCACATCCTGCACATGTACCCCTGAACTTAAAATAAAAGTTGAAGAAAAGAATTTATTTATGAAAATGTATAAATTAGTAAGAAAACCACATTCTAATAGATAAATGGACAATTCACAGAAAAGGAAGTGATCACATGGCCAGAAAACATTGGGAATGATATTCAGTCTTCTTATAAGTAATCAAGAAAATATACCTTAAACGAAAAGATGAAATACTATTTTTCTCTCATCAGGGTGGCAAAACTTGAAAAGATGGGCAAATCCAATGTTGCTGAGAGTGAGAAGACAGAAAGCAACTCTGTCTCCAGGCAAAGTAGTCCAGCAGGTCAGTGTCCAGGTGCACCAACCCTGAGGATGCCAAGCAAAAAAGTTCAGGGTCCAGGAAAGACACACACAGGGGACAGGGAGGGAGAAAGAGATAGGAGGTAGGTTGAAAAACAGCTCAACATCACTGATCATTAGAGAAATGCAAAAAGCAACCAAAGCCCACTACCAGTTTTTGACTTTTTAGTAATAGCCATTCTGACTGGCGTGAGATGGTATCTCATTGTGATTTTGATTTGCATTTCCCTAATGATCAGTGCTGTTAAGCTGTTTTTCATGTTTGGTGGCTGCATGTGTGTCTTCTTTTGATAAGTATCTGTTCATGTTCTTTGCCCACTTTTTAATAGGGTTGTGTTTTTCTTGCAAATTCATTTAAGTTCCTACTACTACATAAAATTAAAAATACTTTTTCCTGATCTGCATCTATTTCCCCTCTCTTCCAGAAATGCAATAGAATTTATACCTTTACGTGACAGGGGAGGGGCCCAGGACCCTGAAAAGTGAAGGAACAATAGGGTTTGTTGACTAGTTGCCTCACAGGTAAACCCCTACCTCTTTGAAGCTTCCAGAAATCATAGATGGATGAGTGGTCTGGTTCCTGCACAAAAGAAAGCAACCAAAGCCCACTGCTGGATTTGTCCTCAGTGTGACCCCTTCTACCTCTTCTCAAAGTGAGAAAGCAAATGTTCAAACCTAGAAGGACCCTGCAAAGGTAGCCTGGGTTTGATTTTAATCATCCAACAGCCTCTAGTCACCAAGAAAAAAGGAACCCCCCACCCCCCACCGCCCCCCATACCAGTGGTTCTTGCATTCTGGTGAGCAGCAAAATTTGAGAGTTTGTAAAAACAGAGATTGTTGGGACCCACTCTCAGAGTTAGTGACCCAGTGAGATAATTTGCCTTTCCAGTAAGTCTCCATTTGTTGATGATGCTGTCCAGGGACCATACATTGAGAGCCACTGCTCAGAGTGAGTGCGTCTGTCCCATCAACATGTTGATGTTCTGGATTTGCTGGTTTTCCTCTTTGGAGGAAGTTATCACGGGCTGCTACCCAGCGCAGGAAGGCCTGTTGGACCTTTTTCCAATTATCAAGAATAATTCGTTTTTGATTCAAAAGAATGTCTCTCTAGGAAGACTGTTGCTGATGAAGAAAACCCCGAAGTAACTTATTTTTCTGTTGAAAAAAAAAAAAAACAGAGGCGGGGAGGTATAGAGAGAACCCCAGTCATTTCTGTGGCAGTACTGGTTGGACATGCCTGGCAACAGCATTCTCTTAACCCACCTGGGCATAAAACAATCATTCTCTGACATTGATATGTATATGTCATGAAACATTTTTAAGAAATACTCTAGTGTTACAAACTGTATTAGACAATATCCTTTGTTTTGGTTGACAAAGAGCAGAAAAAACACCTACATTTAAATAAACTTAAACAAAAGTCAGTGATTAGCTCCCATAACTGAAAATCCCTAGGGTAATGGCTTCACGTATAACTGGATCCAGGCCACATGGGAAGAAGGCAGACTTGCACCTAGATAATGGTGTGGGCAGTGGGTGAGACCAAGCTGCAGAGGTAGGCAGGGGCTGGATCTTAAAGGGCCCAAAGAGCCATTTTAAGGAGTTGAGAACATGTGCGTGCATGTATCTTTATAATAGAATTATTTCTATTCCTTTGGGTAGATACCCAGTAATGAGATTGCTGGGTCAAATGGTATTTCCACCTTCAGGTCTTTGAGGAATCACCACACTGTCTTCCACAATGGTTGAACTAATTTACACTCCCACCAACAGTGTAAAAGTGTTACTTTTTCTGTGCAACCTCACCAGCATCTGTTGTTTTTTGACTTTTCAGTAATAGCCATTCTGACTGGCGTGAGGTGGTATCTCACAGTGATTTTGATTTGCATTTCTCTAATGATCAGTGATGACTAGCTTTTTTTCACATATTTGTTGGCTGCATATATGTCTTCTTTTGATAAGTGTCTGTTCAAGTCCTTTGGCCACTTTTTAATAGGGTTTTTTTTTTCTTGCAAATTTGTTTAAATTCCTACTACTACATAAAATTAAAAATACTTTTTCCTAATCGGCATCTTTTCTTTTAAATTGTTTACAGTGGTTTTTGCAGTAAGAAAAAATTAGCCAGGCGTGTGGCAGGCGCCTGGCTAATTTTTTTGAGGACAAAAGCTCCACCTAAATAAAGAAGCGGCATGAACCACTTTCCCTTTAAGAAGCACCCTTCTGGCTGTGGAGTGGGTGGCTGGCATGGGCACGCCTAGAAGCAGGGGTTCAGGTGGGGCAGTGTATGATCAGTGAGGAGGTGGTGGGCATGAGCAGCCCCAACAATTCTGCCTGCTGACCCAGACCTCACTATTTCACCGCCAGGATGATTCACTTGCCATTAACCAAGTCCAAGGGCCTGCCACGGGACACATTTGCTTAGGGAACCTCACATTTATACTTCCACTACCCTCTTATGCTCTTTAGTCTGAGCCCAGACTTGAACCCAGGTCTACCTAAATCCAAAGCCCATGATCTTAAACTCAACACTGCATTGCTCCTAGCTTCTTAAAGTCCTGTTTCCATAATCTCCCTGAAACAGAAGAGGAGGCAATTGTAGGTGGGGTTGGGTGGGACGCCCACTGCTCTCTGTTCTTGACCACACTGATGTATTTCATGGTGAAGAACAAACTTTTTCATAAAGCAATTACTCATCAAGTCAAAATTTCTTATGTTCACAGCCTTATTATTTCCATGTACCTTTTTTATCCTTTCATCTTTGATTTAATTTTTCTGTCTAGCGACTCTACAGCAAGCTCCCATTAGCACCGAAAGCTGTCTACCCACTCGGTTGGGCTTGACTCAGGCACCAGATGTGCCCCAGTTTATCCACGTGGCTCCAGGCACTCACATGTTCCTCCAGGTCCCATCCGCAGGCCTCCGGGACGCCTGCAATGGTATCCTGAATTCCCCTTCTAGAGCACCACCGCTACCACCACCCCCTTCCCAGCTCCAAGCACTCAGCCTGCTATAATTAAACAAACAGGGTTATTTGTGACATCCTGGTTTACACATCAACAAGTTATTTTCTCTGATTTTGCTATGGATGGATTTGCTCTGCTTACATTAAACAAAAACAGCTCACCCAAAAATGCAGAACAAGCAAGGCAGAGGAAAGGCGGCTCGACAGCTGCCTCCTTCCCTGTGAGGCAAGATCGAGTCTTCCCTTCCCATACTCCTGGTCTCAAAGGAGCCAAGCCAGGAAGCTTCAAAGACATGGCCAAAGACCTCAGACCCGTAAGACAGCTGCAGAGGGTCAGAGCTTGGCACGGGAAGGGAGGGCTCCAGAAACACAGAAAGGTCAAATGGGGGTGTGTTTTGGAAGATTCCAGACTAAACAGCATAGGA
The DNA here is from genome assembly GCF_009828535.3 of Hylobates moloch. Taxonomy (NCBI): domain Eukaryota; kingdom Metazoa; phylum Chordata; class Mammalia; order Primates; family Hylobatidae; genus Hylobates; species Hylobates moloch. The sequence goes on along the minus strand of NW_026652291.1, from coordinate 16,445,025 downwards.
AATATAAATATGGGATTCCCTAAGCAAATGTGTCCTGTGCAGGGCCCTCGTGCTTGGTTAATGGCAAACAAATCACCTTGCGGGTGGCAATGTGAGGTCTAGGTCAGCAGGCAGAATTGTAGGGAGTGCTCACACCCACCACCTCTTCCCTGGTCAAACACTGCCCTGCCTGAACTGGTTTCCAGGCATGCCCATGCCAGCCACCCACACCACAGCCAGAAGGGGCTTCTTAAATGCAAAGTGATTCATGTCACTCC